>NC_068440.1:22782967-23082967 GCF_023373465.1 Oncorhynchus keta | reverse complement strand
TCTACTCTACTCTACCATAATGATATTCTACTCTACTCTACCATAATGATATTCTACTCTACTCTACCATAATGATATTCTACTGTACCATAATGATATTCTACTGTACCATAATGATATTCTACTCTACTGTACCATAATGATATTCTACTCTACTCTACCATAATGATATTCTACTCTACTGTACCATAATTATATTCTACTCTACTCTACCATAATGATATTCTACTCTACTGTACCATAATGATATTCTACTCTACTCTACCATAATGATATTCTACTCTACTGTACCATAATGATATTCTACTCTACTCTAACATAATGATATTCTACTCTACTGTACCATAATGATATTCTACTCTACTCTACCATAATGATATTCTACTCTACTCTACCATAATGATATTCTACTCTACTTTACCATAATGATATTCTACTCTACTCTACCATAATGATATTCTACTGTACCATAATGATATTCTACTCTACCATAATGATATTCTACTCTACTCTACCATAATGATATTCTACTCTACTCTACCATAATGATATTCTACTCTACTCTACCATAATGATATTCTACTGTACCATAATGATATTCTACTCTACTGTACCATAATGATATTCTACTGTACCATAATGATATTCTACTGTACCATAATGATATTCTACTCTACTCTACCATAATGATATTCTACTCTACTCTACCATAATGATATTCTACTCTACCATAATGATATTCTACTCTACTCTACCATAATGATATTCTACTCTACTCTACCATAATGATATTCTACTCTACCATAATGATATTCTACTCTACTCTACCATAATGATATTCTACTCTACTCTACCATAATGATATTCTACTGTACCATAATGATATTCTACTCTACTCTACCATAATGATATTCTACTCTACTGTACCATAATGATATTCTACTCTACTCTACCATAATGATATTCTACTCTACTCTACCATAATGATATTCTACTCTACTGTACCATAATGATATTCTACTCTACTCTACCATAATGATATTCTACTCTACTCTACCATAATGATATTCTACTCTACTCTACCATAATGATATTCTACTCTACTCTACCATAATGATATTCTACTCTACTCTACCATAATGATATTCTACTCTACTCTACCATAATGATATTCTACTCTACTCTACCATAATGATATTCTACTGTACCATAATGATATTCTACTCTACTCTACCATAATGATATTCTACTCTACTCTACCATAATGATATTCTACTGTACCATAATGATATTCTACTCTACTCTACCATAATGATATTCTACTCTACTCTACCATAATGATATTCTACTGTACCATAATGATATTCTACTCTACTCTACCATAATGATATTCTACTCTACTCTACCATAATGATATTCTACTCTACTCTACCATAATGATATTCTACTGTACCATAATGATATTCTACTCTACTCTACCATAATGATATTCTACTCTACTCTACCATAATGATATTCTACTCTACTCTACCATAATGATATTCTACTCTACTCTACCATAATGATATTCTACTCTACTGTACCATAATTGAAATACGCCTCTTGCCTTTGTTTTTTTCCTAAATCATTTTTAATGATTTAATTACCCAATAAATAAAAATAGTCTATTCTACCACCAGGTCAGCCGCAGGGTCAGGAGGGCGGGGTTAAGGTCCAGTCGTCCCCAGTAAAGGTAACCATGGGTAACGTGGCGGGGTCGTCGCTAAGCCCAGACCAGATGGGTTCTGTCCAGAGTTCGTCAGACCAGGAAGGACCACCCAGCAAGAGGCTTCGCAGGGTGGCGTGCTCCTGTCCGAACTGCAGGGACGGAGAGGGGAGGTACTACACACACACACACACACACACACCACACACTGTCTCTCTCTCTGACTGTGTGTGTGTGTGTGTTGCAGGACCAGTGGAGACCCATCTAAGAAGAAGCAGCATGTGTGTCACATGGAGGGCTGTGGAAAGGTCTACGGTAAGACCAGTCTGTACTGTGGAAAGGTCTACGGTAAGACCAGTCTGTACTGTGGAAAGGTCTACGGTAAGACCAGTCTGTACTGTGGAAAGGTATACGGTAAGACCAGTCTGTACTGTGGAAAGGTCTACGGTAAGACCAGTCTGTACTGTGGAAAGGTCTACGGTAAGACCAGTCTGTACTGTGGAAAGGTCTACGGTAAGACCAGTCTGTACTGTGGAAAGGTCTACGGTAAGACCAGTCTGTACTGTGGAAAGGTCTACGGTAAGACCAGTCTGTACTGTGGAAAGGTCTACGGTAAGACCAGTCTGTATTGTGGAAAGGTCTACGGTAAGACCAGTCTGTACTGTGGAAAGGTCTACGGTAAGACCAGTCTGTACTGTGGAAAGGTCTATGGTAAGACCAGTCTGTACTGTGGAAAGGTCTACGGTAAGACCAGCCTGTACTGTGGAAAGGTCTACGGTAAGACCAGCCTGTACTGTGGAAAGGTCTACGGTAAGACCAGCCTGTACTGTGGAAAGGTCTACGGTAAGACCAGCCTGTACTGTGGAAAGGTCTACGGTAAGACCAGTCTGTACTGTGGAAAGGTCTACGGTAAGACCAGTCTGTACTGTGGAAAGGTCTACGGTAAGACCAGTCTGTACTGTGGAAAGGTCTACGGTAAGACCAGTCTGTACTGTGGAAAGGTCTACGGTAAGACCAGTCTGTACTGTGGAAAGGTCTACGGTAAGACCAGTCTGTACTGTGGAAAGGTCTACGGTAAGACCAGTCTGTACTGTGGAAAGGTCTACGGTAAGACCAGTCTGTACTGTGGAAAGGTCTACGGTAAGACCAGTCTGTACTGTGGAAAGGTCTACGGTAAGACCAGTCTGTACTGTGGAAAGGTCTACGGTAAGACCAGTCTGTACTGTGGAAAGGTCTACGGTAAGACCAGCCTGTACTGTGGAAAGGTCTACGGTAAGACCAGCCTGTACTGTGGAAAGGTCTACGGTAAGACCAGTCTGTACTGTGGAAAGGTCTACGGTAAGACCAGTCTGTACTGTGGAAAGGTCTACGGTAAGACCAGTCTGTACTGTGGAAAGGTCTACGGTAAGACCAGCCTGTACTGTGGAAAGGTCTACGGTAAGACCAGTCTGTACTGTGGAAAGGTCTACGGTAAGACCAGTCTGTACTGTGGAAAGGTATACGGTAAGACCAGTCTGTACTGTGGAAAGGTCTACGGTAAGACCAGTCTGTACTGTGGAAAGGTCTACGGTAAGACCAGTCTGTACTGTGGAAAGGTCTACGGTAAGACCAGTCTGTACTGTGGAAAGGTCTACGGTAAGACCAGTCTGTACTGTGGAAAGGTCTACGGTAAGACAAGTCTGTACTGTGGAAAGGTCTACGGTAAGACCAGCCTGTACTGTGGAAAGGTCTACGGTAAGACCAGCCTGTACTGTGGAAAGGTCTACGGTAAGACCAGCCTGTACTGTGGAAAGGTCTACTGTAAGACCAGCCTGTACTGTGGAAAGGTCTACGGTAAGACCAGCCTGTACTGTGGAAAGGTCTACGGTAAGACCAGCCTGTACTGTGGAAAGGTCTACGGTAAGACCAGTCTGTACTGTGGAAAGGTATACGGTAAGACCAGTCTGTACTGTGGAAAGGTCTACGGTAAGACCAGCCTGTACTGTGGAAAGGTCTACGGTAAGACCAGTCTGTACTGTGGGAAGGTCTACGGTAAGACCAGTCTGCACTGTGGAAAGGTCTACGGTAAGACCAGTCTGCACTGTGGAAAGGTCTACGGTAAGACCAGTCTGTACTGTGGAAAGGTCTACGGTAAGACCAGCCTGTACTGTGGAAAGGTCTACGGTAAGACCAGCCTGTACTGTGGAAAGGTATACGGTAAGACCAGTCTGTACTGTGGAAAGGTCTACGGTAAGACCAGCCTGTACTGTGGAAAGGTCTACGGTAAGACCAGTCTGTACTGTGGGAAGGTCTACGGTAAGACCAGTCTGCACTGTGGAAAGGTCTACGGTAAGACCAGTCTGTACTGTGGAAAGGTCTACGGTAAGACCAGTCTGTACTGTGGAAAGGTCTACGGTAAGACCAGTCTGTACTGTGGAAAGGTCTACGGTAAGACCAGTCTGTACTGTGGAAAGGTCTACGGTAAGACCAGTCTGTACTGTGGAAAGGTCTACGGTAAGACCAGCCTGTACTGTGGAAAGGTATACGGTAAGACCAGTCTGTACTGTGGAAAGGTCTACGGTAAGACCAGTCTGTACTGTGGAAAGGTCTACGGTAAGACCAGTCTGTACTGTGGAAAGGTCTACGGTAAGACCAGTCTGTACTGTGGAAAGGTCTACGGTAAGACCAGCCTGTACTGTGGAAAGGTCTACGGTAAGACCAGCCTGTACTGAGGAAAGGTCTACGGTAAGACCAGTCTGTACTGTGGAAAGGTCTACGGTAAGACCAGCCTGTACTGAGGAAAGGTCTACAGTAAGACCAGTCTGTACTGTGGAAAGGTCTACGGTAAGACCAGCCTGTACTGTGGAAAGGTCTACGGTAAGACCAGTCTGTACTGTGGAAAGGTCTACGGTAAGACCAGTCTGTACTGTGGAAAGGTCTACGGTAAGACCAGTCTACTGAGGAAAGGTCTACGGTAAGACCAGTCTACTGAGGAAAGGTCTACACTGTATAAAATAGAGATTTACTAGTCAATACTGTATAAAATAGAGATTTACTACCCGTCTATACTGTATAAAATAGAGATTTACTACCCGTCTACACTGTATAAAATAGAGATTTTACTAGTCTATACTGTATCAAATAGAGATTTACTACCTGTCTACACTGTATAAAATAGAGATTTACTACCTGTCTACACTGTATAAAATAGAGATTTACTACCTGTCTACACTGTATAAAATAGAGATTTTACTAGTCATTACTGTATAAAATAGAGATTTTACTAGTCAATACTGTATAAAATAGAGATTTACTAGTCAATACTGTATAAAATAGATGTACCAGTCTACACTGTATAAAATAGAGATTTAGAGGTCAATACTGTATAAAATAGAGATGTACTAGTCTATGGAACCAATAAAATATAGAATATTAATTTGATATTACCAATCTGTAATAATATTCTTTCTACCAGGTAAGACCAGTCACCTGAGAGCTCACCTCCGCTGGCACACAGGAGAACGACCCTTCGTCTGCAACTGGATCTTCTGTGGCAAGAGGTTCACACGCTCGGATGAACTGCAGAGACACAGACGGACACACACAGGTACGCACTCCCAAACCCACACACAGACACACACTCTCTCACACACGCACACACAGATATGTCCTGTGTCTATGTTGTTCTTATTCAGATGTACCCATCCTCCAGGTGAGAAGAGGTTTGAGTGTCCAGAGTGCAGTAAGCGTTTCATGCGTAGCGACCATCTCTCCAAACACATCAAAACCCACCAGAACAAGAAGGGAGGGGCTTCTCTCACCATCATCACCACTGAAGACATGGAAGATTCCAACCAGGGTTTAGGCTCCTCCCCTCGCATCGTAACTGTGGAGACACTCTCCCAGGACTCCGCCCCTGCCACTCCAACAGCCTCCTCGCCCAATCAAATGGAGGGAGAAGAGGAGGAGGAGGAAGAGGAGGAGTTTGAGTAGTGACCAGTGACCACTTCCTGTTTAGGGATAAAGCAGGGAGAGCTAAATTCCTGGTTGGTCTCCATGGTTATGCTGTGGCTGTGGAGGTCAGGTGGTCTATTTTTTTTAAATGTTGTTTTCAAAAAGAAGAGAAATATGATGAACTGAATATTACATAAACAGAGGGAGGAATCTGAATCTAAACTAATGAATTAATCTAACGACAGACTAAAGGTATGAATTAGTTGAATGGTGTTTATAACAGAACAGAGGTCAGGGTAAAAGGTATAATATAGATTTATAATCTAAACTTGCACCCTATCCCTTATATAGTGCACTACTTTTGGCCAGAGCCTTCTGAGTAGTTTATGTAGGGAGGAGAATGCCATTTTGGATAGGCTAATTAAACTAGCACAAGACAGAACCCTGGAGTTGTAAAACATCAAGAAGAGACATTGGTTGTGTCCCAAATAGCTAGGGTGCCATTTGAAACACAGCAATTGTATCTCTATGCACAAAGATGTTCCTCTGCTAATGCTGTAATGATGATTATGATGAAGAAACATGATATGTGGCACGGTCCAGACTGTAGGACAGACAGGTGAGAGGAGCAGGGACAGGTGTGTGTATGTGCGTACGTGTGTGTGTTTGAGAGTGTGTGACGATGTATCCCGGTTCAACAGGACTGTAGTTCAGGTAAAGACCAGTCTGATAAACTCTTACTGAAGAAAGACCAGAAAAAGAGGAATAGACCTCTAAAGGGTCAGGAAAAGCACATAGAACATATGTATAAATGATGCATTCCTATAGAAACGCTCTGCATTTGAAATATTAATCGTTTCTATAAAACAAACAATCTAGCTTTCTGCAACAGGCTGTTTAGTGAAAGCAATACTATAAGACAATCCTAGTGAAACCATGTTTACATTAATGACAGTAGAGGAAAAGGTTTCGCTGGTATGAAACAGCCAGTCAGCTCACAGCGTTAAAGGTGCACTCAGCAATATGACATCATCATAACACAGCGGGGTGATTTCCTGCTTGATGCCATATTGCTGAGTGCACCTTTAAGAAGTAGCTTTCCTGGGGTTGGTGGGTGGGTAAGACAGTGTCAATAAGCAGTACTAATGTCAAAACACACGGTGCTCCCACTGATACTCAGAGCAGCAGCTGTTTGTACTAGAACCAGTTTAGAATAGGGCAGTAAATGTGACTCAATCATCGTATCTGAACCCTAAACTTGTATAAAGTATCAACGTCTGAGATAAACAATATGCATTCCAGTAATTAGACATATTTCAAATAATATATATTCACGATATTTCAAGTGATTAGAGATACTCTATTAACAGTGGTAGAGTTCCAGTGTGATTGGACGTTGGTGCTGCTTTCTCTGCATTGTGAAGGTAGAGCCCCCTGTGTGTGAGTCTTGGTACTACAACGCCTTAAAACAAGCAGTATTACACACACGCACACATACACACATGTAGTGGGGGGAAGGGTGAGGCATGGAGAGAAGGGGTTGTGGCAGGGTGGATGTTATTACTATGTGGTTGTTATGACAAGTGTCTGGTGATGTTGCTCTATGTTAGTGTCAGTGCATACGTTTTGAATTGTACTTTAGCTCTTTATTTTCTTAACCCCCCCAGTACATTTTGACACAGATGATTACTGTGTCCAGCTAATCGATTATCTGTTCTATTTTAATATCTGCCTTTTGCTGGAGTGTATCGTACGCGTTGAACAGAGGTGTGTGTGCAGCATGTTGCCTTTTAGTGCTGTTCTCTCTATTTCATTCATCCTAAACTTATTTTGCTACGTCGGTCGTTGTCATGACTGCAGCCCGTCATTTCTACTACTCTTAACGCGTCATAATATGTTTTTTTTTTAAATAACATGAAAGCAAAACGTTCATAAAAATATTTGAAAATTAAATGGTTGAATTACCAACCAGATGTGGATGTTTTCGGTAATATTTTGTGTGACAACCAGTTTTCTTTCATATTTTCTAGTGACATCTCATTTGTAAAATGTTTTTCTAAGCAGTCTGTTGGATCTCCATGATGATTGATAAATCTGGCCTCCAAGGCTGCAGGTTCTTGATTATTGATATTTTATTGATATTTTTAAATCAACTTTGTACAAATGTGTTGTGTGACTGGGGTTAAAGAAGTGAAAAGAGAAAAAAAGACTTTGCCTGCATAACACTTTAAATAAAGTGCTGAAATCAGTCTAAACCTGCCTGTATCACTGCTCTGCTCCCAACCGTGTGTGTTCTGTTGGGTCATTCTCTCACGTGTAAACACTGACCTCTTACTATGAAGTTCCTCTGATAACTTTGGCAATCTCTCTTCCCTCTCTTTCTCTCAGCTGTGTTGCGAGTGTGACCATAGTCTGGTCCTGTGATGGTGGTCACTGAGATTTAAAATGTACAATTTTGCCACCTCTCTTCACACACACACCTGCGGTGCCATAGAAACGTCTGCTGGTGTGGACTCTGTAATTACCTCGGAAGCCGAACCTCCTCCGTTCCCGCCCTTCTCGGGGGGTTACTAGGCAACGAAAGCAGTCTGCAGGCCAGAGGTGCGTGTGTGTGTCTGTGGAGGCGTTGTTGGTTGTGTGTGCGTGTGTGTGTTGATTGGAGGGGAAGGAGAAACCACACAAACCATGAAGGAATAGAAAAGACCACATGCTTTCCTGCTTTATTCTTGTGCATCAACTCTATTTTGTCAAATATGACTAGGTCATATGTCTTCAATTGCATTGGTGTGTGGTGTGGCTGTATGTCTATTGCACTGTCTAATAAACTCAATGAATGGATAGTCACTTCAGCTTATGATACATTTACTAATGAGTGAACACACTTGAGGTTTATAAAGAATCAGAACGAGTTAGACATCAGTTCAAATCTAACACTTAATAATTTCATTAAAACATTCATGTTAGAGGAACTCTTAATCACATGCATTTACAGAAAATATACACAAACGTGCTTTTATTATACAAACACAATGCCCAGTTAGCAGTCTGAGGTCAAATACATGTCAAATAGCTAGAGCTTTAATTTAGCTTTGAGTTTGAACTTTTGGGACTATTGCATTAGTTTCATTGTACCGCACAAACTGACTGATGTGCTGAAATGATCAACTTGACATAAGAATTTAGTAAAAAACGTAAGCACTGCTTATGGATGACTTATTTGTGGGTTATGCACCTGTAACGAAATCCTTATATACAGAGCATTCGGAAAGCATTCAGACCTCTTTCCTTTTCCCACAATTTGTTACATTACAGCCTTATTCTAAAATGGATTCATCTTGATTGGAGTCCACTTATGGTAAATTCAATTGATTGGACATGATTTAGAAAGGCACACACTCTGTCCCAGAGTTGACAGTGCATGTCAGAGCAAAAACCAAGCCATGAGGTTGAAGGAATTGTCCGTAGTGCTCCGAAACAGAATAGTGTCGAGGCACAGATCTGGGGGAGGGTACCAAAATAATTCTGCAGCATTGAAGGTCCCCAAGAACACAGTGGCTTCCATCATTCTTAAATGGAAGAAGTTTGGAACCACCAAGAATCTTCCTAGAGCTGGCCGCCCGGCCAAACTGAGCCATCGGGGGAGAAGGGCCTTGGTCAGGGAGGTGATCAAGAACCCGATAGTCACTCTGACAGAGCTCCAGAGTTCCTCTGTGGAGATGGTAGAACCTTCCAGAAGGACAACCATCTCTGCAGTACTCCACCAATCAGGCCTTTATGATAGAGTGGCCAGATGGAAGCCACTCCTCAATAAAAAGGCACATGACAGCCCACTTGAACTTTACCAAAAGGCACCTAAAGGACTCTCAGACCATGAGAAACAAGATTCTCTGGTCTAATGAAACCAAGATTAAACTCTTTGGCCTGAATGCCAAGCATCACGTCTGGAGGAAACCTGGCACCATCCCTACGGTGAAACATGGTGGTGGCAGCATCATGCTGTGGGGATGTTTTTCAGCGGCAGGGTCTGGGAGACTAGTCAGTATCGAGGGAAAGATGAACGGAGAAAAGTACAGAGAGATCCTTGATGAAAACCTGCTCCAGCGCACTCAGGACCTCAGACTGGGGCGAAAGTTCAGCTTCCAACAGAACAACGACCCTAAGCACACAGCCAAGACAACGCAGGAGTGGCTTCAGGACAAGTCTCTGAATGTACTTGAGCGGCTCAGCCTGAGCCTGGACTTGAACATCTCTGGAGAAACCTGAAAATAGCTGTGCAGCAACGCTCCCCATCCAACCTGATACAGCTTGAGAGGATCTGCAGAGAAGAATGGGAGAAACTCCCCAAATACAGGTGTGCCAAGCTTGTAGCGTCATACCCAAGAAGACTAGAGGCTGTAATCACAACTAAATGTGCTTCAACTAAGTACTCAGTAAAGGGTCTGAATACTTATGTAAATGTGATACTGTAAACTGTTTTTGCTTTGTCAGTATGGGGTATTGTGTGTAGATTGATGAGAAAATTAAATAATTTAATCCATTTTAGAATAAGGCTGAAACGTAACAAAATGTGGAAAAAGTCAAGAGGTCCGAATACTTTCCAAATGCACTGTAGGTGCCCTTCATTGTCTTCAGACTGGCCATGAACTATGCAGACAAGGTTGTCAAGCTTTCTGACGTTAGACAATGGGTACCATTCTAATAATGTGATACCAGTTTTTGAAAGTATTTGACCCAAGTCTGCCAGTTAGAGAGATCATTTTTATAATTGCTGATTCATTTAACATTGAGCTTACAATCCTGTAATATTACAGCCCTGTAGCCAGTCAGTACCTTTAATTAAAAATAGAATACAAAAATTACAATAAAACATTTTTTTTTGAAATAAATCACAATAAATAATAATATTAGTGTTATGGACTAAATAAATTAGCAGCGAATGAATGCTGTAAACATCAAAACATCAGATTTAAAGAAAAACTGAACATGCAACAAATGCATTATTAAATATTATTCATAGTTTTGTTTACTGGAATTCTTGCAGATAGAAGTGTAATATGGAACGTTCAGGATCCAATCAGGAGCCTTCCCAGTAGTTTAGGAGCCAATCAGCAGCCTTCCCAATAGTTCAGGAGCCAATTAGCGCTCAGTAGTCTGACAACACTACGACCTATCATGCTACGTAACGATGCTAGTGCAAATCTCTACTCTGTCTCTCTACAAGTATGCTAATTTAAAATTAATGCTTGTTTCAAATATTAAAACTAGATACCGGTACTGTACATTAACAACGGTTGGAGGCTACCTGTCCTCTCAAAACTCCAGTTATGCCAGGCACATAAAATAAAGAAATCAAGTAGATCTGGCGGTAGGTAAAAAAAAAAGGTAATGATTGTGGAGTGTCACATATTCACACGTTACTGCTGGTGCAAGATCACCATTCATTCATTCCTTCATCCAATTATTCATTCATCCCATTCTGTTATGTCGTTTCACCACTGACCACTAGGTGGCCAGCTAACACAGGACATACAGTTTGAGTAGAGAGAGAGAGAGATCAAGTAAACTAATAAACTTGTAGTGTTCTCTGTAATAAAAGCATAAATATTTAGCTTTGATAAATCGATCAATGTTCAGTACCTTTCAATGGCTGCCAGTCCATAAAGCCACATAATATTACAGTATCAGTAACAAGCCTCCTGTTTGGAGTGTTACTCTTTCCAGTTTTTCATGATTTACTATCCTTCCCCTAACCTGGAACCAGTGCAAGTGTACTGAGAGAAGATTCCTGTTGCCCTGCTCACTGTCATTTTACTGTACCTGCATTTCACAGGTGCCGGTTCTCAAGCAGTATAACATTAGAGTTGCTGCTTTTTTGTACCGGTCAGCATTGGCCCACTTCAACCGTTGACCTCTAACCCCTGACCCCTTACTGCCAGGGTTCGCCCAGGGGCATCTTGGGAACGGTGATATGCATCTCCATTGGTCGGTCAGGACCCGGGGGGCGGTCCCTCCTGTAGGATACCGTCTTCTCATTGGTCTTTGGGACGTGTGACAGATCCTAATGATACAACATGCACAGGCAGTTAGAAACATGCACACAAGTGTGTTTCTGTGTGAAGATAAGGTATTGGAGAATCTTACCTTGCCAGTGGGGTTGTATTGTTGATCAGTGGCGCCACCCTGTGGCAAAGATCGTCTGTGCAGGAGCAGCACCAGCACAGCCAGCATCACCAAGCCAGGGAGGAATGTCAACACACACACACTGAGGAAGGTCCCCACATACCGCCTACTGGATACACACTCTGGAGACACACACACACAAAGTTGTGAGTACTTTATCTCTATCCATTGTAGTATATAGGGACACACAGACCCAACACACCAAAGTTTGACCCTGAAATAGTTACAAAGTACCACTATCCACACACACACACACACACACACACACACACACACACACACACACACACACACACACACACACACACACACACACACACACACACACACACACACACACACACACAGATCGGGCTCATCCTCAGACAAAGAGACTAAAGTTCTACTCTGACATTTATAACTGTTTCCATGGAAACTTGGCTTCCGCAACCGGGAGTGGGAGTGTTCGGGAATACAGGGGGGAGAGGCGGGAGAAGAGAGAGAGAGAGTGGAGGAGGCATGTGGGGTCGGGGACAGAGGGGAGAGTGGGACACACAATGAATAGTGCTGTTTCTAGAGGTGGTGGGGTGCAATTGTTGCAACTTGCACTTACACAGTGTGTGTGTATGCACGTGTGTGTGTCTCACCAGGTTGTGTGTTGAAATGTAGAAGAGTATTTCCTGAGACAAGTGCAGTGTGGAAGCGATAGTAACAGTTGTCTTTCTTATACACACACTGTCTCCATACCTGGCCTAGTAGGACTGGAGAGAGAGACACAGAGAGAGAGAGAGAGAGAGAGAGAGAGAGAGAGAGAGAGAGAGAGAGAGAGTGAGTGAGACACAGAGAGAGAGAGAGAGAGAGAGAGAGAGAGAGAGAGAGAGAGAGAGAGAGAGAGAGAGAGAAAGAGAGAGAGAGAGAGAGAGAGAGAGTGAGTGAGACACAGAGAGAGAGAGAGAGAGAGAGAGAGAGAGAGAGAGAGAGAGAGAGAGAGAGAGAGACAGACACACACAGAGAAATAGAGAGAAAGAGACAGAGAAAATTAATGTTTGTCCCATCAAGAGAAAGAGAGAGAGAATGAACTGAACAAATGTCATTTACAAATTATTTTTTTTTGCAGACCATAATGACATGTTTGTGTGTGAGTATGTGCTTCTGTCTGGTATAACCCCTGACCCCATTCTACCTGTGACATCATTGACGTAACCCACTAATGGGATGCAGGTATGGTTGCACTCCCCAGCCTCTCTCTGAGACAGACCGTGAGACAAGTGACAGTCTATACACCTCCTGATAGAGAGGGAGACAGAGAGACAGAGAGACAGAGAGACAGAGAGACAGAGACAGAGACAGAGACAGAGACAGAAACAGACAGAGAGAGGAGAAGAGAGAGAGAGAAGCGAATAGAAGAGAAGAGAGAAAGAGAGAGAGAGAAGCGAATAGAAGAGAAGAGAGAAAGAGAGAGAGAGAATGATTACCAGGGTGGTTGACGTGACGGGACCGACTGCGTATGAGCCCAGGTACTCAGAATGCACGCCACCAAATTGCGTTAGCCCGCTGAGCTGAAGCCTTACCAGTGTGACTGACAGGAGCTGTGGCAGGTGGGACATCTCTCACAAAATGCTCCGGAATATTGATGGTTGTCACACACACATCTGCCACACACACACCTGCCACGCCCGCTGCATAGCAACCCGTTGTCGGACAGGCAGATTGCCGTAGAAACTGGGCACCTGCAGCTCTCTCCTGTCCAGCCCTCTTCACATACACAATCACCAGACACACACATACCTCGCCCTGAAGGAGAGAGGGAGAGAGAGAGATTGTAGTCTACCACCTGTTACACAGTGTGAGTAAGTGAATAAGATTTAGCTCGTAAGATGTGAAATGTACATTGTATGTATGTGTGTGTGTCTGTGTGTGCACAACGTGTGTGTGTATTACCTCCACACAGTAGTCCGTGTTGGTAGGGGCAGGAGTAGTCGTCCATCTGACAGTACTGTCCATACACTGTTCCTAGACTGTTCCTCTCACACACACATTTCCCACACACACACACTCCCCGACCGTTACAGTCCACCCCCGATCCCTCCGCACGACACTGCCGTGACAACTCCGGTCCGTGTGTATGAGGGCGTGTGGGTGTGTGCTCTGGGTCTAGGTCCGGTGTGTGTGTGTGAGGGCGTGTGGGTGTGTGCTCTGGGTCTAGGTCCGGTGTGTGTGTGTGCATGTCCCGATTGTTCATGTCTTGATTATTACGGTCTGTATCTGGGGTGACCTCACCACACGTTGACTGATGTGTGGTATCGTCGTGGCAATGCCAGTCCGGTCCACAGTGACAGCGACATCGTGAGTGAACCTTGATGATGGATGACTCATTGTAACCCACGGGCCTGACGAAGACCTGGACTACGTCATCATCATCATCGTCAGGACAGGAGTGCAGACCGATGGTGATGTTGAAGTAGACCTGCATAGTAGAGAGTAGAGAGGAGACTGGAGTTAGAGTTTGAGTGAGCAGAGCTGACATTCAACCTCAAGACATTGGCCCTATTCATACATTTAAAGGTAGACTCAACCATATGGCATCATCATACACAACAGGGTGATTTGCCTAAACAATCTTTCATGAGTCGGATTAATCCTAATTTACTTCAATGAGAGACTATGAGAAAATTCAGATTTTGCTCCTTAGATTATATATGCTGAAATAATATATCTGATAAAGGAGCTTTTCATAAACAATAACAACAGGTCAGCTGATAATCAAATGACAAGTTAATGTGTTGAGTCATAATCTACTCAGATTATTCACTAATATGCCTACCTCTGTAAGAAACACACACATGCACATACACACAAACGTGCGCATGTGTACACACTCAGACCCACCGCCACTTGACAAGTGCGTGTGTGCGTGAGTGTGCGTGCATGCATGCGTGTGTGATTGTGTGTGTACCGTCTGGTTGGGCTGGACGTTGGAGCAGCTGCGGTTGTCGTGGGATACAGATCCTTCTGGACAGAGAGGAGAGACGCTGACCAGGAAACGGCTGAATGCTCTGTCCTCCACTGACACAGACACCTGGACAACTGACAACAACCTCTAGAGGAGACAGATGGAGAGAGTGGTGGAAAGAGAGAAAGAGAGAGAGTGGTGGAAAGAGAGAAAGAGAGAGAGTGGTGGAAAGAGAGAAAGAGAGAGAGTGGTGGAAAGAGAGAAAGAGAGAGAGTGGTGGAAAGAGAGAAAGAGAGAGAGTGGTGGAAAGAGAGAAAGAGAGGGAGTGGGGTGGGCAATGAGGCAAGAAGAGGAGGAGAGTAGGAGAAAAAGGAAGGACAGAGGGTGAGGGAGAGGGTGAGAGTTATGGAGAGGGTGAGGGTTATGGAGAGAGTGAGGGTGAGGGAGAGGGTTATGGAGAGGTTAAAGGGAGAAGGTTATGGAGAGGGAGAGGGTGAGGGAGAGGGTGAGGGAGAGGGTGAGGGTAAGGGTTATGGAAAGGGAAAAGGGAGAGGGTGAGGGTTATGGAGAGTGGTGGGAGAGGGGTAACGGAGGGGGTGAGGTATATGGAGAGGGTGAGGGAGAGGGTTATGGAGAGTGGTGGGAGAGGGGTAACGGAGGGGGTGAGGTATATGGAGAGGGTGAGGGAGAGGGTTATGGAGAGTGGTGGGAGAGGGGTAACGGAGGGGTGAGGTATATGGAGAGGGTGAGGGTTATGGAGAGTGGTGGGAGAGGGGTAACGGAGGGGGTGAGGTATATGGAGAGGGTGAGGGAGAGGGTTATGGAGAGTGGTGGGAGAGGGGTAACGGAGGGGGTGAGGTATATGGAGAGGGTGAGGGAGAGGGTTATGGAGAGTGGTGGGAGAGGGGTAACGGAGGGGGTGAGGTATATGGAGAGGGTGAGGGAGAGGGTTATGGAGAGTGGTGGGAGAGGGGTAACGGAGGGGGTGAGGTATATGGAGAGGGTGAGGGAGAGGGTTATGGAGAGTGGTGGGAGAGGGGTAACGGAGGGGGTGAGGTATATGGAGAGGGTGAGGGAGAGGGTTATGGAGAGTGGTGGGAGAGGGGTAACGGAGGGGGTGAGGTATATGGAGAGGGTGAGGGAGAGGGTTATGGAGAGTGGTGGGAGAGGGGTAACGGAGGGGGTGAGGGAGAGAGAGAGAGAACAGGTTGTCACATGTTCTCAGAAAGCCTCCATTGTTCTCCGTTCCTCTGATCAATAGAGAGGCTGATGGGAAAAAAGGCGGGTCCAAATATACGGTGGAGAAGAATAGACTTAATAATGCCAGGCTCTGTTCTGCGGATTTACTGTGTGTGTGTGTGTGTGTGTGTGTGTGTGTGTGTGTGTGTGTGTGTGTGTGTGTGTGTATACAGACAGAGTGTGCAGACCTGTGGAGTTGGCAGATTCCCGTACAGAACAATGGTTTGTTCTGTGCCCCGGGGTGAGATAGATTAAATTGAGCCATGCCAAACCTTCACCCTCCCCGTACTCCTCCACCCACCTAACAACATCCCACTCCCACCAGTGGTTGTTCTTTTCTGTGTGTGTGTTACCTTGTATGCATCCACCACCACATCTATAAGTTTGGGAGCCTGGAACAGAAGATTGGAGCCTGGTAGCAACCTGACCAACTCCTAGAACGAGAGAAAGAGAAAGAGATAGAGAAATAGAAATAGAAAGAGAAAGAGATAGAGAAATAGAGAGAGAAAGAGATAGAGAAATAGAGAGAGATAGAGATAGAGAAATAGAGAGAGAAATAGAAATAGAAAGAGATAGAGAAATAGAGAGAGAAATAGAAAGAGATAGAGAAAGAGAAATAGAGAGAGAAAGAGATAGAGAAAGAGAAATAGAAAGAGATAGAGAAATAGAGAAATAGAGAGAGAAATAGAAATAGAAAGAGAAAGAGATAGAGAAATAGAGAGAGAAAGAGAGAGAAATAGAGAGAGAAAGAGATAGTGATAGAGAAATAGAGAGAGAAAGAGAGAGAAATAGAGAGAGAAATAGAGAGAGAAATAGAAATAGAAAGAGAAAGAGGTAGAGAAATAGAGAGAGAAAGAGAAAGAGAAAGAGAAAGAGAAAGCGAAAGAGAAATAGAGAGAGAAAGAGAGAGAAATAGAGAGAGAAAGAGATAGTGATAGAGATATAGAGAGAGAAAGAGAGAGAAATAGAGAGAGAAATAGAGAGAGAAATAGAAATAGAAAGAGAAAGAGGTAGAGAAATAGAGAGAGAAAGAGAAAGAGAAAGAGAAAGAGAAAGCGAAAGAGAAATAGAGAGACAGAGACAGATATGTTCATTCCAGGGCTAGAGAGAAAGGGACACCGAGTCTGGGGGACTCAGTTTGAGACAATGTTAATTCATTGGCGTGCGATGGGTTTGTGTGTGTTAGAGCTCAGCAGAGAGAGAGTTGTGTGTGTAGAGAGATTACCTCATACCACTGATATTGTAGTTGTTCCACAGCAAAGAGAGAGTAGATGTGGTTCTCTAGAAGCTTCTCAGCCAACAGGCCTAAACTGGGATGGTCCTAACAGAGACAGATAGACAAGCCATGTTGGTGTTCTCTGT
This sequence comes from Oncorhynchus keta, assembly GCF_023373465.1. NCBI lineage: Eukaryota > Metazoa > Chordata > Actinopteri > Salmoniformes > Salmonidae > Oncorhynchus > Oncorhynchus keta. The sequence continues at coordinate 23,065,616 of NC_068440.1, read as the reverse complement.
GTGTATGTGTGTGTTCATCATGCGTTCATAGGTGTATATAAGTATGTGTGTTTGTGTGCACGAGTGTGTGTTCTCCGCGTGCATATAGGTGTTTGTGCACCTGTCTGTGCGAGTGTGTCTCACCATGGTATTGCGAGTATGTGTGTGTATATAGGTGTGTATAAGTGTATACTGATGTGCGTGTTCTCCCGTTTGTGGATGTGTGTGTCTCACCATGGTAGTGTGTGTATGTGTGTGTCTCACCATGGTAGTGTGTGTATGTGTGTCTCACCATGGTAGTGTGTGTATGTGTGTGTCTCACCAATCCAGTGTGTGTATGTGTGTGTCTCACCAGGGTAGTGTGTGTATGTGTGTGTCTCACCATGGTAGTGTGTGTATGTGTGTCTCACCATGGTAGTGTGTGTATGTGTGTGTCTCACCAATCCAGTGTGTGTATGTGTGTGTCTCACCAGGGTAGTGTGTGTATGTGTGTGTCTCACCATGGTAGTGTGTGTATGTGTGTCTCACCATGGTAGTGTGTGTATGTGTGTGTCTCACCATGGTAGTGTGGGTGTGTGTGTGTCTCACCATGGTAGTGTGTGTATGTGTGTCTCACCATGGTAGTGTGTGTATGTGTGTGTCTCACCATGGTAGTGTGTGTATGTGTGTGTCTCACCATGGTAGTGTGTGTATGTGTGTCTCACCATGGTAGTGTGTGTATGTGTGTGTCTCACCATGGTAGTGTGTGTATGTGTGTGTCTCACCAATCCAGTGTGTGTATGTGTGTGTCTCACCAGGGTAGTGTGTGTATGTGTGTGTCTCACCATAGTAGTGTGTGTATGTGTGTCTCACCATGGTAGTGTGGGTGTGTGTGTGTCTCACCATGGTAGTGTGTGTATGTGTGTCTCACCATGGTAGTGTGTGTGTGTGTGTGTCTCACCATGGTAGTGTGTGTATGTGTGTCTCACCATGGTAGTGTGTGTATGTGTGTGTCACCATGGTAGTGTGTGTATGTGTGTGTCTCATCATGGTAGTGTGTGTATGTGTGTGTCTCACCATGGTAGTGTGTGTATGTGTGTCTCATCATGGTAGTGTGTGTATGTGCGTCTCATCATGGTAGTGTGTGTATGTGTGTCTCACCATGGTAGTGTGTGTATGTGCGTCTCATCATGGTAGTGTGTGTACGTGTGTGTCTCACCATGGTAGTGCTCTCCATATAGACGTTGTTCTCCAGATGGCAGAGGCCATCATGGGGTGTGACTATACCAGCCAGTCTGCTGTCCAACGCCAGGTGAGAAGGCTGGTCTGTCATCAACAACAACAGACGCTTGGCCTCCCCACGCCAACCCACCTCACCCTGATGGAGAGAAAGAGAGAAAGGTAGAGAGAGGGGGAGAGAAAGAAAGAAAGAAAAAGACAGACAGACAGACAGACAGACAGACAGACAGACAGACAGACAGACAGACAGACAGACAGACAGACAGACAGACAGACAGAAAGAAAGAAAGAAAGAAAGAAAGAAAGAAAGAAAGAAAGAAAGAAAGAAAGAAAGAAAGAAAGAAAGAAAGAAAGAAAGAGAGATTCATCCATACTGTATTTTCATCTCATTGTCTATTCACTCTTATCCTGATAAGTCAATTCATTCTAAGCTACTGGAAAGAAAGGCTAATTAGAAAGTATAGCCTGCCATTCCACACTGATGGTGTCACCCGCTGTATGAGCTACTGGGAAAGAAAGTGAGGAAAGGACGGAGTGAGTGTGTCTACCCCCTGCAAGCTCTGACTCAGGTCCCCTGAAGGGTCCTATTCCACATCGATGGTTTCATCCACTGTGTGTGTGTGTGTGTGTGTGTGTGTGTGTGTGTGTGTGTGTGTGTGTGTGTGTGTGTGTGTGTGTGTGTGTGTGTGTGTGTGTGTGTGTGTGTGTGTGTGTGTGTGTGTGTGTGTGTGTGTGTGTGTGTGTGTGTGTGTGTGTGTGTGTGTGTCATCCCCCAGTGATAGTGCCAGTAGATGCCAGCAGCACTACTCATTGCTGACCCAGCATGCCACCATTCTCCCTGACACATACACACTAACTCACACACACACTCACTCTCTCTCTCACACACACACACATGCACACCTGCACAGACATGCACACGCACGCACACACTCACACACACCCCTCTTCAGTGAGTGACATCATCATGAAGGTATGGGATGCCTTCTCGAAAGGGGGTCTGAGTCAAAGCATGCAGGGGCCACCAAACACACCAACACCCACACCAACACCCACACCAACACACCCACACCAACACAGACACACCAACACAGACACACCAACACACCCACACAGACACACCAACACACCCACACCAACACAGACACACCAACACACCCACACAGACACACCAACACCCACACCAACACAGACACACCAACACCCACACCAACACACACACACCAACACACCCACACCAACACAGACACACCAACACACCCACACCAACACAGACACACCAACACACCCACACAGACACACCAACACACCCACACCAACACAGACACACCAACACCAACACACCCACACCAACACACCCACACCAACACAGACACACCAACACAGACACACCAACATAGACACACCAACACACCCACACCAACACAGACACACATGCAGTCCCTACCTGACATACAGTAGCTTGGAGCATAGCGTCTAACCCTCCCTCTGGTGTGTCCATGTTGCCTGATATCCTCTGTCTCTTGATGATGCGTGTAAACTCTGACATGTTTGCCGTCATACTAAGAACATGGTGGAAGCCATGGGCTGGGCGACACTTCACCTCATAGTCACTGAGGGAGATGGGTGCGGGGGGAGGGGGGTGGAGAGAGGGAGAGTCACTCATCATTGAAAGAATGAAGATACCTGTCGTCCAGCAACTTGAAAGGGTTCTGTCAGTGAGTTGGTGTGTCTGTGTGTGTCCCACCCTACCTGCAGGGGTTATTTATCTTAGAGGGGTGTACATTGATGTAGGGGGAGACAGGTTTGTCAACGAAGGAGCCGAACCCCAGACGCAAATCACTGGAATGTTCTCTCATACGGTGGGACAAGGCTACGCCCACCGTCTTCAGCTGCACCAATAGGGAAACATCAGGGAGATTTACATACTGTACACCCAACCAATCACGGCAAAGAGTAAACACTTACCTAGTCAAGGTAAAAATACAAATGTCTTCATAAATCAATCTATTTCAGCTGAAATCGTATCAAAGTTTATTTCGATAATTAAAAGTGCTAAGAGTTGTGCTGTAAAAACATTATACTTTAGGTTATGTAGGTAATGTAGATAACCAGTCACTCACCTGGTCCAGGTTTTCCTGCATGGATGCTGATACGTCCACCAGGTAGTACAGATCAACAGGATACCTCTCTAACTGTTGTACTGCTACTATCACACTGGCCTCAGCACCTACACATGTTGATTTGAAATAAAACAACCATTGGAATTATCACTCAGAGTTCTTGCAATGAAAGCAGCAGTAAAACTGGGAAACGCCGGCAGTCATGAGTCATGACAGCAGTAAAATTCCATGTGAGCGTTTAGTCATGGTAATCTCCTCTCATGCACTCTGGTCATGCTTTGGTAGTACCCAACTCACTAACAACCATCAGGTCACTAATGGCCTGGTACTCAGGGCTCTATTGTCCCTCCATCAGGTCCTAATGGCCTGGTACTCAGGGCTCTATTGTCCCTCCATCAGGTCCTAATGGCCTGGTACTCAGGGCTCTATTGTCCCTCCATCAGGTCCTAATGGCCTGGTACTCAGGGCTCTATTGTCCCTCCATCAGGTCCTAATGGCCTGGTACTCAGGGCTCTATTGTCCCTCCATCAGGTCACTCATGGCCTGGTACTCAGGGCTCTATTGTCCCTCCATCAGGTCCTAATGGCCTGGTACTCAGGGCTCTATTGTCCCTCCATCAGGTCCTAATGGCCTGGTACTCAGGGGTCTATTGTCCCTCCATCAGGTCCTAATGACCTGGTACTCAGGGCTCTATTGTCCCTCCATCAGGTCCTAATGACCTGGTACTCAGGGCTCTATTGTCCCCCCATCAGGTCCTAATGACCTGGTACTCAGGGCTCTATTGTCCCTCCATCAGGTCCTAATGGCCTGGTACTCAGGGCTCTATTGTCCCTCCATCAGGTCCTAATGACCTGGTACTCAGGGCTCTATTGTCCCCCCATCAGGTCCTAATGACCTGGTACTCAGGGCTCTATTGTCCCTCCATCAGGTCCTAATGACCTGGTACTCAGGGCTCTATTGTCCCCCCATCAGGTCCTAATGGCCTGGTACTCAGGGCTCTATTGTCCCCCCATGAGGTACTAATGGTCTGATACTCAGGGCTCTATTATACCTCCATCAAGTCATAATGACCTGGTACTCAGGACTCTATTGTCCCGCCATCAGAACAGCTGTGTACCCTGAGGCAAGGAACAGAGCGCAAGCTTTTTTTGCTACTTTCTCAAATCATCAATAGCCTGTAGTCGCATCATGCAGCCTATAAATGTTTTGATTTCTAAGACATTCTAAGGTTTGTATCATTCAGAACTAAAGTTACAAATAACTCTAAATCTAGCATATAGGACCTGTTTCAAATTATCACTTTTACACTTAACATAGCCACTTAATTAATATGAACACTGGCTCCAGAATGGGAAAAATATCCTTTCTATTTTATTCAGTTCAATTATATTCTTCTTACTATAAAATCATATAATATAAAATAATGTCACAGGACTTATAAGCATATCTTATCAGCTAAATGAGCAAGCCTACAGCCCATGAAAAGGAGCATAGCCAGATTGTCACTCCTTGACCTTAGAGAGCTTTTTATGTCTCTATTATGGTTTGGTCAGGGTGTGATTTGGGTGGGCATTCTATGTTCTATTTTCTATGTTTTTGTATTTCTTTGTTTTGGCCGGGTATGGTTCTCAATCAGGGACAGCTGTCTATCGTTGTCTCTGATTGAGAATCATACTTAGGCAGCCCTTTTTCCCCACCTGTGATTGTGGGTAGTTAACTTTGTTTGTGGCACATAGCCCTTAAGCGTCACAGTTGTTTTGTATTGTTTTTGTCGGCGGCATCCTAAATAAAAGGAATATGTACGCTCACCACGCTGTGCTTTGGTCTAGTTCTTTCGACGGCCGTGACACAGATAACATACAGTAGGCCAAACTCATATTCTGTTCTTCTGAAATACATTTTTTCATATCTTAATGTTTCTTTAGACCTGACTAAAATAAATATTGGATTCATTGTGATGGTGTATATTAAATTTATTTGACATTTAAAAATGTATATGTTCCAAAGGCACGCATCAGTGGCTTGTTTGCAGCTTGTATGTGTGGAGTCCTGGAGATGCTAAATGTGTTTATGTTAATTAACGGTCAATTACTGTGAGACCAGCACTCTTTCGCATGACAACGGGCTGACAGAATTTCATGACCGCCACAGCCCTAGCTCAGGACAATATATACAGAACAAAAATACAAAAGCAACATGCAACAATTTCAAATATTTTACTGAGTTAAAGTTCATATAAGGAAATCAGTCAATTGAAATAAATAAATAATGCCCTAATCTATGGATTTCACATGACTGCGAATCAAGATATGCATCTGTTGGTCACAGATGCCTTAAAGGTAGAGGCGTGGATCAGAAAACCAGTCAGTATCTGGTGTGACCACCATTTGCCTCATGCAGGGCGACAAATCTCCTTCACATAGAGTTGATCAGGCTGATGATTGTGGCCTGTGGAATACTGTCCCACTTCTCTTTAATGGCTGTGCGAAATTGCTGGATATTGGCGGGAACTGGAACACGCCGTCATACACGTCGATCCAGAGCATCCCAAACATGCTCAATGCTCCCTGCAACATGAGGCCAAGTATTATCATGCTGAAACATGAGGTGATGACGGCGGATGAATGGCACGACAATGGGCCTCAGTCATGGTATCTCTGTGCATTCAAATTGCCATCGATAAAATGCAATTGTGTTCATTGTCTGTAGCTTATGCCTACCCATGCCATAACCCCACTGCCACCATGGGGCACTCTGTTCACAACGTTGACTTCAGCAAACCGCTTACCCACACAACGCCATATATGTGGTCTGTGGATGTGAGGCCAGTTGGACGTACTGCCAAATTATTTAAAACAACGTTGTAGGTGGCTTATGATTGAGAAATTAACATTCAATCCTCTGGTAACAGCTCTGGTGGACATTCCTGCAGTCAGCATGCCAATTGCACACTCCCTCAAAACTTGAGACATCTGTGTCATTGTGTTGTGTGACAACACTGCACATTTTAGAGTGGCCTTTTATTTTTCCTAGCATAAGGTGCACCTGTGTAATGATCATGCTGTTTAATCAGCTTCTTGATATGCCACACTTGTCAGGTGGGTGGATTATCTTGGCAAAGGAGAAATGCTCACAAACAAGGATGTAAACAAATTTGTGCACCTAATTTAAGAGAAATAAGCTTTTTGTGTGTATGTAAAATTTCTTGGGATCTCTCATTTCAACTCATGAAACATGGGACCAACACTTGTTGCGTTTATATTTTTGTTCAGTGTATGTACAACTTGTAAAGCGGACATACATCAAGACGTACAGTAAAACAGGATATGTGCAGTCCACCATTCAGTGAGTTATTCAGTGGCAGCTATACTCTGCCCCTCACCTGGTCTGAGTGTGAGGGTGATCTCTCCCGGTGACACCTGAGTGCTGCTGGTCGTAGCATTGACCTCCACCATGACCTCTGGATGCTCTATGAACTCTAGGCCACACCCCCTCCTTGCCAGGTTCCCCACCAGGTCGCAGCGCTCTCCCACCTCCGCTCCATCCAGGAAACCCTGTTAGGGGTCAGAGGTCAGGGGTTGGAGATCAGGGCCCATACCTTTCTCTCTGCACATTATATCAGGGGTCAATTCCAATTTCAAATCACTCCAGTCAGGAGAGGTGTACTATATAGCAAGTGTAATTACACTGTAACTAACTATGTAAGTGAAGTAGGGATAAATAGCTAAGTTATTACCATCATTGCAATTCATTTTTATTGCAATTCATTTTCGATTTTCTTGAACTGAGATTTTAATCTCCTGAATTGCCTGAATAGAAACAGAGTCAGTTGACTCTGATGTTCAGTTGTATAACTGGAAATAGAAGTGATTATACTGAGGACGTGGGACTGTGTGCGTGTGAGTTGAAATTATTGTTTAGAAGCTAGGCAGTGCCTTGCAGTGACATTACACAACATAGACAATAATCCCAGTATAGAACCACACTTCTGTGAGTTGGACTGTGTCAACTGTGTCATGGTTTAGGGCTTTAGAGTGCCTGGTCAAAGAGGATTACAGCCCTCTGATACTCTGGTACTACTGACACAAAACAACAGCCCTCTGATACTCTGGGACTACTGACACAAAACAACAGCCCTCTGATACTCTGGGACTACTGACACAAAACAACAGCCCTCTGATACTCTGGGACTACTGACACAAAACAACAGCCCTCTGATACTCTGGGACTACTGACACAAAACAACAGCCCTCTGATACTCTGGGACTACTGACACAAAACAACAGCCCTCTGATACTCTGGGACTACTGACACAAAACAACAGCCCTCTGATACTCTGGGACTACTGACACAAAACAACAGCCCTCTGATACTCTGGGACTACTGACACAAAACAACAGCCCACTGATACCCTGGTACTACTGACACAAAACAACAGCCCTCTGATACTCTGGGACTACTGACACAAAACAACAGCCCTCTGATACTCTGGGACTACTGACACAAAACAACAGCCCTCTGATACTCTGGGACTACTGACACAAAACAACAGCCCTCTGATACCCTGAGACTACTGACACAAAACAACAGCCCTCTGATACCCTGGGACTACTAACACAAAACAACAGCCCTCTGATACCCTGGGACTACTGACACAAAACAACAGCCCTCTGATACTCTGGGACTACTGACACAAAACAACAGCCCTCTGATACTCTGGGACTACTGACACAAAACAACAGCCCTCTGATACTCTGGGACTACTGACACAAAGCAACAGCCCTCTGATACTCTGGTACTACTGACACAAAACAACAGCCCTCTGATACTCTGGGACTACTGACACAAAACAACAGCCCTCTGATAGCCTGGGACTACTGACACAAAACAACAGCTCTCTGATACACTGGTACTACTGACACAAAACAAAACAACAGTAAATACTGTTATGAAGAGTTAGGCCTGAATATACACCAGAGTCAATATTCAATAAAAATATTCTATAAGAGGTGTCTGTAATCAAGCAGTAAAACATAGTCTAAGAGGCAGTCCGAACTAAGAGGCATGTTCAATTGAGTATGGCTTTGATCTGTGTCTGGGAAACCCGCACTAGAGTTCTCCGTTGTGGTCGGCTCCGGCCCACTTCAACCTCTGGTTCTGTTAAGTCCCTCTAAACCCCAGTCATACAGGGACTTTCCTAACAACAGACCCAATAGACCGGTACTAACAGAAACTGACAGTGTATGTTGGAGGAGTTTTCAGAATGAGTTACCCCACTCCGAGACAGGGTGTGTGTGTGTGTGTGTGTGGGGGGGGTGCTTTCCTGTCTCTCACTCTCTCTCTCTCCCCATCTCGCTCTCTCTTACCGCCTCAAAGCACCAGGCACACTGTGGTCCGCGTCGGAGGCACTCTGAACACGACGAGACAGGAGGAGACGAACATACAGGCTCACCTGTGGAGAAGGATAGAGGAGAGGAAAGAAGAGGAGAGAGAATCAACACATGAAAGACTGACTGTGTGAACAGTCATTAACCATGCAGCAGTAAGGCTCTGTCAATTACCATGTTTAAATCAGGAATGTAGAGAAACAATGTAGACTCACAACAGATCAGTGTGTGTGTGTGTGTGTGTGTGTGTGTGTGCGTGTGAACAGGTGCTTCAGTGTAGTTCATGCACACAGTTATTCACAAGGTCAGTAATCACATTGCAGTCAAACACAATCATCTGACTAGTTAGTCTACAGACTAATTATTCTACAGACTGTAGAGTATACTGTGTTTCTAAACAATGTCTCACATCCATTAGAACTACGGACCTAATTCTACTACTAAGCCAATCTATGGCTCAGATCCCATGTATTCCCTGAGAGGCTGGTATTGTACAGTAATGTAGGCCACGGGAGAAGAATGCTGCAGATCTCAGTTTACTAATTTGTGAAATAATGAATGATGAATTAGTGAATTAACAAGCAGCTCTAACCTAATTACTGTGCCAGTTACAGCTAGATTACACAACACTGTAGGCTACAGCAGTACCTGATCAGTCGAAGCTGGTCACGTCACTTATAGATCAATAAAAATACCATGATAAACATGACTAATTCCTGAAGAGATGTATAATATAAAGCCGGGAATATAACAGTATGATACATGTATTTGATAGATGCAGTGCGTTGATAAGCCTATGTGACTGTCATTGTTATTGACTGAAACGTGTGAGTGTGACGTTCCGTTGTGAACGGCGACAGACGACCAGCCGAGACATTGTCGAGCAAGGACTACTGGCGGGACATTTATAGCTATCATCATTATCTGACAGTTCATTCTTGAAGATTCTTTCACTATTTCATCTGTCTCACCCATTCACACAATGATGATGTTTCCATCTATTAATGATGAGTGAGTGCATTAATTCCACAGTAGCCTAACCTACCTATCCAGGTATATTCTGTCACTCACCGGAATGAGAGCTCCCGCCGATGATGTTAGCGGCCAATACCACGCAGAGCAGCACGCAATGCAGACTCGGGGAACCGTATTTATGTAGCCAGGAAGTCATATCTACACCGGGGGCAGGCTGTAGGAATCGGGTCAGCTCGAGACACCGGCAGCAGGCATGCAGCTCCGGTCACCGCCTACTACTGACACTCTCCAATAATGGGAATCAACCGGGAAATACCGCACGACCGCGTGAACAAGAGGCAGCGCCAGGAATGAATGGTGCGTCGTTGGGGCATTGTTGTTTGTTTTCTTTCCGCCCAATAACCTTCTTATCCAAACAGACGATTATTCCCAGAAATCTGATTCACGTGGAGTTGCCTTGGCAAGCTCTTTATAGTGCGAATGAGAAAGTGAAAACGAGACATCTCTCTTTCTCTCTCTATCGTGCATTTATTTCAGCCCGCAGCAGGTGTAGTGACGTTTTGTGCACCCCCCGTCACATACTGTGTCCCGGGAGAGACTTCACTGAGCTCATTCAAACAACAACACCAGTGTCTCAGCGCGCTCTCGTTCCTCTCCTTTGTTTCTATCGTTTTCTTCTTTGCAATGTTTCAGCGTTGAGCGTCTCACGACCATATGCTGATTGTAAAGCCCAGCCTAAAAAAATCTGTCTCTCTCTTGGTTTTATGCTGTGCACTGACTCAGGCACCGTCATGGCAACGATGCTTCCCACACATGTGAGAGAGAAATGTTCTACAGTAAAATACTTGTGTGTGTGTGTGTGTGTGAGAGAGAGTGGGTGGGAGGCTTTGACACTACTGTTTGATTAAGTTCTTCAGACCCATTGTGTTATTATGAAGTGTCTCACTAGTGTTAGCCTAATGTTGTTGTTGTCTGACGCCAGGTGGGGGAGTAGTGTGTGTGTGTGTGTGTGTGTGTGTGTGTGTGTGTGTGTGTGTGTGTGTGTGTGTGTGTGTGTCTGAGAGAGAGAGACAGACAGTCAGGGTAATAAAAACCGAGTGTAGTTCACAGTCCCATGTCAAGGGGGTTAGTCTATTATAAAGAAAGATTCCTGCGACATAGAGTAACCTCCACTAGCCAGCTGGACTTCTGAACAGGAGCCAGATGGAGGGGGGAGGGTGGAGAGAGAGAGGGTTGTAGTTAACAAATGGGTTGTCCAAAAGACAAGAGAGGAAAACGGCTTCAATGTTTCTTTTAGAGAGGGGACAAAATCCAAGACAGTAGAACAGCCAGTAGCTAAACAGAGAGGGAGAGCTAGATAGAGAGGGAGATAAATAGAGACAGAGAAAGAAAGGGAGATAGAGAGCTATAGATGGATGGAGGGAGGGAGGGGGGGATGCCTGCAATAGGCTCCTTAAATCCTGTTTGTGACACTCAGGGCTGGAGTAGAGCCAATTAGTCATTCTTCTATTCATTTAACTACGATATATTTTCTGCTTTTCACACACACACACACACACACACACATACACACCATACACACACACATACACACACACACACACCATACACACACACACACACACACACACACACACACACACACACACACACACACACACACACACACACCACACACCACACACCACACACATACGCAGGCAAGCACACACACACCACACACATACGCAGGCAAGCACACACACACCACACACACACACACACACACCACACACATACACACACCACACACACCACACACCACACACATACACACACCACACACATACGCAGGCAAGCACACACACACCACACACATACGCAGGCAAGCACACACACACCACACACATACGCAGGCAAGCACACACACCACACACATACGCAGGCAAGCACACACACACAACACACATACACAGGCAAGCACACACACACTTGCACACTCACACACATACACACACACAAAACACTTCAGTGAAACTCTTAGGGTGTGCCAACTTTCCCTCACCCCATAACACTCTCTCAATTATGGTCATGAAGCGTTACACACACCATACAAGTGTGTGTGTGCGTAGTGGATAGACTGGGGACGTTGAGAACTTGGAAGACAATGGGTGTTCTTATCCCCCTGTCAGCAATTTAAGGGAACTCTGGGATGGGAGCGAGGGGGATGGTGGAGAGGTTTGGAGAGAATTTGGAGGCAGAGCAAGAGAGAGAGAGATACACCCTATTCCAAATAGACCCCCAGCAGTTATTGAGAACGCTCCAACCAGGTCCAACCAGAGCAAGGTGTCCCTACTACCATAATACCTCCCTCTGGGGCAGCAGGTAGCCTAGTGGTTAGAGTGTTGGGCCAGTAACCAGCAGGTAGCTTCGTGGTTAGAGTGTTGGGCCAGTATCCAGCAGGTAGCCTAGTGGTTAGAGTGTTGGGCCAGTATCCAGCAGGTAGCCTAGTGGTTAGAGTGTTGGGCCAGTAACCAGCAGGTAGCCTCGTGGTTAGAGTGTTGGGCCAGTATCCAGCAGGTAGCCTAGTGGTTAGAGTGTTGGGCCAGTAACCAGCAGGTAGCCTAGTGGTTAGAGTGTTGGGCCAGTATCCAGCAGATTAGAGTGTTGGGCCAGTAACCAGCAGATTAGAGTGTTGGGCCAGTAACCAGCAGGTTAGAGTGTTGGGCCAGTAACCAGCAGATTAGAGTGTTGGGCCAGTAACCAGCAGATTAGAGTGTTGGGCCAGTAACCAGCAGGTTAGAGTGTTGGGCCAGTAACCAGCAGATTAGAGTGTTGGGCCAGTAACCAGCAGATTAGAGTGTTGGGCCAGTAACCAGCAGATTAGAGTGTTGGGCCAGTAACCAGCAGGTTAGAGTGTTGGGCCAGTAACCAGCAGATTAGAGTGTTGGGCCAGTAACCAGCAGATTAGAGTGTTGGGCCAGTAACCAGCAGATTAGAGTGTTGGGCCAGTAACCAGCAGATTAGAGTGTTGGGCCAGTAACCAGCAGGTTAGAGTGTTGGGCCAGTAACCAAAAAGGTTGCTGGATTGAATCCTTGAGCTGACAAGGTAAAAATCTGTCGTTCTGCGCCCTGAACAAGGCAGTTAACCCACTGTTCCCCAGTAGGTCGTCATTGTAAATACGAATTTGTTCTTAACTGACTTGCCTAGTTAAATAAAGGTTAACATTTGTTTTATTTTTTATATTGGGCAGATATATGACAGACTATTTAAAGTTTCTAAAAGTAGATTTGAGGTGTTTCCTCCTCTGATCTAGTCATCTTCCTCTTTTCTATCTAAATATTAAACCTGTCCTGTGTGGGTGTCTATGTGTCAGTCTCCACTGTCAGTCATCATGTGTTTAATAGATGACAGTCAACATTTCTAGTGGAAACAAAAAACAAAAAGGTGGTTTTCAGCAGTAGTGAGATGCCGTGTGTGACCTATTTGACACTATAACCATGATTCTCAAAGGTCACCAGGCAGACGAGTCTGTTTCCAAAAGCTCATTTCCCAGAACTGAGTTGATGCTAGTGGACAGGTACCCTATCAGGTGCCAGTGAACAGTCACTTCCTGTCATGCAAACCAGGGAAACCCTGCGGTCCTCAAGGCTCTGACCAGTGAAGCCTGTTGTCGTGTTAGGGTTACACACACACACACACACACACACATGCCGCTGCATCATTCCTGCCATCCCAAAGGGGTGATTAGTGGTCTGGTGGTCACAAACACACCATCAGCACATATGGAGTTAACCATAACGACTCTCTCTTTCTCTGAAGATGATGTCACAGTTGTCACTGCATTATGACTATTCCAGGAGTGTATTCATTACGTCTTGTTGCAACAGAAACCTTTTAACCAAAAGGAAGCAAACAGAGCAAAACAGGGAAGGATGTACCTGAATTTGTCCAATTGAATCTCTAGTTTTGTGTGTGTGTTTGCAACAGAGGCTCTGATTGTCCGAGGGGAACAACTCTTTGATACCGCACGGAGGAAAGCCATCTTATGGTCACACACACACACACACACTCTCTCTCCCTTGGATACTTTAAATTGGTGAGTTACGAACACACACTACACCCAGGCTATGCACATTCCAATTAAAAAACAATGTATATTTGGAAATACTCCTCTGTGTGTATGTTCACAAGCTCAGTCAAGTTAAAAGCTTGAACAGAAGCCAGTTACTTAATATATCCTAACACAAACAGAAGAAACCATTTTCTGTAAACTATATACTTACTTTCAATGGCAGCTGTAATGGCATTGTCAATAAGCAATGGTAATTCATTTATTCATTCGTTATATGTGGGGCGGCAGGTTGCCTTGTGGTTCGAGCGTTGGGCCAATAACCGAAAGGTTGCTAGATCCAGTCCCAGAGCTGACAAGGTAAAAACATGTCGTTCTGCCCCTGAACAAGACAGTTAACCGACTGATCCTAGGCTGTCATTGTAAATAAGAATTTGTTCTTAACTGACTTGCCTAGTTAACAAAAAAAATATAATCATCAGACACTTCTTTAAATCCTGCCTTTCAGAATCCACCTTTATCTACCTATAAAACCATCAAGAAATCTAACCAACATGTTGGTCACATCAGATGTGGCCAGAGAGAGAAAAGAGGAATTCATAAAAGGATGTTTCCCCTGTAGATCATGTAGCACCATTGAAATGGGCTGCAACACGATCTCACGGTTTGACCAATTTGACTTCAGATTCTGACTTGTGTCCATGTTTCTCCAAACATAAAATGTAGAAGTTACTCCAGCGACCCTCGGAACCAGAGCTCGTGGCTTACGCCCACTTGCAGCCCCTGCCCAAAAGTCCCTAGCAAAATCCAAGCCAACTTGATGGTAATGGCACCCGTTGCCCTGGTGGCCGGTTTTGAAGGCATCTCCCGATGTCCTGTGTCAGATTTCTAAGTGGATCTTGAACGACCTGGCTGATGTACTAGCTTTGTATGCCCTCAGACTTCTAGGACCTATGAGATAAGGTCATGTATAACATTCACCACCAAAATACTTATTTGTATGTTAGTGTTCTTGTGATAAGATTTATAGTGGGGGGGGGGGGGAATCATTGCGTGCCTTGAAAGTAGGACTTGTAAATGTAAATCCACTATCAGACATCAAGATATCACCTTGCCAGTTGCGAGGCACTTTATTGAACAAAACCAATCTATTAATGAAAAATGTTTATCCACCACGCAAAGGTGATCACGACCACAAATGTCTCCAAAGAAAAGCCATTTGGATCTATAAATAAAATCTGTATCACCACAAGGTTTAAGGGATGAACTACATTTGACCTCCTTCCTATGGTCCAAATTTAGACTCCTATACAAGAACACTGTAAACATCATATTTTTCAGAATTGATGAGTTATCCCCACATATTGATGAAAGGCTTAGCCAGATGTCCTTCGTAGTAAGCTATCTCATAAATGTATATAATTTATCCAAGTGAGCGGACACCTAAGGCAGTTGATTCATGAATTGTTCACACCTGATACCCCTACTGGTCTACAGTAGGTGCCTGCTCTCATATCCTATAATTCTGTTTTTCTTTGGCTGCGTTTAGAAAGGCAGTCAAATATTTGTCTTTTGACTAATCATATCAGATATTTTCACATACAATATTTTCAGAGCTGATCTGATTGGTCAAAAGACCAATTAGTGGGAAAAAAACAGAATTGGGCTGCTTGTCTAAATGCAGCCATAGTGATTGTAACATGTATACAGGTAGACCAGATAAGCCTATAGAGATAGATAGAGGACTCATCTTTGTATCTGTGCCGTTATAGTGTCTGGGACAGCATGGGCAGCGCCGTTGAGGCTATCCATTTTACTACTACATTTTCTTCTTCACGATTGGCTGATCCCTCCTGGACATGACTCCAACAGGGTCACCAGGAGTGATCAACATATGAAGTTGGAAGTCCCACCCAGTTCACAATTTTCATAAACAGCAGGTGTAGACTAACTGTGAAATGCTTACTTATGGGTCCTTTTCCAAAAATGCAGAGTTAAATATAAAGATGTATATACATTTAATATATAGAAATAGTGACACGAGGGATAAATACATAGTGAATAACAATAAAGGGTAACAATAACATGTCTATATACAGGGAGTAGCAGTACTGAGTGGATGTGCAGGGGTCCAAGGTAATTAAGGTAGCTATGTACATATAGGAAGGGTATGCAGGTGTGCACATGTTATGTGTGCATGTGTGTGTTGGGGTGTCATTGTAAGTATGTGTGGCTAGAGTCCAGTGTGTGTGCTTAGAGTCAGTGTAAGAGAGAGTTAGTGCAAGAAAGGGTCAATACAAATAGTCCGGGTAGCCATTTAATTAGCTAGCTATTTAACAGAGTAGCTCAGATTAGATTAGTGATCAGCTCACCACACACACACCTGCAGATGTGGCCTTAACTTGACCTCCTCACTGCTCCTGGAAGTGATGTCACTAGGCCTAACACTGGGTGTGTGTGACTCCCCCTGTCTTCTAGATAATGTTACTCACACATCAACAGCTGCCATTCTTCAGTTCAGTGATTGTTTCACCCTTATTGTCTTTTATTGCATGATGCATAAAGATAAGAAAGACAAGGAGGGGATCATTTATTCATTAAATACTTCAATGCTAATCTTGTTATTTGAACACAAACTGTTTTTATAAAGTTCAAAACAATGAATAAACAATCAAATATATTTATAAAGCCCTTCTTACATCAGCTGATGTCACAAAGTGCTGTACAGAAACCCAGCCTAAAACCCCAAACAGCAAGCAATGCAGGTGTAGAAGCACGGTGGCTAGGAGAAACTCCCTAGAAAGGCCGGAACCTAGGAAGAAACCTAGAGAGGAACCAGGCTATGAGGGGTGTAGGTAGTCTGGTTAAAGGGGGGTGTTAGCCAGCTCAAATCAAATCAAAAAGAAAGAAAAGAAATGCTTGTTGTGTTTCAATATTACCACAAAGCTTTTGATTTGTGAGTGGCCTCTGGTGGGGGAATCACATTCACGTCACTGCCCACATTTTAAGCTTGAGGTCCTGTGTGTGTAGGTGGATGTGTTTAACTAGTGGGGAAGTCCCCACAAGAATAGAAAGCCACCACAAGAACAGTAAACAGACAAGCATTTGACCAACTGGGGACATTTTTTAGTGTGAGGGAGGGAAAACTGTGGAAGTGCTCATCAGTGGGGAAAGCACATTTCTGACCATACAGCGTGCTTGGAACCAAGGCCATTGATAGGCTGAAGGAGGTGTGGGGATAAGTAAACTCAGCAAAAAAAGAAATGTCCTCTCACTGTCAACTGCGTTTATTTTCAGCAAACTTAACATGTGTACATATTTGTATGAACATAACAAGATTCAACAACTGAGACATAAACTGAAAAAGCTCCACAGATATGTGACTAAGATAAATGGAATAATGTGTCTCTGAACCAAGGTGGGGTCAAAATCAATCAGAAGCCACTGCCAGATTTCTGGATTGGGCTCAGAGTATCCTGCCTTGGCAAATCGCAGCAAATCGCTGGGGCGGCAGCGTAGCCTAGTGGTTAGAGCGTTGGACTAGTAACCGGAAGGTTGCAAGTTCAAACCCCCGAGCTGACAAGGTACAAATCTGTCGTTCTGCCCCTGAACAGGCAGTTAACCTACTGTTCCTAGGCCGTCATTGAAAATAAGAATTTGTTCTTAACTGACTTGCTTAGTTAAATAAAGGTACAAAATAAATAAATAAAGAAACAGTCAGTATCTGGTGTGGCCACCAGCTGCATTAAGTACCGCAGTGCATCTCCTCCTCATAGACTCCACCAGATTTGCCAGTTCTGGCTGTGAGATGTTACACCACTCTTCCACCAAGGCACCTGCAAGTTCCCAGACATTTCTGGGGGGAATGGCCCTAGCTCTCACCATCCGATCCAACAGGTTCCAGACGTGCTCAATGGGATTGAGATCCAGGCTCTTCGCTGGCCATGGCAGAACACTGACATTCCTGTCTTGCAGGAAATCACGCTCAGAACGAGCAGCATGGCTGGTGGCATTGTCAAGATGGAGGGTCATGTCAGGATGAGCCTGCAGGAAGGGTACCACATGAGGGAGGAGGATGTCTTCCCAGTAACGCAAAGCATTGAGATTGCCTGCAATGACATCAAGCTCAGTCCGATGATGCTGTGGCACACTGCCCCAGATTATGATGGACCCTCCACCTCCAAATCGATCACGCTCCAGAGTACAGGCCTCGGAGTACAGGTAACGCTCATTCCTTTGACGATAAACGCGAATCCGACCATCACCCCTGGTGAGAAAAAACAGTGAAGAGCACTTTTGCCAGTCTTGTCTGGTCCAGCGACGGTGGGTTTGTGCCCATAGGCGACGTTGTTGCCGGTGATGTCTGGTGGGGGCCTGCCTACAACAGGCCTACAAGCCCTCAGTCCAACCTCTCTCAACCAATTGCGGACAGTCTGAGCACTGATGGAAGGATTGTGCGTTCCTGGTGTAACTGGGGCAGTTTTGAAATCAACAACAAAGGGCAGCAAGGTTAGGTAGCCACTGAGAGGAATGACGTGAATACTTGTGGTCATCCAGAGAAGCAGAAATGTAGACCAGACAGGCAACTGGTCCAACAGAAGGTCTGTCTTTCAGTACACCTGGCCGCACTGTCACTAAGATGCTTGAGGTCAACAGACCAGGGCGAGTGATACTGTGGGGGCCATTACTTGCTGTGATGCAGTTCTGGAAGAGGGGAGCCAACAAGATGCAGTGGTGGATCTGGTGACGGCTTCCCCCTCTGCCCAGGAACAGGCAACAGGAGTACCTCAAAGGTGAGGGCTTGGAAGACCCCCATGGGTGGAGCAGGAGTCATATTGACCCTCCACAGACTGGAATATGTTCCGGGATTCATCCAAATGGCATTGATGAGTCACCTCAGTCATCGGCTTCATCAATAAGGACATTGACGGTGTCGTCCCCACAGTGACCGTACGTACATATCCCAACCAGAAGCCATGGATTACAAGCAACATTAACATCGAGCTAAAGGCTAGAGCTGCCGCTTTCAAGGAGCAGGACACTAATCCGGACGCCTATAGAAAATCCCGCTATGCCCTCGAACCATCAAACAAGCAAAGCGTCCATACAGGATAAAGATTGAATCCTACTACGACGGCTCTGACGCTCGTCGACAGATATCATTAATAAGAAGGGGCTAGACGTGTCTTATATGGTGAGCTACCGAGTGGCTAGAACATGCAAGCCCCATACTATTGTGAAGGACTTAATTCTTCCTGCTGCCATGGACATGGCTGGGACAATGCTGGGGGAAAAAGCCAAAACACCTATACAGACAATGACTTCATCATACACGACGCATCGGTGACATGGCAGGAGTTGTTTTGAAACAATTACTGCTTCGCTTACAAGCCAGTGAATTCTATGCGTTAAAGCTGCATGAGTCAACTGACGTGGCATAGCTGCTGGTATATGTCCGTTACATTTATGGGGGGTCAAATAAGGAAGACATCCTCTTCTGGAAACCAGGACAACAGGAGAGGATGACAGGGAGACATAGTGGAGTGGTAACGCAGGCGCAAGCAGTTGCTCCCGACGCCACTTGGGTACACTGCAGCATCCACCGAGAGGCTCTTGTTGCCAAGGGAATGCCTGACAGCTTGAAAGACGATTTGGATGTGACAGAGAAAATGGTTAACTTTGTTAAAGCAAAGCCCCAGAACTCTCGTTTATTTTCTGCATTATGCAATGATATGGACAGCGATCATGTAACGCTTTCACAACATACAGAAGTGCGCTGGTTATCAAGGGGGAAAGTATTGACACGTTTTTTTAAAAATTGAGAGACAAGCTTATCTGACCGCTTGCATGATGATGAGTTTTTCACATGACTGGCCTGTCTGGGTGATGTTTTTTCTCGCCTGAATGATCTGAATCTAGGATTACAGGGACTCTCTACAGCTATATTCAATGTCTCTGCTGCTAAAGCCACTTTCTACCACTCTAAATTCCAAGCATCTGCCTCTAACCCTAGGAAGCTCTTTGCCACCTTCTCCTCCCTCCTGAATCCCCCCTCCTCCCTCTCTGCAGATGACTTCGTCAACCATTTTGAAAAGAAGGTCGACGACATCCGATCCTCGTTTGCTAAGTCAAACGACACCGCTGGTTCTGCTCACACTGCCCTACCCTATGCTCTGACCTCTTTCTCCCCTCTCTCTCCAGATGAAATCTCGCGTCTTGTGACGGCCGGCCTCCCAACAACCTGCCCTCTTGACCCTATCCCCTCCTCTCTTCTCCAGACCATTTCCGGAGACCTTCTCCCTTACCTCACCTCGCTCATCAACTCATCCCTGACCGCTGGCTACGTCCCTTCCGTCTTCAAGAGAGCGAGAGTTGCACCCCTTCTGAAAAAACCTACACTCGATCCCTCCGATGTCAACAACTACAGACCAGTATCCCTTCTTTCTTTTCTCTCCAAAACTCTTGAACGTGCCGTCCTTGGCCAGCTCTCCCGCTATCTCTCTCAGAATGACCTTCTTGATCCAAATCAGTCAGGTTTCAAGACTAGTCATTCAACTGAGACTGCTCTTCTCTGTATCACGGAGGCGCTCCGCACCGCTAAAGCTAACTCTCTCTCCTCTGCTCTCATCCTTCTAGACCTATCGGCTGCCTTCGATACTGTGAACCATCAGATCCTCCTCTCCACCCTCTCCGAGTTGGGCATCTCTGGCGCGGCCCACGCTTGGATTGCATCCTACCTGACAGGTCGCTCCTACCAGGTGGCGTGGCGAGAATCTGTCTCCTCACCACGCGCTCTCACCACTGGTGTCCCCCAGGGCTCTGTTCTAGGCCCTCTCCTATTCTCGCTATACACCAAGTCACTTGGCTCTGTCATAACCTCACATGGTCTCTCCTATCATTGCTATGCAGACGACACACAATTAATCTTCTCCTTTCCCCCTTCTGATGACCAGGTGGCGAATCGCATCTCTGCATGTCTGGCAGACATATCAGTGTGGATGACGGATCACCACCTCAAGCTGAACCTCGGCAAGACGGAGCTGCTCTTCCTCCCGGGGAAGGACTGCCCGTTCCATGATCTCGCCATCACGGTTGACAACTCCATTGTGTCCTCCTCCCAGAGCGCTAAGAACCTTGGCGTGATCCTGGACAACACCCTGTCGTTCTCAACTAACATCAAGGCGGTGGCCCGTTCCTGTAGGTTCATGCTCTACAACATCCGCAGAGTACGACCCTGCCTCACACAGGAAGTGGCGCAGGTCCTAATCCAGGCACTTGTCATCTCCCGTCTGGATTACTGCAACTCGCTGTTGGCTGGGCTCCCTGCCTGTGCCATTAAACCCCTACAACTCATCCAGAACGCCGCAGCCTGTCTGGTGTTCAACCTTCCCAAGTTCTCTCACGTCACCCCGCTCCTTGGCTCTCTCCACTGGCTTCCAGTTGAAGCTCGCATCCGCTACAAGCCCATGGTGCTTGCCTACGGAGCTGTGAGGGGAACGGCACCTCAGTACCTCCAGGCTCTGATCAGGCCCTACACCCAAACAAGGGCACTGCGTTCATCCACCTCTGGCCTGCTCGCCTCCCTACCACTGAGGAAGTACAGTTCCCGCTCAGCCCAGTCAAAACTGTTCGCTGCTCTGGCCCCCCAATGGTGGAACAAACTCCCTCACGACGCCAGGACAGCGGAGTCAATCACCACCTTCCGGAGACACCTGAAACCACACCTCTTTAAGGAATACCTAGGATAGGATAAAGTAATCCTTCTCACCCCCCTTAAAAGATTTAGATGCACTATTGTAAAGTGGCTGTTCCACTGGATGTCATAAGGTGAATGCGCCAATTTGTAAGTCGCTCTGGATAAGAGCGTCTGCTAAATGACTTAAATGTAAATGTAAGTTGGAGTTCTGCTCTGTCTGCATTAACAAGGATAACATACCGGGCTTTCTATCATTGTATGATTTTTTTGTGTGCAAATGAACTCAAGCTTACGGACAATGTCAAATGTGATATAGCGAAGCACCTGAGTGAGTTGGGTGCGCAATTACGCTGGTACTTTCCCGAAACAGAAGACGCAAACAACTAGATTCGTTATCCCTTTCATGCCCTGCCTCCAGTCAGTCCACTTGCAACAAGCGGTCCTGTGAAATTGTAATTTAATCAGAAGCCACTGCCAGATTTCTGGATTGGGCTGCACTCAGAGTATCCTGCCTTGGCAAATCGCTCTGTTAAGATACTGATGCCCTTTGCAACCATGTACCTATGTGAGAGTGGATTCTCGGCCCTCACTAGCATTAAAACTAAACTAAATACAGGCACAGACTGTGTGTAGACAAGGATTTAAGATTGACTCTCCAATACAACACAACATTGTGGAGTTATGTGCATCCTTTCAAGCACACCCTTCTCATTAACCTGTGGTGAGTTATTCACAATTTTTGATGAACAAATACGGTTTTATATGTAAGATGGCCAAATCAAGGGCAGAATTATTGATTATTATATTATTATTATTTGTGCCCTGGTCCTATAAGAGCTCTTTGTCACTTCCCACGACCAGGGTTGCGACAAAAACTCACACTCATTCTTATGTGTAATAAATGTATTGTATAGTGTGTGTGTGTGTGTGTGTGTGTGTTAGGCAGGCTTTCAATGATGGCAAAAAAAAACATTTGAGAGTGCGCTGACCATGGTCCTAGAGGGGGTACACAGTTGGAGGTTGAATGTTTGAAGGGGTACGGGACTATAAAAAGTTTGGGAACCACTGCCCTAGACTCACTCCAATTCACATACCGCCCCAGCAGATACACAGATGACACAATCTCAATTGCAATCCACACTGCCCTTTCCCACCTGGACAAAAGGAACACCTATGTGAGAATGCTGTTCATTGACTACAGCTCAGCATTCAACACTATAGTGCCCACGAAGCTCTTCACTGAGCTAAGGACCCTGGGACTAAACACCTCCCTCTGCAACTGGATCCTGGACTTCCTGACGGGCCGTTCTCAGGTGGTAAGTGTAGGTAATAACTCATCTGCCACGCTGATCCTCAACACTGGGGCCCCTCAACAGTTTTAGGCCTGATCACCAACAATGGATGAGAAAAATACAGTCACCCAAGTCATAGACTATTTTTTCTGGTAACGCACAGCAAGCGGTACCGGAGTGCCAAATCTAGGACCAAAAGGCTCCTTAATTAGCAGCTTCTACCCCCAAGCCATAAGACTGCAGAACAGTTTATCAAATGGCCATCGGGCTATTTACATTGACACCCCCCCATTCATTTTGTACAGTGCTGCTATTCGCTGTGTATTATCTATGCATAGTCACTTCACCTACCCCTGCACATTGACTCAGTACCGGTACCCCTTGTATATAGCTTCCTTATTGTTATTTTATTGCACTACTTTTTATTATGTTTTACTTTAGTTTATTTGGTAAATATGTTCTTAACTCTTTCTTGAACTGCTCTGTTGGTTAAGGGCTTGTAAGTAAGCATTTCACGGTAAGGCCTACACCTGTTGTATTCGGAGCATGTGACAAATAAAGTTTCATTTCATTTGGCACTGTGTCAGCTGAGGACACCAGGACTGGAGCCAGCAGGGCCGCAGCGGCAGAGCTCGATGAGTGTCTCAGGACTGGAGCCAGCAGGGCCGCAGCGGCAGAGCTTGACGAGTGTCTCAGGACTGGAGACCGCAGGGCCGCAACGGCAGAGCTTGACGAGTGTCTCAGGACTGGAGACCGCAGGGCCGCAATGGCAGAGCTTGACGAGTGTCTCAGGACTGGAGCCAGCAGGGCCGCAGCGGCAGAGCTTGACGAGTGTCTCAGGACTGGAGACCGCAGGGCCGCAACGGCAGAGCTTGACGAGTGTCTCAGGACTGGAGACCGCAGGGCCGCAATGGCAGAGCTTGACGAGTGTCTCAGGACTGGAGCCAGCAGGGCCGCAGCGGCAGAGCTCGAACAGGGTCTCCGGACAGCAGATGGCGAGGCCTCCCAATCGGCGACAGGAGAGGCTTCAGGGACAGGAGTTGAGGTCAGCTGAGATCTCCACAGCAGCGACAGGGGCTATAGACTGAGGACCTAGTAGGACAGAAGGTGAGGTGTCTCCTACGACAGGACACTGAACACCTCGGTCAGGAGGGTCCCCCACATGGATGTCAGGAGGGTCTCCCAAGGCTGTAGCTAGCAAGAAACCGTTTGGAGGAGCTAGCAAGAAACAGTTTGGAGGAGCTAGCAAGTAATCCTTCTCACCCCCAAAAAAAAGATTTAGATGCACTATTGTAAAGTGGCTGTTCCACTGGATGTCATAAGGTGAATGCACCAATTGTAAGTCGCTCTGGATAAGAGCGTCTGCTAAATGACTTAAATGTAAATGTAAATCATCAGAGATTGGAGTGGGGCACCCAGGGAGGTGCAGAGAGATGTCTTTGGACAGCAGTAGGCTGGAGGTCAAAGGTAGGACTAGGCAGATCCCACCAAACAGGGACCAAAGAGGTCTGAGTGGCAGGGCCGGACTTGGCGCCTTTAGAAGCTACAGACAGGGCTCCCGCATTATAGACCAACTGACATTCAGAGGGTGACATTGAGGTGTCAGCTGGAGTAGAAGTAGAGTTCTCCCTCAGGGTGACATTGATGTGTCAGATGGAGTAGAGTATCTCCTCCGTCCCTGGAGAAGGCTGTAGGTCTTCCTGCTCACAAACAGGCCGGGAGGTAAGGATTAATCTTGGGTCCAGAACAGGGGTGGGCAGAACCTCTGTCACTGGAGATGGCGATGGCACCACTGTGGGAACCAGTTGAGACTCTGCGACAGCAGCTGGTTGAAGCACAGCTGTGGGAGTGGCGAGCTGAAGCTCCATGGTAGGAACCTGTGTAGTAGGCCCCACTACCAACTTGAGCTCCATTGTCGGAACAGGCTGGATCTGCACGGGTGGGGTTGGCTGGAGCACAGTGATAGGGTGCTCCGCCAGGGTGAACTCTAGTAGCTCCTCTGACCCTGAAGAAAGCTGTAGCACCGTTGTGAGGGACTCCACAGCAGGGGTCTGATCCGAGACCCGGGGCTAATGGTGAAGCTGATGTGGAACGGCGCTGCGTCTCAAGCATCTTCTGGCGACAATGATCTGGTCGTGGTGGTGCCGCAGAACCTCATTCTGACACTTCTGGTGTAGTATCTGTTGCATGACGATCTCAGATGATTTTATCAACTTCTTGGGCAGCTTTTTTGGCACAGGTCCCTGTTCTCCCCCTCTAAGACGTCTTTCAGTTGTAAGAGGAGAGAACTGTTGAAGGACTGGCTGAGACGGTCAGGTGACAACTTGCAGTGTCCATCAGGTAAGTACTGGAGACGGTGGTCGGGTGGACTGTAGGAACCTTCCGTCTTCCAGACTGCTTCAATGAGCTCAATCATCAATCTAGTCAGTGTGATCTCTCCAGTTGTCACTGGCGGTCCACACTCAGGTTGACACTGATCCCGGTGATCGCTGGTCGAGGTTCGATGCTGATCTTGGCGATCTCTGGTCGAGGTTAGCCTGAGGTGGGAACCCGCTGAATTAGCAACCAATGAAAAGGCTGAGGCTCTGTCCTCTATTCTGCTGGTCAACCTGGGTGGTGACTTGCACCGGTGATGAGTTGTTGAAGGGGAAGAAGGCCATTTTGACTGCAGTATCTCCCATCTCAAGTGCTCAAGAAAACCCTCCAGTTGCTCTCCCTCATAGGAGTGGTATGTGAATGTGTGTGGTTGTCTGTGCCTTGACTCGTAGCCATCGGCGTAATTCTCAAGATATTGTGTCAGGTGAGCTGGTCGGTGCGGACTGACCACATTTGTGGAGGATATTCTTTGTTAACTGGCATCCTTGTGCTGTAGCTGTTACTTGATCTGGCTCAAAGGACCATGTAAGATTGGGGTAGGGTTATAGAGAATTGAAGGACCATGAATATAGTAAGAAATCTTAGGAGGTGCTGGCTTAAGGCCGGTAGCAACCACTACAGAATGTCCGATCAGAACAAGGTTGAGGAGGATGTCCAGCTAAGGGGAGTTTAATGTCACACACACATCACACACATCTGACCACTCATGTTTCAGATAACTGAGAATCATGGCCAGTGAGAACTGACGTTAACTACTAGATGCACGCACAATTAAACATCAGACATACAGGGATTCAGTCCACAGGAGGAAAAGTTTAGGAAGTGGAAGTGCTCATCAAGATGGGGAAGCACGTTTCTGATCACACAGCATGCTGGGAACCAAGGCCATTGATAGGCTGAATGATATGTGGGGATAATTATTTGGCGTGACCTTGCCCGTTTTAGCAGTTAGGATTAAAATGAGGGTCGGGGTTAGGTTTAAGAGGGTTTCTGTTTGTTTTTATCAAACCTTGGGTTGCACAGGTCTATTGCAACTGTCTGCCCTGTTTCTATATTGTACATCCGACCAGTCTGAAGAGGATCGGAGAACATGAAAGGCCGAGAGCTCAGAGGGGTCAAACACAACAGTTCAACAACAGGAGGAAGAAAATAAAGTGATGAGTGTAAAAAGGTTAGGGTAAGGGTTATGGTTAGGGTAAGGGTTAGGGGTTAGGGGTTAGGGAAAATAGGATTTTGAATGGGACTGAATTGTTAGTTATACAATGCTGTGTGTATGTGTGTCAGACATCCTGCTGGAATATCGGGGATTTTCCTTCGCAGATGACACTGCTACTGTATAAAAACACAGAAACAACACACGCACGCATGCATGCACGCACGCACACAAAGCCCAAGGACTAATCCTTTCCACTTTCCTTTCCGTAGAGAATCCAGACTGATACTGGGTAACCTTGAAACTAAATTGTTTGTCAGCTCAGTCTGGGCTAAACTCTAGACAAGAATGATAAATTATAAACTTTTATACAATGAATTGGTTCAAGAAGTTACCTTAAAATAGAAAAACTGAAGAAAAAACTGAAGAAATATATATATAACAAAAAGAGTTACCTTTATAGATTGTTAGTAAAAGGAATCATCATGATTCAGATAGAAATACAGTATAACACTATAGAATTATAGAACAGCCATGCTTTGGTCACATATTGAATAAATACAGCTCATGTTGTCTCTAACACCATTATACTGTATACCAAGCATAAGCTGCAGAGTATGAGACAGCAGCACCCTCTTGTGGTCAGAGCTGGTGTAGCAGACCAACCTGCTAGTGCTGTCGTTACTGGATATGATTAGAGCGATGGAGAGGTATGAGGGAGACAACTCACAGTGTTTCAGGTTTTGCAGAATATGTACTATCTATGTCATATATTCCACATATGTTAAGTGGCTAGTTCTGTGTAAGGTGGAGTACCGACAGATCTTATTTCACTGAGTTGTGGAGAATGAGGAGAGAGATTCTCTCTTTTCCCTCCTGTACCTCAAACCTCTTCAGTGGGTCTTTTCCCAGGTCTCAGGAGAGAAGGTGTGTGTGTGCGTGTGTGTTTGCGCGTGTGTGCATGGGTATAAGTGTGTGTGTGGTGTCTGATAAATAGTTAATAAGGCAGTTCTATACCTGGCAAGGATGGTGCCTGACACAGCAGATGTCACTCAGTCTTGTAACGACCCAGCTAGTCTCAGAGATTTAACAGAGTCTTGTGATAACCCAGCTAGTCTCAGAGATTTAACAGAGTTGTGACAACCCAGCTGGTCTCAGAGGATTAACAGAGTCTTGTGATAACCCAGCTAGTCTCAGAGATTTAACAGAGTCTTGTGACAACCCAGCTAGTCTCAGAGATTTAACAGAGTTGTGACAACCCAGCTAGTCTCAGAGATTTAACAGAGTCTTGTGACAACCCAGCTGGTCTCAGAGGATTAACAGAGTCTTGTGATAGCCCAGCTGGTCTCAGAGGATTAACAGAGTCTTGTGATAACCCAGCTGGTCTCAGAGGATTAACAGAGTCTTGTGACAACCCAGCTGGTCTCAGAGATTTAACAGAGTCTTGTGATAACCCAGCTAGTCTCAGAGGATTAACAGAGTCTTGTGATAACCTAGCTGGTCTCAGAGGATTAACAGAGTCTTGTGATAACCCAGCTGGTCTCAGAGGATTAAATATTCTTGTAACGACCCAGCTAGTCTCAGAGATTTAACAGAGTTGTGACAACCCAGCTGGTCTCAGAGGATTAACAGAGTCTTGTGACAACCCAGCTAGTCTCAGAGATTTAACAGAGTTGTGACAACCCAGCTAGTCTCAGAGATTTAACAGAGTCTTGTGACAACCCAGCTGGTCTCAGAGGATTAACAGAGTCTTGTGATAGCCCAGCTGGTCTCAGAGGATTAACAGAGTCTTGTGATAACCCAGCTGGTCTCAGAGGATTAACAGAGTCTTGTGACAACCCAGCTGGTCTCAGAGATTTAACAGAGTCTTGTGATAACCCAGCTAGTCTCAGAGGATTAACAGAGTCTTGTGATAACCTAGCTGGTCTCAGAGGATTAACAGAGTCTTGTGATAACCCAGCTGGTCTCAGAGGATTAAATATTCTTGTAACGACCCAGCTAGTCTCAGAGATTTAACAGAGTTGTGACAACCCAGCTGGTCTCAGAGGATTAACAGAGTCTTGTGACAACCCAGCTAGTCTCAGAGATTTAACAGAGTTGTGACAACCCAGCTAGTCTCAGAGATTTAACAGAGTCTTGTGATAACCCAGCTAGTCTCAGAGGATTAACAGAGGTTCTTCTTTACCAGTTCCTCCTTACCAGTTCCTCCTTACCAGTTCCTCTTTACCAGTTCCTCTCCCAGTTCTTCTTTACTAGTTCTTCTTTACCAGTGCCTCCTTACCAGTTCCTCTTTACCAGTTCCTCTTCACCAGTTCCTCTTTACCAGTTCTTCTTTACCAGTTCCTCTTTACCAGGGCCTCTTTACCAGTTCCTCTCCAGGTTCCTCTTTACCAGTTCCTCTTTACCAGTTCTTCTTTACCAGTTCTTCTTTACCAGTTCCTCTTTACCAGGTCCTCTTTACCAGTTCCTCTCCAGGTTCCTCTTTACCAGTTCTTCTTTACCAGTTCCTCTCCCAGGCCTCTTTATCAGTTCCTCTCCAGGTTCCTCTTTACTAGTTCTTCTTTACCAGTTCCTCTTTACCAGTTCCTCTTTACCAGTTCTTCTTTACCAGTTCTTCTTCCAGTTCCTCTTTACCAGTTCTTCTTCCAGTTCCTCTTTACCAGGGTCTCTTTACCAGTTCCTCTTTACCAGTTCTTCTCCCAGGTCCTCTTCACCAGTCCCTCTCCCAGTTCTTCTTTACCCGTTCTTCTTTACCAGTTCCTCTTTACCAGTTCTTCTTTACCAGTTCTTCTTTACCAGTTCTTCTTCCAGTACCTCTTTACCATTTACTCCACCAGTTCTTCTTTACCAGTTCCTCCTTACCAGTTCCTCTTTACCAGTTCCTCTTTACCAGTTCCTCTTTACCAGTTCTTCTTCCAGTTCCTCTTTACCAGTTCTTCTTTACTAGTTCTTCTTCCAGTTCCTCTTTACCAGTTCCTCTTTACCAGTTCTTCTTTACCAGTTCCTCTTTACCAGTTCTTCTTTACCAGTTCTTCTTTACCAGTCCCTCTTTACCAGTTCCTCTCCCAGGTCCTCTCCCAGTTCTTCTTTACCAGGTCCTCTTTACCAGTTCTTCTTCCAGTTCCTCTTTACCAGTCCCTCTTTACCAGTTCTTCTTTACCAGTTCTTCTTCCAGTTCCTCTTTACCAGTCCCTCTTTACCAGTTCTTCTTTACCAGCTCTTCTCCCAGTTCCTCTTTACCAGGTCCTCTTTACCAGTTCCTCTTTACCAGTTCTTCTCCCAGGTCCTCTTCACCAGTCCCTCTCCCAGTTCTTCTTTACCCGTTCTTCTTTACCAGGTCCTCTTTACCAGTTCTTCTTCCAGTTCCTCTTTACCAGGTTCTCTTTACCAGTTCTTCTTCCAGTTCCTCTTTACCAGTTCCTCTTTACCAGTTCTTCTTTACCAGCTCCTCTTTACCAGTTCCTCTTTACCAGTACCTCTACCAGCTCCTCTTTACCAGTTCCTCTTTACCAGGTCCTCTTTACCAGTTCCTCTTTACCAGTTCCTCTTTACCAGTTCCTCTTTACCAGTTCCTCTTTACCAGTTCCTCTTTACCAGTTCCTCTTTACCAGGTCCTCTTTACCATGTCCTCTTTACCAGTGCCTCTTTACCAGTTCTTCTTTACCAGTTCCTCTATATCAGTTCTTCTTTACCAGTTCCTCTCCCAGTTACTCTCCCAGTTCCTCTTTACCAGTTCTTCTTTACCAGTTCTTCTTTACCAGTACCTCTTTACCAGTTCCTCTACCAGTTCCTCTTTACCAGTTCTTCTTTACCAGCTCCTCTTTACCAGTTCCTCTTTACCAGTACCTCTACCAGCTCCTCTTTACCAGGTCCTCTTTACCAAGTCCTCTTTACCAGGTCCTCTTTACCAGTTCCTCTTTACCAGGTCCTCTTTACCAGTTCCTCTTTACCAGTTCTTCTTCCGGTTCTTCTTTACCAGTTCCTCTTTACCAGTCCCTCTCCCAGTTCTTCTTCCAGTTCCTCTTTACCAGTTCCTCTTTACCAGTTCTTCTTCCAGGTCCTCTTGACCAGTTCCTCTTGACCAGTTCCTCTTTACCATTTACTCCACCAGTTCTTCTTTACCAGTTCCTCCTTACCAGATCCTCTTTACCAGTACCTCTTTACCAGACCCTCTTTACCAGACCCCCCTTACAGTACCTCTTTACCACTACCTCTTTACCATTTACTCCACCAGGCCCTCTTTACCAGTTCCTCTTTACCATTTACTCCAACAGGTCCTCTACCAGTCCTCTACCAGGCCCTCTTTACCATTTACTCCACCAGTTCCTCTTTACCAGGTCCTCTTTACCAGTTCCTCTTTACCAGGTCCTCTTTACCAGTTCCTCCTTACCAGGTCCTCTTTACCAGTACCTCTTTACCAGTTCCTCCTTACCAGACCCTCTTTACCAGACCCTCTTTACCAGACCCTCTTTACCAGACCCTCTTTACCATTTACTCCACCAGATCCTCTACCAGGTCCTCTTTACAATTTACTCCACCAGTACCTCTACCAGGTCCTCTTTACCAGTTCCTCTACCAGGTCCTCTTTACCAGGTCCTCTTTACCATTTACTCCACCAGTTCCTCTACCAGGGCCTCTTTATCAGTTCCTCTTTACCAGTTCCTCTACCAGTACCTCTTTACCAGTTCCTCTCCCAGTTCCTCTTTACCAGTTCCTCTTTACCAGTTCCTCTTTACCAGATCCTCTTTACCAGACCCTCTTTACCAAATCCTCTTTACCAGTTCCTCTTTACCAGTGCCTCTTTACCAGTTCTTCTTTACCAGTTCCTCTTTATCAGTTCTTCTTTACCAGTTCCTCTCCATCAGTTCCTCTCCAGGTTCCTCTTTACTAGTTCTTCTTTACCAGTTCTTCTTTACCAGTACCTCTTTACCAGTTCCTCTACCAGTTCCTCTTTACCAGTTCTTCTTTACCAGCTCCTCTTTACCAGTTCCTCTTTACCAGTACCTTTACCAGGTCCTCTTTACCAAGTCCTCTTTACCAGGTCCTCTTTACCAGTTCCTCTTTACCAGTTCCTCTTTACCAGGTCCTCTTTACCAGTTCCTCTTTACCAGTTCTTCTTCGGTTCCTCTTTACCAGTTCTTCTTTACCAGTTCTTCTCCCAGTTCTTCTTTACCAGTTCCTCTTTACCAGTCCCTCTCCCAGTTCTTCTTCCAGTTCCTCTTTACCAGCTCCTCTTTACCAGGTCCTCTTTACCAAGTCCTCTTTACCAGGTCCTCTTTACCAGTTCCTCTTTACCAGTTCCTCTTTACCAGGTCCTCTTGACCAGTTCCTCTTGACCAGTTCCTCTCCCAGTTCCTCTTTACCATTTACTCCAACAGTTCTTCTTTACCAGTACCTCTTTACCAGGTCCTCTTTACCAGTTCCTCCTTACCAGGTCCTCTTTACCAGTACCTCTTTACCAGTTCCTCTACCAGGTCCTCTTTACCAGGTCCTCTTTACCATTTACTCCACCAGTTCCTCTACCAGGGCCTCTTTATCAGTTCCTCTTTACCAGTTCCTCTACCAGTACCTCTTTACCAGTTCCTCTCCCAGTTCCTCTTTACCAGTTCCTCTCCCAGTACCTCTTTACCAGTTCCTCTCCCAGTTCCTCTACCAGTTCCTCTTTGCCAGGTCCTCTTTACCATTTACTCCACAAGGTCCTCTACCAGGTCCTCTTTACCAGTTCCTCTAAGTCAATTCAAATCAAATGTATATATAAAGCCCTTTTTACATCAGCAGATGTCACAGCCTAAAACCCTAAACAGCTAGTAATGCAGGTGTAGAAGCACGGTGGCTAGGAATAACTCCCCAGAGTGGCTGAAACCTAGAGCGGAACCAGGCTCTGAGGGGTCGCCAGTCCTCTTCTGGCTGTGCCCGGTGGAGATTATAAGAGTACATGGCCATTAAGGCCAGATTGTTCTTCAAGATGTTCAAATGTTCATAGAACAGTTCATATAAACAGTGGTTGTAGAGGGTGCAACAGGTCAGTATCTCAGGAGTAAATATCAGTTAGCTTTTCATAGCCGAGTATTGAGAGAGAGAGAGAGAGAGAGAGAGAGAGAGAGAGAGAGAGAGAGAGAGAGAGAGAGAGAGAGAGAGAGAGAGAGAGAGAGAGAGAGAGAGAGAGAGAGAGAGAGAGAGAGAGAGAGAGAGAGAGAGAGAGAGAGAGAGAGAGAGAGAGAGAGAGAGAGAGAGAGAGAGAGAGAGAGAGAGAGAGAGAGAGAGAGAGAGAGAGAGAGAGAGAGAGAGAGAGAGAGAGAGAGAGAGAGAGAGAGAGAGAGAGAGAAAAACAAACAACACACACAGCAGTTCCGGGACAAGTTAGCACCTCCGGTGAACAGGTCAGGGTTGCATAGCCGCAGGCAGAACAGTTGAAACTGGAGCAACAGCACTACTAGGTGGACTACATGGCCAGGAGTCATCAGGCCAGGTAGTCCTGAGGCATGGTCCTCCGAGAGGGGAAGGTGAGAGGTAGAGAGAGATAATTAGAGGGAGCTTAGTTACATTTACACCGGACACCAGTTACGACAGCAGACTAACAACAGATATAACAGACTGACCTACAGTGCATTCGGAAAGTATTCAGAACCCTTAACTTTTTCCACATGTTGTTATGTTACAGCTTTATTCTAAAATTGATTGAAAAAATTAATTTGTCATCAATCTACAGGACCTCAAACTGGGGGCAAAGGTTCACCCTCCAACAGGACACTGACCCTAAGCACACAGCCAAGACAATGCATGAGTGGCTTTCAGGACAAGTCTCTGAATGTCCTTGAGTGGCCCAGCCAGAGCCCGGACTTGAACCCGATCGATCATCTCTGGAGAGAACTGAAAACAGCTGTGCAGCGATGCTCCCCATCCAACCTCAGAGTTTGAGAGGATCTGCAGAGAAGAATGGGAGAAACTCTCCGAATTTGTATTAGTTTTATGATTTTATTTAACCTTTTATTTAACCACGTAGGAAAGTTGAGAACAAGTTCTCATTTACAACTGCGACCTGGCCAAGATAAAGCAAAGCAGTGCGACAAAAACAACAGCACAGTTACACATGGAATAAACAAACGTACAGTCAATAACACAATAGATAAATCTGTATACAGTGTGTGCAAATGAAGTAACGAGGTAAGGCAATAAATAGGCCATAGTGGCGAATTAATTACAATTTAGCAATTAACCCTGGAGTGATAGATGTGCAGATGAGGATGTGCAAGTAGAAATACTGGTGTGCAAAAGAGCAGAAAACAAAAACAAATATGTAGATGAGGTAGGTAGTTGGTTGGATGGGATATTTATAGATGGGCTGTGTACAGCTGCAGCGATCGGTAAGCTGCTCTGACAGCTGATGCTTAATGTTAGTGAGGGAGACTGGGACTCCAGCTTCAGAGATTGTTGCAATTCGTTCCAGTCATTGGCAGCAGAGAACTGGAAGGAAAGGCAGCCAAAGTGGTGTTTGCTTTGGTGATGACCGGTGAAATATACCTGTTGGAGCACGTGCTATGGGTTGGTGTTGCTATGGTGACCAGTGAACTGAGATAAGGCGGGGCTTTATCTCGCAAAGACTTATAGATGACCTGGAGCCAGTGTGTTACAGGTCGCAGTGGTGGGTAGTATATGGGGCTTTGGATGGCAAACCATCCACTTTGGATGGCACTGTGATAGACTACATCCAGTTTGCTGAGTAGAGTGTTGGGGGCTATTTTGTAAATGACATCGCCAAAGTCAAGGATCGGTAGTATAGTCAGTTTTACGAGGGTATGTTTGGCAGCATGAGTGAATGATGCTTTGTTGTTAAATAGGAAGCTAGATTCTAGATTTAATTTAGGATTGAAGATGCTTAATGTGAGTCTGGAAGGAGAGTTTACAGTCTAAACAGACACCTAGGTATTTGTAGTTGTCCACATATTCAAAGTCAGAACCGTCCAGAGTAGTGATGCTAGGCGGGCGGGCGGGTGCGGGCAACGATCGGTTGAAGAGCATGCAATTAGTTTAACTAGCATTTAAGAGCAGGTGGAGGTCACAGAAGGAGTTTTGTGTGGCGTTAAAGCTCGTTTGGAGGTTTGTTAGCACAGTGTCCAAAGAAGGGCCAGATGTATACAGAATGGTGTGGTCTGCGTAGAGATGGATCGGAGAATCACCAGCAGCAAGAACAACATCATTGATATATACAGAGAAAAGAGTCTGCCCGAGAATTGAACCCTGTGGCACCCACATAGAGACTGCCAGAGGTCCGGTCAACAGGCCCTCCGATTTGACACACTGAACTCTATCTGAGAAGCAGTTGGTGAACCAGGCGAGGAAGTTATTTGAGAAGCCAAGGCTATTGAGTCTGCCGATAAGAATGCGGTGATTGACAGAGTCGAAAGCCATGGCCTGGTCGATGAAGATGGCTGCATAGTACTGTCTTCTATTGATGGCGGTTATGATATCGTTTAGGACCTTGAGCATGGCTGAGGTGCACCGATGACCAGCTTGGAAACCAGATTGCATAGTGGAGAAGGTACGGTGGGATTCTAAATGGTCGGTGATCTGTTTGTTAACTTGAGTTTCAAAGATTTTAGAAAGGCAGGGCAGGATGGATATAGGTCTATAACAGTTTTGGTCTGGAGTGTCTCCCACTTTGAAGAGGGGGATGACCGCAACAGCTTTTCAATCTTTAGGGATCTCAGACGATATGAAAGAGAAGTTGAATAGGCTAGTAATAGGGGTTGCAACAATTTCCATGGATAATTTTAGAAAGAGAGGGTACAGATTGTCTTTCCCAGCTGATTTGTAGGGATCCAGATTTTGCAGCTCTTTCAGAACATCAGCTGTTTGGATTTGGGTAAAGGAGAAGCCGGGGGGGCTCAAGTTGCTGCAGGGGGTGCTGTGACATTGGCCTGGGTAGAGGTAGCCAGATGGAAAGCATGGCCATCCATAGAAAGATGCTTATTGAAATGATCGATTATCGCAGATTTATCGGTGGTGACAGTGTTTCCTATCCTCAGTGCAGTGGGCAGCTGGTAGGAGGTGCTCTTATTCTCCACGGACTTTAAAGTGTCCCATAACTTTTTGGAATTAGTGCTACAGGATGCAAATTTATGTTTGAAAAAGCTAGCCTTATCTTTCCTATCTGACTGAGTCTATTGGTTCCTGACTTCCCTGAAAACTTGCATATCTTGGGGGCTATTCGATGCTGATGCAGAACGCCACAGGATGTTTTTGTGCTGGTCAAGGGCAGTCCAGTCTGGGGTGAACCAAGGGCTATGTCTGTTCTTAGTTCTACATTTTTTTTAGGTTTCTATTTTTAGTTTGGTCAGGGTGTGATGTGGGTGGGTATTCTATGTTGTAGGTCTAGGTTTGTGTTTGGCCTGGTATGGTTCTCAATCGTTGTCTCTGATTGAGCGCCATACTTAGGTGGCCTGTTTTCCCATTTTGAGTTGTGGGTGATTATTTTCTGATTAGTGTTTGTTGCACCTGTCAGAACCGTTCGTTTATCGTTTTGTTGTTTTTGTTTGTGTATTCATTCTGGATTAAAAGTATTGTGGATACGTACCACGCTGCACTTTGGTCCTCCTCTCCTTCCACCAACGAAAATCGTTACAGAATCACCCACCAAGAAAGGACCAAGCAGCATGGTAATGAGAGGCAGCGAGATCTGGACTATGAGATCACTTGGGAGGAGGTAGAAAGGTGGTCGGTCGACCCAGGGAGAGTGCCCGAGCCCGCCTGGGATTCTCTGGAACAGTGTGAGGAGGGTTACAGGAGAATGGAGTTGGCGACACGAACATGGCAGCGCAACAGGCACGAGAGGCAGCCCCTCCCCCCAAAACAATTGGGGCACACGGGGAGATTGGCAAAGTCAGGTAGGAGACCTGAGCCAACTCCCCGTGCTTACCGTGGCTACATCGCAGCCCCCCGCAAGAGCCATGCGAGAGTGGGCATCCAGCCAGGGCGTGTTGTGCCAGCCCAGCAATGTTTGGTCTCCGGTACACCGTTTCGGCCCAGGGTATCCTGCGCCGGCTCTGCGTGCTGTGTCTCCGAGGCGCTGGGAGGGTGCAGTGCGTCCTATGTCTACACTCCGAATGTGGGTATTGAGCCTAAGGGAGAGGTGCGAGTGGTATGCACCAGATCTCCAGTGCTCACCCACAGCCCGGTTCAACCTGTGCCTGCACTCTGGAGGGTCTGGGCTAAAGGGGTCATCCAGCCTGGAGGAGTGGTGCCAAGGCTGCGCACCAGAGCTCCAGTGCTCCCCCACAGCCCGGTCCATCCGGTGGCTCCTCCACGCACCAGGCCTCCTGTAGGTCTCCCCAGCCTGGTGAGTCCTGTGGCAGCCCCACGCACCAGGCTGTCTCTCAGTCTCCTCCCTCCAGGTTCTCCCGTCTGTCCGGAGCTGCCAGAGCCGCCCGTCTGTCAGGAGCTACCAGAGCCGCCCGTCTGTCAGGAGCTGCCAGAGCCGCCCGTCTGTCAGGAGCTGCCAGAGCCGCCCGTCAGTCAGGAGCTGCCAGAGCCGCCCGTCAGTCAGGAGCTGCCAGAGCCGCCCGTCAGTCAGGAGCTGCCAGAGCCGCCCGTCAGTCAGGAGCTGCCAGAGCCGCCCTTCACTCCGGCGCTGCCAGAGTCGCCCTTCACTCCGGCGCGGCCAGAGTCGCCCTTCACTCCGGCGCGGCCAGAGTCGCCCTTCACTCCGGCGCTGCCGGAGTCTCCCGTCTATTC
Source organism: Oncorhynchus keta (assembly GCF_023373465.1). Taxonomy (NCBI): domain Eukaryota; kingdom Metazoa; phylum Chordata; class Actinopteri; order Salmoniformes; family Salmonidae; genus Oncorhynchus; species Oncorhynchus keta. The sequence goes on along the minus strand of NC_068440.1, from coordinate 23,028,634 downwards.
GGGGCCCGCTGCAATGGATGCCGCTCCAAAGGCGCCACTTAAGGGGCCAAGACTATGGTGGAGTGGGGTATACGTCCCGTGCCAGAGCCGCCACCGCCACCGCGGACAGATGCCCACCCAGGGGGGGTACTGTCACGCCCTGACCGTAGATTGCTTTGAAGCGTTCCAGTTTTAGTTTGGTCAGCGTGTGATGTGGGTGGGTATTCTATGTTGTAGGTCTAGGTTTTCTTTTTCTATGTGTTTGGCCTGGTATGGTTCTCAATCGTTGTCTCTGATTGAGCGCCATACTTAGGTGGCCTGTTTTCCCATTTTGAGTTGTGGGTGATTATTTTCTGGTTAGTGTTTGTTGCACCTGTCAGAACTGTTTGTTTATCGTTTTGTTTTTGTTTGTGTATTCATTCTGGATTAAAAGTATTGTGGATACGTACCACGCTGCATTTTCGTCCTCCTCTCCTTCCACCCATGAAAATCGTTACATCACTATCCTTCCAGGATACCCGGACCAGGTCGATTAGAAAGCCTGCTTCAGCCTGCTCGCTGAAGTGTTTTAAGGAGCGTTTGACAGTGATGAGGGGTGGTTGTTTGACCGCGGACCCATTTCGCACACAGGCAATGAGGCAGTGATCGCTGAGATCCTGGTTGAAGAAAGCAGAGGTGTATTTAGAGGGAAAGTTAGTCAGGATGATATCTAAGAGGGTGCCCATGGTTACGGATTTAGGGTTGTACCTGGTAGGTGTGCCAGGCTTGTAGCGTCATACCCAAGAAGACACAAGGCTGTAATCGCTGCCTTTTATGGGGTATTGTGTGCAGATTGATGAGGAGCAAAAACAATTTAATAAATTTTAGAATAAGGCTGTAACGTATCAAGATGTGGAAAAGGTCATAGGGTCTGAATACTTTCAGAATTAACTGTAGACTATTGAAGCATAGATACTGTAGGCTAAGACAGGGGGGTTCGGGGGACACTGTGGCCCTGTCACACTATACCCCCAGACAGGGCCAACCAGGCAGGACATAACCCCACCCACTTTGCCAAAGCACAGCCGTCACACCACTAGAGGGATATAAACAGACCATCAACTTACTACGCTGAGACAAGGCTGAGTATAGTCCACAAAGATATCCTCCACTCCACGAGCCTGAGGGGGCGCAAAACCAGACAGGAAGATCACGTCATTGACTCAACCCACTCAAATGACACACCCCTCCTAGGGACGGCATGGAATAGCACTAGTAAGCCAGTGACTCAGCCCCCGTAATAGGATCGGATAGAGGGGAGCCGGCCAGGCAGAGACAGCAAGGGCAGTTTGTCGCCCCAGTGCCTTGCCGTTCACCTTCGCACCCCTGGGCCAGACTACACTCAATCATAGGACCTACTGAAGAGATGAGTCTTCAGTAAAGACTTAAAGGTCGAGACCAAGTCTGCGTCTCTCACATAGATAGGCAGACCATTCCATAAATATTGAGCTCTATAGGAGAAAGCTCTGCCTCCAGCTGTTTGCTTTGAAATTCTATGGACTATGGAAATTCTATCTTTCTGACAGATAAGATCTAAACCAGCCAAGAACTTGTCAGTGGACAAACCATCCACAGAGACGAACTGATATCTTTCTGACAGATACAGTGCCTTGCGAAAGTATTCGGCCCCCTTGAACTTTGCGACCTTTTGCCTCATTTCAGGCTTCAAACATAAAGATATAAAACTGTATTTTTTTGTGAAGAATCAACAACAAGTGGGACACAATCATGAAGTGGAACGACATTTATTGGATATTTCAAACTTTTTTAACAAATCAAAAACTGAAAAATTGGGCGTGCAAAATTATTCAGCCCCTTTACTTTCAGTGCAGCAAACTCTCTCCAGAAGTTCAGTGAGGATCTCTGAATGATCCAATGTTGACCTAAATGACTAATGATGATAAATACAATCCACCTGTGTGTAATCAAGTCTCCGTATAAATGCACCTGCACTGTGATAGTCTCAGAGGTCCGTTAAAAGCGCAGAGAGCATCATGAAGAACAAGGAACACACCAGGCAGGTCCGAGATACTGTTGTGAAGAAGTTTAAAGCCGGATTTGGATACAAAAAGATTTCCCAAGCTTTAAACATCCCAAGGAGCACTGTGCAAGCGATAATATTGAAATGGAAGGAGTATCAGACCACTGCAAATCTACCAAGACCTGGCCGTCCCTCTAAACTTTCAGCTCATACAAGGAGAAGACTGATCAGAGATGCAGCCAAGAGGCCCATGATCACTATGGATGAACTGCAGAGATCTACAGCTGAGGTGGGAGACTCTGTCCATAGGACAACAATCAGTCGTATATTGCACAAATCTGGCCTTTATGGAAGAGTGGCAAGAAGAAAGCCATTTCTTAAAGATATCCATAAAAAGTGTCGTTTAAAGTGTGCCACAAGCCACCCGGGATACACACCAAACATGTGGAAGAAGGTGCTCTGGTCAGATGAAACCAAAATTGAACTTTTTGGCAACAATGCAAAACGTTATGTTTGGCGTAAAAGCAACACAGCTCATCACCCTGAACACACCATCCCCACTGTCAAACATGGTGGTGGCAGCATCATGGTTTGGGCCTGCTTTTCTTCAGCAGGGACAGGGAAGATGGTTAAAATTGATGGGAAGATGGATGGAGCCAAATACAGGACCATTCTGGAAGAAAACGTGATGGTGTCTGCAAAAGACCTGAGACTAGGATGGAGATTTGTCTTCCAACAAGACAATGATCCAAAACATAAAGCAAAATCTACAATGGAATGGTTCAAAAATAAACATATCCAGGTGTTAGAATGGCCAAGTCAAAGTCCAGACCTGAATCCAATCGAGAATCTGTGGAAAGAACTGAAAACTGCTGTTCACAAATGCTCTCCATCCAACCTCACTGAGCTCGAGCTGTTTTGCAAGGAGGAATGGGAAAAAATTTCAGTCTCTCGATGTGCAAAACTGATAGAGACATACCCCAAGCGACTTACAGCTGTAATCGCAGCAAAAGGTGGCGCTACAAAGTATTAATTTAAGGGGGCTGAATAATTTAGCATGCCCAATTTTTCAGTTTTTGATTTGTTAAAAAAGTTTGAAATATCCAATAAATGTCGTTCCACTTCATGATTGTGTCCCACTTGTTGTTGATTCTTCACAAAAAAATACAGTTTTATATCTTTATGTTTGAAGCCTGAAATGTGGCAAAAGGTTGCAAAGTTCAAGGGGGCCGAATACTTTCGCAAGGCACTGTAAGATCTAAACCAGGCCAGAACTTGTCCATGTAGACCAATTAGGGTTTCCAATCTCTCCAAAAGAATGTGCTGATCCATGGTATAAAAAGCAGCACTAAGGTCTAGGAGCACGAGGAGGGATGCAGAGCCTCAGTCTGATGCCATTTAAAGGTCATCTACCACCTTCACGTGTGCAGTCTCAGTACTATAATGGGGTCTAAAACCAGACTAAAGCATTTAGTATACATTTAATTGTCTCCAGGAAGGCAGTGAGTTGCAACAGCTTTTTCACATTTATTTGAGAGGAATGGGAGATTTGATATAGGCAGATCATTTTTTACATTTTCCGGGTCAAGGTTTGGCTTTTTCAGGAGAGGCTTTATTACTGCCACTTTTAGTGAGTTTGGTACACATCCAGGGGATAGGGAGCCGTTTATTATGTTCAACATAGGAGGACTAAGAACAAGAAGTAGCTCTTTCAATAGTTTATTTGGAATAGGGTCCAGTATGCAGGTTTTAGAGGCCATGACTATTTCGTGAATGTGTCAAGAGATACAGGATTTAAAAAACTTGAGTGTCGCCATTGATCCCAGGTCCTGGCAGTTCTGTGCAGACTCAGGAAAACTGAGCTTTGGAGAAATACGCTGAATTAAAGAGGAGTTCCTCTCTATCAGTTCCTCTACCAGTTCCTCTTTACCAGTCAGGGAAAGTGATGGTTCTGTTTATTGTTCCCTGAGTTTTCATGACTTTAATAATTAACCATACACTCATACATTAACCACGAAAGCACTTGCTCACACACGCACACCTGCACACGCACGCACACAAACACACACACACACACACACACACACACACACACACACACACACACACACACACACACACACACACACACACACACACACACACACACACACACACACACACACACACACACACACACACACACACAGTATGGGACCCAATGCCTTTTGTGACCCAGGGGATAGAGGTAAGCAGTTTAAATCCACTACTACTGTTACACACACTAGACATTAAAATGCAGAGAATGCAGATTAGGGGAAAAGGTGTGGGCGTGTACTTTTGGCATGCGTGCGTGTGTGAGGAAACAAGAAAATAAATTAACTTGAGCAACAAATGAACTTTAACGCCAGACCTTAACCCTAACACTGTGTGTGTACTTGTGTGTCTGTGTGTGTCCACTTTCCCCAATAGAGACACGCACCACCATATCAATATGGCTAATGTTACTGAGAGATATGACTTTGTTAGTTAGAACAGAGTCGATACAGCAGGCTGTCATCCACTGCATTAGTGTCAGACAGTGACATTTAAAAGTCAGTAGAACAGGTCAGAGGTTATTGCTACTCTCTGGTGTTGCAATGGTCAAACGTAGTGCTCTACAAATCTAGGATCTTCATTTGAGTCAGTTTGATACAGCAGGAAAATAATCCTGCCGCAACAGTAAATATGAATTATTATGTGGATTATAATTAATTGACATTTTTGTAGGTGTTGATACATTTTTCGTAAATGGTAATTACAAACTTCAGAAGCCTTTTTAAACCTCAAATACACTACAAATTTCCTGTTACAAATGTCCTGCTCCAATTAAGATCCTACATCTGTATTTAGAAAATAGGGTACCATTTGGAACACAGACAATGCTAGTGATAACCTCTGACCTGTAGGCCACAGTAACAAGGCTCAGTGACAAGGCCCTCTCCTCTGGTCTAATGACTTTCAAATGTCACATTCTAATGCAGTGGATGACAGCCTGCTGTATCGACTCTGTTCTAACGAACACAGTGATATCTCTCAGTAACATTAGCCAAATTCATATGGTGGTGGGTGTCTCAATTGGAGAAAGTGGACACACACATGCACACACACACACAGTGTTAGGGTTCAGGTCTGGCGTTATGCTCTCTGAGCACTGAAGCATTTTTTGCAAAAATGGGACAAAACCAGATTTGAATTCTGCAGCTGTCGACTGCACTGCGTCAAATTCTTGATCAGGTTCTACATTTGGCCAAGACTAACTCAGCAAGGCTCTGGCTCAGACCCAGTTGGAAAGATGAAAGGTAAAAGAGAAAACAGGAAAGATAGAAGAGGGAAGAACAAAAGAGAGAGAAAGAGTGGAAGAAAATATAATAACATCTGAAAACATCAGGGGAACGTTTCTCCCTCTAAGTGGTAGATTAGAAAAACAGAACAGCCATTCCAGACACATTTAGAAATACACAACCTGACAGCCATCACAACTCCTGGCTGATACTGTATATTCAACACAGCTACTAGAGGATTTTATACAACACACACACTATAGCAGGTGTTCAACACAACTGTTTCATAAGCATCTACGGGCTAAACATATGAACATGAAAACTGTTTCAGTGTTTCTTTAATGGCTTTTGTGTATGGGTGTTTTATCTGCTGTCATAGTGGTGTGTGTGTGCTTGCATACTTCCACACAAACAAGCAAGCAGTTGACAAGTGCCTGTTGGTCTGTACCTTGTAAGCTAGTCCCCTAGATGAGCTTCTCCACGTGCTGAAGATATTATTTTTGAAATAATCTATTAAAACACAGATAATTAAAGAACTAACCAATATTGTGATCAATGTGATTTCAGCCGGGAACACAGCCTGTCCGGCTGAGTCTGCCAGTCTCTGGAATGATGAGCATGCAGTGTGAAGACACATTTCCTCTTAGTGGAACTTAAATAGAGAAAGAAGAGAGAAAGATAGAGAGAGGGAAGCTATGGCTGTGCCGGAGTGGCGGGGAATGTTCTTTAACTAAGAGTGGTGTTTGGGACAGACATTGTCTTTGTGTGTGTGTGTCAGAAACCTGCAGCGCCATCCTGTCCCAGGATCAGAGAGGGACAGAACCTGTCAGGTCTCCGGTGACAAGGTTACTGTGTGTGTGTGTGTGTGTGTGTGTGTGTGTGTGTGTGTGTGTGTGTGTGTGTGTGTGTGTGTGTGTGTGTGTGTGTGTGTGTGTGTGTGTGTGTGTCAGCAAGGGAGAGTGAAGGGCGCAGCTCTTCTGTCCATCAAGTGTGTGTGTGTGTGTCTGTGTGTGTCAAATCACATTACATCACCACCCTCTGTTGACAAGTCACAAGATCATGTCAGATCACAGTCTCATTGGACTGACAGACTGTCACATGCACGCACACAGACATGCACTGACACACACAGACACGCACGGACACACACAGACACGCAGTTGCATGCACACAGACACGCACTTACACACACTCACAAAATCTGAGGTCAATTGAACCTGATTAGGATGGTTAGAATGTTCAACAGATAGTTCTGACCTCTATTGCCACTTCCTGTAGTTACCTGTCAGTGCTGACAGGGAGAATACTGGGTATCGCAGAGGGGATTGATTTTAGAACTAGTTGTCTCTCTTACAGTTCACATTGTAAGACCTCATCAATCTCTCTCCCTCTTTCTCTCTCCCTCTTTCTCAATTCAAATTCAATTTAAGGGGTTTTATTGGCATGGGAAACACATGTTTATATTGCCAAAGCAATTGAAATAGAAAGTAAACAATAAAAAATTAACAGTAAACATTACACAGTTCCAAAAGAATAAAGACATTTGAAATGTCATATTATGGATATATACAGTGTTGTAATGATGTGCAAATAGTTAAAGTACAAAAGGGAAAATAAAAAAAACATAAATATAGGTTGTATTTACAATGGTGTTTGGTCTTCACTGGTTGCCCTTTTTCTTGTGGCAACAGGTCACAAATATTGCTGCTGTGATGGCAGACTGGTATTTCACCCATTAGATATGGAAGTTTATCAAAATTGGATTTGTTTTTTAATTCTTCGTGGGTCTGAGCAATCTGAGGGAAATATGTGTCTTTAATATGGTCATACATTTGGCATGAGGTTAGGAATTGCTGCTCAGTTGCCACCTAATTTTGTGGGCCGTGTGCTAAAGCTAAGGTGGCCTTTCTCAATAGCAAGGCTATGCTCACTGAGTCTGTACATAGTCAAATATTTCCTTAATTTTGGGTCAGTCACAGTGTCAGGTATTCTGCCACTGTGTACTCTCTGTTTAGGGACAAATAGCATTCTAGTTTGCTCAGTTTTTTTAATAAATTCTTTCCAATGTGTCAAGTAATTATCCTTTAGTTTTTTTTCATGATTTGGTTGGGTCTAATTGTGTTGCTTTCCTTGTTCTCTGTGGGGTCTGTTTGTGTTTGTAAACAGAGCCCCAGGACCAGCTTGCTTAGCGGGTTCTTCTCCAGGTTCATTTCTCTGTATTTGCTATGGAAGGTTTGGGAATCGCATCTTTTTAGGTGGTTGTAGAATTTAACGTTTCATAATTAGCAGGTATTGGCCTAAATCTGCTCTGCATGCATTATTTGGTGTTTAATGTTATACGCAGAGGAATTTAGCATTGCAGAGTATCAATTTGGTGTTTGTCCCATTTTGTGAATTCTTGGTTGGTGAACAGACCCCACACCTCACAACCATAAAGGGCAATGGGTCATATAACTGATTCAAGTATTTTTAGGAAGATCCTAATTGGTATGTTGAATTTTATTTTACTTTTGATGGCTTAGAAGGCCCTTCTTGCCTTGTCTCTCAACTCATTCACAGCTTTGTGGAAGTTACCTTTGGCCCTGATGTTTAGGCCAAGGAATGTATAGTTTTTTGTGTGCTCTAGGGCAACAGTGTCTAGATGGAATTTGTATTTGTGGTCCTGGCAAATTGACCTTTTTTGGAACACCATTATTTTTGTCTTACTGAGATTCACTGTCAGGGCCCAGGTCTGACAGAATCTGTGCAGAAGATCTAGGTGCTGCTATAGGTCCTCCTTGGTTGGGGACAGAAACATCAGATCATCAGCAAACAGTAGAAAGTTGACTTCAGATTCTAGTAGGGTGAGGCAGGGTGCTGCAGACTGTTCTTGTGCCCTCACCAATTTGTTGCTATATTTGTTGAAGAGGGTGGGGCTTAAGTTCTCTCTCTTCCTCTACTCTTCCTCTTTCCATTATTTTCTTTCTCATACACTTAGTCTCTCTCCCCTCCCCCTTTCTGTCTCTTTCTTTCTACCTCTGTCCCTCCCTTACTCCTCTCCCTCTAACTCCTCTCTATAACCCCCTCCCTCTCTCTTTCTCTCGCTCTCTGTGTTTCTCCTTTCAGGTTCAGTTCTTCTCTAAGTCATCAGTGTGAGTTGAAATACAACTCCTCTCCTGTACTCAAGCAACCCTCACAGGACAAAGAGAGGGGTGTGTGTGTGTGTGTGTGTGTGTGTGTGTGTGTGTGTGTGTGTGTGTGTGTGTGTGTGTGTGTGTGTGTGTGTGTGTGTGTGTGTGTGTGTGTGTGTGTGTGTGTGTGTGTGTGTGTGTGTGTGTGTGTGTGTGTGTGTGTGGAGTAATGGTGTGTGTAACATGCTCCTCTCACCTCATTGGGTAGATGACCTGCCATCCTCTCTGCTGCAATGCACACTGGGATGGCAGGCTGTTGTGTCCCTTAGCAAGCAATGTACTTCTGTCCCATTGGATAGGGAATCAGGCAGTTTTTAAAAAATATATATTTCACCTTTCTTTAACCAGGTAGGCCAGTTGAGAACAACTACGACCTGACCAAGATAAAGCAAAGCAGTGCGACGCAAACAACAGCACAGAGTTACACGTGGAATAAACAAACATACAGTCAAAAACACAATAGAAAAGTTTATATACAGTGTGTGCAAATGAGGCAAGATAAGGGAGGTAAGGCAATAAATAGGCCATTTAGCGATTAAACACTGGAGTGATAGATGTGCAGAAGATGAATGTGCAAGTAGAGATATTGGGGTACAAAGGAGCAACAACAAAAAACAGTATGGGGATGAGGTATATTGGATGGGCTATTGACAGATGGGCTATGCACAGGTGCAGTGATCCGAGAGCTGCTCTGACAGCTGGTGCTTAAAGTTGCTTAAAGTTAGAGAGGGAGATATTTGTTCCAGTCATTGGCAGCAGAGAACTGGAAGGAAAGGCAGAAAAGGGGGGAATTGGCTTTGGGGGTGACCAGTGAAATACAGTGAGGGAAAAAAGTATTTGATCCCCTGCTGATTTTGTACGTTTTCCCACTGACAAAGAAATGATCAGTCTATAATTTTAATGGTAGGTTTATTTGAACAGTGAGAGACAGAATAACAACAACAAAATCCAGAAAAACGCATGTCAAAAATGTTATAAATTGATTTGCATTTTAATGAGGGAAATAAGTATTTGACCCCATATCAATCAGAAAGATTTCTGGCTCCCAGGTGTCTTTTATACAGGTAACGAGCTGAGATTAGGAGCACACTCTTAAAGGGAGTGCTCCTAATCTCAGTTTGTTACCTGTATAAAAGACACCTGTCCACAGAAGCAATCAATCAATCAGATTCTAAACTCTCCACCATGGTCAAGACCAAAGACCTCTCCAAGGATTGGAGATTGTAGACCTACACAAGGCTGGAATGAGTCGGCCTGAGAATTGAACCCGGCAGGACCTCCATAGAGACAGGCCCTCCGATTTGACACACTGAACTCTGTCTGAGAAGTAGTTGGTGAACCAGGCGAGGCAGTCATTCGAGAAACGAAGGCTGTTGAGTCTGCCAATAAGAATGTGGTGATTGAGAGAATAGAAAGCCTTGGCCAGGTCGAAGAATACAGCTGCACAGTATTGTCTGTTATCGATGGCGGTTATGATATCATTTAGGACCTTGAGCGTGGCTGAGGTGCACCCATGACCAGCTCGGAAACCAGATTGCAGAGCGGAAAAGGTACGATGGGATTTGAAATGGTCGGTGATCCGTTTGTTAACTTGGCTTTCGAAGACCTTAGAAAGGCAGGGTAGGATAGATATTGGTCTGTAACAGTTTGGGTCTAGAGTGTCTCCCCCTTTGAAGAGGGGGATGACGATCTTTGGGGATGTCAGACGATATGAAAGAGAGGTTGACCATTCTGGTAATAGGGGTTGCAACCATTGCAATGGATAATTTTAGAAAGAGAGGGTCCAGATTGTATAGCCCGGCTGATATGTAGGGGTCCAGATTTTGCAGCTATTTCAGAAACATCGGCTGTCTGGATTTGGATGAAGGAGAAATAGGGGAGGCTTGGGCAAGTTGCTGCAGGGAGTACAGGGCTGTTGACCAGGTAGGGGTAGCCAGGTGGAAAGCATGGCCTGCCGTAGAAAACTGCTTATTGAAATTCTCAATTATCGTGGATTTGTCTGTGATGACAGTGTTTCCTAGCTTAAGTGCAGTGGGCAGCTGGGAGGGGGTGCTCTTATTCTCCATGGACTTTACAGTGTCCCAGAACCTTTGGGAGTTTGTGCTACAGGATGCAAATTTCTGTTTGAAAAGCTAGCCTTTGCTTTCCTAACTGCCTGTGTGTATTGGTTCCTAACTTCCCTGAAAAGTTACATATCGCAGAGGCTATTCGATGCTAATGCAGTACCCCACAGGATGTTTTTATGCTGGTCAAGGGCAGTCAGGTCTGGAGTGAACCATGGGCTATATCTGTTCATGGTTCTAAATTCTTTGAATGGGGCATGCTTATTTGAGATGGTGAGGAAAGCACTTTTAAAGAGCAACCAGGCATTCTCTACTGACGGAATGTGGTCAAAATCCTTCCAGGATACCTGGACCAGGTCAATTAGAAAGGCCTGCTCGTTGAAGTGTTTTAGGGACTGTTTGACAGTGATGAGGGGTGGTCGTTTGACCGCGGACCCATCATGGACGTAGGCAATGAGGCAGTGATTGCTGAGATCCTGGTTGAAGACAGCAGAGGTGTATTTGGAGGGCAGGTTAGTGAGGATGATATCTATGAGGGTGCCCGAGTTCCAGATTTGGGGTTGTACCTGGTAGGTTCATTGATAATTTGTGTAAGATTGAGGACATCTCGTTTAGATTGTAGGACTGCCGGGGTGTTAAGCATGTCCCAGTTTATGTCACCTTCAGGATTGTCTGTTAATTAAATGATTAGAATGTTCCGCCCTGAAACATATAATTGTATGGAATTGATTAGAATGTATAAAATCATAATCAATAAATGTGTGATCCTAGTCAGAATTAGGGTAAAACAATATGTCTTTATGGTATTTTAAACACAGACTGTCTGAGCTTGGTGCCGACCTGACTAGAGATTTGGGAGAGAACGGGGAGTACGTCTCAAGGACAAGGTCACTATCTCTGTCTCTGTCAGCTGGGTAGTGAGACAGACGGTGTGTGCGTAGCAGGACATGTGTGTGCCTATGTTTGCGTGTATGTGTGTGCATATGTGTGTGTGTATGTGTGTGCATATGTGTGGGCGTGAGAAGTCAGTATAAAATTAATGGTTTTGTATTCTTGACTGTGGAACGTTCCCGTGAATAAACCTTTTTGACTATTTAGCTGGGCCTCCGTCTGTTTCATTCGACCAGGATCTTACAAATTCTGGTTTGCAGACTGAGTAATATAATTAAATTGGTTTACCTGGAGAACAAAATTCTCTTATCAAGGACACAGCTAGGGATAGAAGGTGGTCTATAGCAAGCGGCAACGGTGAGAGTCTTGTTTCTGGAAAAGTTGATATTTAAAAGTAGAAGCTCAATTTGTTTGGGCACAGACCTGGGTAGCATGACAGAACTATGCAGGCTATCTCTGCAGTAGATTGCAACTACACCCCCTTTGGCAGTACTATCTTGTCAGAAAATGTTATAGTTAGGGATGGAAATTTCTGGGTTTTTGTTGGCCTTCCTACACCAGGATTAAGACACGGCTAGGACATCTGGGTTGGCAGAGTGTGCTAAAGCAGTGAATAAAACAAACTTAGAGAGGAGGCTTCTAATGTTAACATGCATGAAACCAAGACTTTTACGGTTACAGAAGTCAACAAATGAGAGTGCCTGGGGAATGAGAGTGAAGCTTGGCACTGCAGGGCCTGGGTTAACCTCTATATTACCAGAGGAGGAGTAGGATAAGAGTACGGTTGCAACTCTGCTGGGTTTTTCACACTCAAATGTGTCTAAGAACTGGTTGTCTAGTGTATTCGGAACAGAGAGTAAAAGGAGCAGGTTTCTGGGCACGGAAGAATAGATTCAAGGCATAATGCACAGACAAGGGTATGGTAGGATGTGAATACAGTGGAGGTAAACCTAGGCATTGAGTGACGATGAGAGAGGTATTGTCTCTCACCGCATGTGTGGAAGATGGAACAAAAGGGTTAGCGAAGGCATATTGAGCAGGGTTGGAGGCTCTACAGTGAAATAAGACAATAATCACTAACCAAAACAGCAATGGACAAGGCATATTGACATTAGGGAGAGGCATGCGTAGCCGATTGATCATAAGGGTCTAGCAGTAGCTAGGCGGGCTAGAGAAATGGCGATTCAGACAGCTAGCGGGCTGGGGCTAACAGGCTAGCAAAAGGGCCTTAGGGGGACGTCGCAATGGAAGAGTCAGTTGTAGCCCCCTCGGGCGATTACGTCGGCAGACCAGTCGTGAAGGATCTGCAGGGCTCCGTGTAGTAAAAGGGTCCAGGCCAATTGGCAAAATAGGTATTGTAGCCCAAGAAAATTGGCTGATGGACCTCTTCAGCTAACAGTCCGGTATGCTCTAGACAGCTAGCCGGCCACAGCTAGCAGGCTAGCCGATGGGCATTCAGGGGACGTCGCGAAGGTGGAGACTGTTGAAAACTCCCTCGGGCGGACTACGTTGGTAGACCAGTCATGAAGGATCGGCAGGGCTCCATATCGGGTCCAGGCCAATTGGCAAAATAGGTATTGTAGCCCAAGGAATGGCTAATGGACCTCTTCAGTGTGTGTTGTGGTGCTTGCGTATGTATTTCAAATATGAGTTATTCATAAAAATGAATTATAGTCATCATCAAAGTAATCATCATCATCTTTACCATCATCATCCATAATTACCTTTCTGTAACTAAAAAAATAGATAACATTACCTAAGATCTGGAAAGTTGTGTTAACTCCTGAAACCAATGCCTACAGGCTCAGGTTTTAAACCTATAGGAAGTTTACATTTTGGATGTGTACAATGGCTTACGAAGGTATTCACCCCCCTTGGCATTTTTCCCATTTTGTTACCTTACAACCTGGAATTAAAATGTATTTTTTGGGGGGTTTGTATCATTTGATTTACACAACATGCCTACCACTATGAAGATAATACAAAAAAAAACGAACTTGAGCGTGCATAACTATTCACCCCCCCCCCAAAGTCAATACTTTGTAGAGCCACCTTTTGCAGCAATTACAGCTTCAAGTCTCTTGGTGTATGTCTCTATAAGCTTGGCACATCTAGCCACTGGGATTTTTTTTGCCCATTCTTCAAGGCAAAACTGCTCCAGCTCCTTCAAGTTGGATGGGTTCCACTGGTGTACAGCAATCTTTAAGTCATACCACATATTCTCAATTGGATTGATCTGGGCTTTGGGCTTTGATTATGCCAGTCTGGGCTTTGATTATGCCATTCCAAGACATTTAAATGTTTCCCCTTAAACCACTTGAGTGCTGCTTTAGCAGTATGCTTAGGGTCATTGTCCTGCTGGAAGGTGAACCTCTGTCCCAGTCTCAAATGGAAGACTGTAACAGGTTTCCCTCAATAATTTCCCTGTATTTAGCTCCATCCATCATTCCTTCAATTCTGAATAGTTTCTCAGTCCCTTCCGATGAAAAACATCCCCACAGCATGATGCTGCCACCACCATGCTTCACTGTGGGGATGGTGTTCTCAGGGTGATGTGTTGGGTTTGTGCCAGACATAGGGTTTTCCTTGATGGCCATAAAGCTACATTTTAGTCTCATCTGACCAGAGTACCTTCTTCCATATGTTTTGGGAGTCTCCTACATGCGTTTTGGCGAACACCAAACATGTTTGCTTATTTTTTTCTGGACACTCTTCCGTAAAACCCAGCTCTGTGGAGTGTACGGCTTAAAGTGGTCCTATGGACAGATACTCCAATCTCCGCTGTGGCTTTGCAGATCCTTCGGGGTTATCTTTGGTCTCTTTGTTGCCTCTCAGATTAATGCCCTCTTTGTCTGATCCCTGAGTTTTGGTGGGCGGCCCTCTCTTGGCAGGTTTGTTGTGGTGCCAAATTCTTTCCATTTTTTAACAATGTATTTAATGGTGCTCCATGGGATGTTCAAAGTTTTGGATATTTTTTTATAACCCAACCCTAATCTGTACTTCTCCACAACTTTGTCCCTGACCTGTTTGGAGAGTTCTGTGGTCTTCATAGTGCCGCTTGCTTGGTGGTGCCCCTTGTTTAGTGGTGTTGCAGACTCGGGGGCCTTTCAGGACAGGTGCATATATACTGAGATCATGTGACAGATCATGTGACACTTAGATTGCACAAAGGTGGACTTTATTTAACTAATTATGTGACTTCTGAAGGTAATTGGTTGCACCAGATCTTATTTAGGGGCTTTATAGCAAAGGGGGTGAATACATATGCACGCACCACTTTTCCGTTTTACAATATATATATATATTTTTAAACAAGTTCTTTTTTTTCATTTCCCTTCACCAATTATTTTGTGTGACTATTTTGTGTATGTCCATTACATGAAATCCAAATAGAAATCTATTTAATTTACAGATTGTAATGCAACAAAATAGGAAAAACGCCACAGGAGGGTGAATACATTTGCAAGGCACTGTACATGCCCAATGTGTCAAAGAAAACACTGTACAACTGGCAACCGAATTCAGCGTGCATGCGTCTGGCCTGCCACAAGGAGTTGCTAGGTTGCAATGGGACAAGGACATCCCGGCCGGCCAAACCCTCCTCTAACCTGGTCCAATTGTGCACCGCCTCATGGGTCTCCCTGTCGTGGCCAGCTGCGACACAGCCTGAGATCGAACCTAGGTCTGTAGTGATGCCTCTAGTACTGCAATGTAGTGCCTTAAACTGCTGCACCGCTCGAGAGGCTAGATATACTTTTTATTTTTTTTAAATTCTGCTTTGTTTCATTGGAAAACTGGATTTCATAAATAATCCTACAACATTTCACGACAATCCTACATCTCACAACGATCCTACATCATTTTAACAACGGGGACAACAGGATTCCCAAACGGCCGATGGTGACCTCTGACTTCGTAACCCAGAGTTCACTAAGAGAAACAACAACAATGACTTCAACAGAACAGAGGACAGCGTGGGACTAAAAATATCCTGATGCTCATTGGGGAATGAACCACTCTGTCCTGTGAGACACACACATACACACTGTTCCGTTAGGGTGATTCTAATAGGAGTTAAAACGTCCAGTAAAGCAGAGCTGGGAGACAACACTGATGGCAGCGAGAACACACACACACACACACACACACACTGACAGATCTCTGCAGGTCTGATACTGCGACTAATTCAAGCGAACACATATTTTGGTCTCTCTCTTCCTTGCATCTCTCTCTCTCTCTCTCTCTCTCTCTAACTCTCTCTCTCAATTCAATTTAAGGGGCTTTATTGGCATGGGAAACATATGTTTACATTGCCAAAGCAAGTGAAATAGATAATAAACAAAAGTGAAATAAACCATACAAATTAACAGTAAACATTACACTCAAAATTTGCTAAAGACATTTCAAATGTAATATTATGTCTATATACAGAGTTGTATATAGACTCTCTCTCAGAGGGAGCACGCCCCTACCCACATCGACGGGCCGCAGTGTGGAGAAGCTGGAAAGCATCAACGATCTGAAATGGTCCACCCACACAGAAATTTGGTTTTGCCCCTTAAAACCCTTACAAACTTTTACAGATACACAATTGAGAGCATCCTGTTGGGCTGTATCACCGCCTGGTAGGGCAACTGCACCGCTCACAACCTGCCCTCCCGGACACCTACAGCAGACCGATGTCACAGGAAGGCCAAAAAGATAATCAAGGACATCAACTACCCGAGCCACGGCTTGTTCACCTCGCTATCATCCAGAAGGCAAGGTCAG
The DNA here is from genome assembly GCF_023373465.1 of Oncorhynchus keta. Taxonomy (NCBI): domain Eukaryota; kingdom Metazoa; phylum Chordata; class Actinopteri; order Salmoniformes; family Salmonidae; genus Oncorhynchus; species Oncorhynchus keta. The sequence continues at coordinate 23,012,439 of NC_068440.1, read as the reverse complement.
TACAGGTGCATAAAATCTGGGACCGAGAGACTGAAAAACAGCTTCTTTCTCATGGCCATCAAAATGTTAAATAGCCATCACTAGCCAGCTTCCACCCAGTTACGCAACCCTGCACCTTAGAGGCTGCTGTCCTGTATATACATAGACTTGGAATCACTGGCCACTTAAATAATGAACACTAGTCACTTTAATAAAGTTGAAATAATATTTATATACTGCTTTACTCATCTCGTTAGTATATACAGTATTCAATTCTACTGTATTTTAGTTAATGCCACTCAATCATTGCTCAATCTAAAATGTATATATTTCTTAATTCCACTATTTTACTTTTAGATTTGTGTGTATTGTTGTGAATTGTTAGATAATACTACACTGCAATAACATCTGCTAAATATGTGTATTTAACCAATCAAATGTGACTAGATTAGATTTTTTTATTTGTCTGTCTCTCTTCCTTCCCTCTGTCTTTCTCTGGCTTGTGAGGAAACAGAGGTGGAGATTTGTTTTCCTGCTGATGTGCAATGTGAGGGATCGCCCCTCCGTTCACCTCATAAAACACATACACACTCCTCCTCATTATGTAACTGTGACTGGCAAGTGGCTAAGAATAGTGTCCCCACTTCTATTCACGTTTGCTGTGATCGGAACAAGGGTTCCTATCCGACAATCACACATTCACTCATGCACACACGCGCACACACACACAAACATACACACAGTACTATTCCAGTCCCTGCATTCTGAGTCACATCAGCACTTTTCACAGCAGTTAAAAGAAAACCTTAACAAGACTACACAGGGTGGGAATGAGCGTGTGTGTGGCTTGTGTGTGAGCGTGCGTGTGTGTGTGTCAGCAGATCTGCGATTGATTAGTAGATTACAAGCGGTCCAACAGCCCCGTTCAATAAAAGCTGAATGCTGAAGCTCAGGTTGAGGAGGAAAACAATTATTCTCAATCAGCCATTGAGGGAATCTGTTTGAGCTAGTTATGTTTCCAATTCAGATTTTGCTTTATACTTTTCAAACCCTACACCAGGGAAATGGTTGTGGTCCAGTACTTTATAACATGGTTGAGTTAAGCAGATCGCCTGGCCTTCCAGGTCTTATCATGGCTGATGCCTACAGGCCCACTGATATAACACAGACTGTACTGTTCTGAAACAGACAGAGTCTGACAGGCCACCCGTGATACAGGTCAGTATTCAACGTCCATCCATGTCTGAGGATGTCAGGAGATGACGTGGAAACCAGCCACTAGGAGCAACAGCGGGTGCTGTTACCTTCAAGTAAGTTTCGGTTTGGTAGGGTGTTGTGAATGGGGATACCTCTGATTCTTAAGATTGCAAGTTCAAATCCAGTGCTGGAAAGTTGTTTTTGAGATGTTTGTTTTAAGCCTATCCCAAACCACAACCTTTACCTTAACCATTCAGAGTTAATGCCTAACCTTAACCATTCAGAGTTAGTGCCTAACCTTAAGATTTCGCTGTTAATGCCTAAACTTAAACCTTACCTTAAAAATGTGGAGTTAATGCCTAAGATTAATCTTAGACACCTCAAAATTTGATTTTTGCAAAAACATCTTAATGTGATGTTTGAGAAACATGGATGAATGTTTAATTCTGACGTGAGACTGTGAGAGCTGTGAGAGTCAGAGATAGATGCAAGGACATACAGCCCTAGCGATGTGACACAGGTCTCTCTCTCAATCCAATTTCAATTTAAGGGCTGTATTGGATTGGGACATTCCATAAACATGTTTACATTGCAAAAGCAAGTGAAGTAGATAATAAACAAAAGTGAAATAAACAATACAAATTAACAGTAAACATTACAAAGAATAAAGACATTTTAAATGTCATTATGTGCAAATAGTTAAAGTACAAAGGGGAAAATAAATAAACATAAATATGGGTTGTATTTATGATGGTTTTTGTTCTTCACTGGTTGCCCTTTTCTTGTGGCAACAGGTCACAAATATTGCTGCTGTGATGGCACACTGTGGTATTTCACCCAATATATATGGGAGTTTATCAAAATTGGGTTTGTTTTCAAATCCTTTGTGGGTTCTTCCTTAAGTTTGGTTCGGTCACAGTGTTCAGGGTGCCACAGTGCCACTGTGTACTCTCTGTTCATGTCACGTTCTTTCAAAATCGAACCCAGAAGCAGACCAGGACAAGGAGAGTAGGAAGAAGGTGAGTATTTATTTTCAAGTGAATGTGAATGGGTAGATATATCCAGGTGGCGTAGCGGGCAGCGGTGGTGAGTTGATGGGAGTAAATAGGTGGATCCAATGGGGTAGCGGAATCCTCCGACGACCAGGCGGGAATGGGGTAAATGATCCGGGTGAGTAATGTTCATGGCTAACAATCCGGCAGGGAATGGATGTCAGGTCAGAGCTTTTGAAGGGGAGAGGTGATGATCAGGACAGGTGTGCAGATTACTGATGGGATACAGGTGCGGGTGAACAATTGATCTCCCAACAAGCTAATTCGCCCGGCAACCAGACAGGGTGCGTTCCAGCACACTCCAGGACAGAAACACAGGCAAACACAGACTCAGGAAGCGGGATTCGTGACAGTTCAGGGCCAAATTCGAGTTTGCTCTGTTTTTTTGTTAATTCTTTCCAATGTGTCAAGTAATTATCTTTTTGTTTCCTCATGATTTGGTTTAGTCTAAATGTGTTGCTGTCCTGGGGCTTGGTGTGGTCTGTTTGTATTTGTGAACAAAGCCCCAGGACCAGCTTGCTTAGGGGACTCTTCTCTAGGTTCATCTCTCTGTAGGTGATGGCTTTGTTATGAAAGGTTTGGGAATCACTTCCTTTTAGGTGGTTGTGGAATTTAACTGCTCTTTTCTGGATTTTGATAATTAGCAAGTATCGGCCTAATTCTGCTCTGCATGCATTATTTGGTGTTTTACGTTGTACACTGAGAATCTTTTTTTTCCAGAATTCTGTATTGAGTCTCAATTTGGTGTTTGGTCAATGTTGTGAATTCTTGGTTGGTGAGTGGACCCCAGACCTCACAACCATAAAGGGCAATGGGTTCTATAACTGATTCAAGTATTTTTAGCCAGATCCTAATTGGTATGTCGAATTTATGTTCCTTTTGATGGCATAGAAGTCACTTCTTGCCTTTTCTCTCAGATCGTTCACAGCTTTGTGGAAGTTACCTGTGGCGCTGTTTAGGCCAAGGTATGTATAGTTTTTTGTGTGCTCTAGGGCAACTAGATGGAATTTGTATTTGTGGTCCTGGCAACTGGACCTTTTTTGGAACACCATTATTTTTGTCTTACTGAGTGAGATTTACTGTCAGGGCCCAGGTATGACAGAATCTGTGCAGAAGATGTAGGTGCTGCTGTAGGCCCCCATTGGTTCAAATCAAATCAAATTGTATTTGTCTCATTCGTCGAATACAACAGGTGTAGGTAGACCTTACAGTGAAATGCTTACTTACAAGCCCTTAAACAACAATACAGTTCAATAAAGAGTTAATAAAATATTTACTAAATGAAGTAAAAAATAATAATTATAATCTAATCAATCAAACAAAAAGTAACACAAATGTACATAACAATAATGAGCCTATATACAGGGGGTATCGGTACCGAGTCAATGTGCAGGGGTAAGGGGGGTGGAGGGGGGGGTTGTCAATGTAAATAGTCTGTGTGGCCATTTGATTGGTCTTATGGCTTGGGGGTAGAAGCTGTTAAGGAGCCTTTTTGTCCTAGACTTGGCGCTCTGGTATTGCTTGCCATGTTGTAGCAGAGAGAACAGTCTATGACTTGGGTGACTGGAGTCTTAGACATTTTCTTGGGCCTTCCTCTGACACTGCCTAGTATATAGGTCCAGGATGTCAAGAAGCTTGGTCCCAGTGATGTACTGGGCCGTACGCGTTACCCTCTGTCGTGCCTTATGGTCATGCCATACCAGGCAGTGATGCAACCGGTTAGGATGCTCTCTATGGTGCAGCTGTAGAACTTTTTGAGGATCTGGGTACTCATGACAAATCTTTTCAGTCTCCTGAGGGGAAAAGGTGTTGTCATGCCCTCTTCACAACAGTCTTGGTGTGTTTGGACCTTGATAGTTTGTTGGTGATGTGGACACCAAGGAACTTGAAACTCTCGACCCGCTCCACTTCAGTCCCATCGATGTTAATGGGGACCTGTTCGGCCCTTATTTTCCTATAGTCCACGATCAGCTCCTTCGTCTTGCCCACATTGAGAGAGAGGTTGTTGTCCTAGCAACACACTGCCAGGTCTCTTTGGTCTCTGTCTAAGGTCTCTGTCTAATTGTTTTCGGTGATCAGGCCTACCACTGCTGTGTTGTCAGCAAACTTAATGATGTTGTTGGAGTCATGCTTGGCCACGCAGTCGTGGGTGAACAGGAGGCGTCATATGTGGATCTGTTGTGGCGGTATGTGAATTAGAGTGGGTCTAGTATGTAGATCCAGGTCTGTTTGAAACATTTAGGTATTATAGACTCAGCCAGGGAGAGGTTGAAACTGTCAGTGAAGACACTTGCCAGTTGGTCCGCACATGCACACGTCCTGGTAATCCATCTGGCCCCGCAGCTTTGTGAATGTTGACCTGTTTAAAGGTCTTGCTCACATCGGCTACGGAGAACGTGATCACACAGTCATCCAAAACAGCTGGTGCTCTCATGCATGCTTCAGTGTATGCTTTTCCCCCAACACAACTTTACATCAATTTGAATAGCAGACCCTCATGCCAAATTGAGTCAAAGCTTTTTTGAAATCAACAAAGCATGAGAAGACTTTGCATTTGTTTTGGTTTGTTTGTCAATTAGGATGTGCAGGGTGAATACATGGTCTGTCGTACGGTAATTTGGTAAAAAGCCAATTTGACATTTGCTCAGTACATTGTTTTCACTGAGGAGCTATACGAGTCTGCTGTTAATGATAATGCAGAGGATTTTCCCAAGGTTGCTGTTGACGCATATCCCACAGTAGTTATTGGGGTCACATTTGTCTCCACTTTTGTGGATTGGGATAATCAGTCCTTGGTTCCAAATATTGGGGAAGATGCCAGAGCTATGGATGATGTTAAAGAGTTTAAGTATAGCCAATTGGAATTTGTGGTCTGTATATTTGATAATTTCATTGAGGATACCATCAACACCACAGGCCTTTTTGGGTTGATGGGTTTGTATTTTGTCTTTTAATTCATTCAATGTAATTGGAGAATCCAGTGGGTTCTGGTAGTCTTTAATAGTTGATTCCAAGATGTGTATTTGATCAAGTATATGTTTTTGCTGTTTGTGCTTTGTTATTGGGCCAAAAAGATTGGAGAAGTGGTTTATCCATACATCTCTGTTTTGGATAGATAACTCTTCATGTTGTTTTTTGTTTAGTATTTTCAAATTTTCCCAGAAGTGGATAGTCTATGGATTCTTCAATGACATTGAGCTGATTTCTGATGTGCTGTTCCTTCTTTTTCCGTAGTGTATTTCTGTATTGTTTTAGTGATTCACCATAGTGAAGGCATAGACTCAGGTTTTCTGGGTCTCTGTTTTCGGTTGGATAGGTTTCTCAATGTCTTTCTTAGGTATTTACGTGCTTCATCAAACCGTTTGTCATTGTTGTTAATTTTCTTCAATTTTCAGTCTGAGTACTCTAAGTGTGATAGGACCAGGGATTGACCATATAACTGGACAGTACTCTAAGTGTGATAGGACCAGGGATTGACCATATAACTGGACAGTACTCTAAGTGTGATAGGACCAGGGATTGACCATATAACCGGACAGTACTCTAAGTGTGATAGGACCAGGGATTGACCACATAACCAGACAGTACTCTAAGTGTGATAGGACCAGGGATTGACCATATAACCAGACAGTACTCTAAGTGTGATAGGACCAGGGATTGACCACATAACCAGACAGTACTCTAAGTGTGATAGGACCAGGGATTGACCATATAACTGGACAGTACTCTAAGTGTGATAGGACCAGGGATTGACCATATAACTGGTCAGTACTCTAAGTGTGATAGGACCAGGGATTGACCACATAACCAGACAGTACTCTATGTGTGATAGGACCAGGGATTGACCATATAACTGGACAGTACTCTAAGTGTGATAGGACCAGGGATTGACCATATAACTGGACAGTACTCTAAGTGTGATAGGACCAGGGATTGACCATATAACCAGACAGTACTCTAAGTGTGATAGGACCAGGGATTGACCATATAACTGGACAGTACTCTAAGTGTGATAGGACCAGGGATTGACCATATAACCAGACAGTACTCTAAGTGTGATAGGACCAGGGATTGACCATATAACTGGACAGTACTCTAAGTGTGATAGGACCAGGGATTGACCATATAACTGGACAATACTCTAAGTGTGATAGGACCAGGGATTGACCATATAACCAGACAGTACTCTAAGTGTGATAGGACCAGGGATTGACCATATAACCAGACAGTACTCTAAGTGTGATATGACCAAGGACTGAATCACCTTATTCAGTGTGCTAGATGTTACATACTCTGAACATTTTCTTGTGACAGCAATTCCCTTACCCATCTAAATAACATATTATCTATGTGTTCTGACCATGATAAAGCTGCGTCCAACATGACGTTTCGTAGTTTCGTTCTTTCACTTGCTCAACATGCGTTCTATTCATCGACAAATTCAAATTTAGATAGGGAAGTTTTTGTGTTCCATAAAGTATCCAATGTTTTTCTCTCTCTCTCTCTCTCTCTCTCTCTCTCTCTCTCTCTCTCTCTCTCTCTCTCTCTCTCTCTCTCTCTCTCTCTGGGGAACTAAAACAAGTTTAAACCAATTAAAGTAAAGGTGTCACTGTTCTTTATTGATCATTGATTTCCTATAGTTAGATTGTCAGTGCCATTCAACGTCATTTCCTGTCCCTTCCTCTCCTCTATTCTACTTTCCTCTGACCTGCTTTGACCTGAAACTGCCCTGGTGATGAGAGAGTTTTGCTTGAACGGGCCAGGTCAGCGGGAGCCACAGTCAGCCTGAAGCAGGAGATGAAACAGATGTCTGGACAGAGAGTGATTTTATTTATGATTATTTTATTTTATTTGTACCTTTATTTAACTAGGCAAGTCAGTTAAAGAAAACATTCTTATTTACAATGACGGCCTACCAAAAGGCAAAAGACCTCCTGCGGAACGGGGTCTGGGATTAAATTTAAAAAACACTGTTGGAGAAGAAAGTAAAAGTGCAATATGTGTCATGTAAAAAAGCTAATGTTTAAGTTCCTTTCTCAACACATGAGAACATATGAAAGCTGGTGGTTCCTTTTAACATGAGTCTTCAATATTGCCAGTTAAGAAGTTTTAGGTTGTGTCAAGCCCTGACCTTAGAGAGCTTTTTATATCTCTATTTTGGTTCGGACCAAGCAGCGTGGTATGGAGGAACAGAGTGTTCAGGACTCCTGGACATGGGAGGAGATATTGGACGGAAAGCGACCCTGGAGACAGGCTGGGGAATATTGCCGCCGGTAAAAGGAACTGGAGGCAGCTAAAGCTGAGAGGCGGCGATATGAGGCAAGGCAGCGCAGCAGGCACGAGAGGCAGCCCCCAAAAAATTAGGCGATAGACCTAAGCCAACTCCCCGTGCTTACCGGAAGCAGCATGGTACTGGTCAGGCAATGTGTTTTGCGGTAAAGCGCACAGTGTCTCCAGTGCGCGCTCATAGCCCGGAGAGCTATATGCCAGCAAGTGCCATGCGAGAGTGGGCATCCAGCCAGGGCGGATTGTGGCAGCTCAGCGCCGTTTCGGAGAGGTGCGAGTGGTAAGCACCAGATTTCCAGTGCTCCCCCACAGCCCGGATCGACTTGTGCCTGCACTCTGGAGGGGCCGGGCTAAAGTGGGCATTCAGCCTGGAGGAGTGGTGCCAAGGCTGCGCACCAGAGCTCCAATGCTCCCCCACAGCCCGGTTCATCCGGTGCCTCCTCTACACACCAGGCCTCCTGTAGGTCTCCCCAGCCTGGTGGGCCCTGTGGCAGCCCCACGCACAAGGCTGTCTCTGCGTCTCCTCCCTCCAGAGTCGCCCTCCAGTCTGGACCCTCCAGCAACGCCCTCCAGTCCCCGTTCTAGAGGCACCATTTGTATTTCATATACCTTTGACTATTGGATGTTCTTATAGGCACTATAGTATTGCCAGCCTAATCTCGGAGTTGATAGGCTTGAAATCATAAACAGCACTGTGCTTCAAGCATTGCTAAGAGCTCCTGGCAAACTTAGGAAAGTGCTGTTTGAATGAATGCTTACGAGCCTGCTGCTGCCTAACGCCAGTCAGTCAGACTGCTCTAGCAAATATCAAATCATAGACTTAATTATAGTATAATAAACACATAGAAATACGAGCCTTATGTCATTAATATGGTAAAATCTGGAAACTATCATCTCGAAAACAAAACGTTTCAGTGAAATACGGATCGAACTGGTGGCAATCCTAAGTCTAAATATTGCTGTTACATTGCACAACCTTCAATGTTATGTCATAATTATATAAAATTCTGGCAAATTAATGACGGTCTTTGTAAGGAAGAAATGGCCTTCTCACAGTTCACAACGAGCCAGGCGGCCCAAACTGCTGCATATACCCTGACTCTGCTTACACTGAACGCAAGAGAAGTGACACAATTTCCCTAGTTAATATTGCCTGCTAACATGAATTTCTTTGAACTAAATATGCAGGTTTAAAAAAATATACTAGTGTATTGATTTCAAGAAAGGCATTGGTGTTTATGGTTAGGTACATTGGTGCTACGATTGTGCTTTTTCGCAAATGCGCTTTTGTTAAATCATCGCTAGCTGCAGCGAACTGCTTTGGGGACCTTTAACAGAATGTGACTGGCAGAACGGGTGTTGTATGTGGAGGATGAGGGCTGCAGTAGATATCTCTCAGATAGGGAGGAGGGAGGCCTAAGAAGGTTTTATAAATAAGCATCAACCAGTGGGTCTTGCGACGGGTATACAGAGATGACCAGTTTACAGAGGAGTATAGAGTGTAGTGACGTGTCCTATGAGGAGCATTGGTGGCAAATCTGATGGCCGAATGGTAAAGAACATATAGCCGCTCGAAAACACCCTTACCTGCCGATCTATAAATTATGTCTTTGTAATCTAGCATGGGTAGGATGGTCAACTGGGGTGAAAGTGGAATGATTACGATAGAGTAAACCAAGTCTATATTTAACTTTAGCCTGCAGCTTTGATATGTGCTGAGAGAAGGACAGTGTACCGTCTAGCAATACTCTCAAGTACTTGTATGAGGTGACTACCTCAAGCTCTAAACCCTCAGAGATAGTAATCACACCGTTGGGGAGAGGGGCATTCTTCTTACCAAACCACATGACCTTTGTTTCGGGTGGTGTTCAGAACAAGATTAAGGGCAGAGAAAGCTTGTTGGACAGTAAGAAAGCTTTGTTGAGCGTTTAACATAAAATCCGGGGTTGAGTCGGAGAGGAAGACACTGAGGGACATGCAACAGTGGCTGTGTGTCTGTACGTGTATGCATGCATGCTTCACCCTTTAAGGTCTTTGCTCAGCAATAACAACATGCAACCAGCCCTTTAAAATACATGATTGTTATTATTAACCATATAGGAGTAATAATCATGAAACATGCGTAAAGCAGCTACTAAAAATACATCTCTGAGAATTCAGTAGAGAACTGCTGGTTCAGCTGGTTTCTATGGCCGCATCATAGAAAAGGTAGTGCACTACATAGGGAATGTGGTGCCATTCGGACGCAGCCTAGACGTGCCTCTGGGGTATTTTGTGTGCTTTAGGTATAAAGCTTTTAAACGCTCCAACTGACTCTAAATGCCATCTCACACTGTCACACAATTACAGCTTCCCTGGATGCTGAATAAAAACAGCCAAGCTTCTAGGTAAATAATAAACTATTAATAAACTAAATTACTAATTAATACTGGGCAAACCTGTACATTGTCTTTGAAAGCACCTGGTAGGTGTCTCACTGGAGAATGGAGAATTCTAAAGGGGTTCTAGCGCAGTAACGGTCTTCTTGAATGTGTGTCAAAGACCTCAAGAGTTCTACAGCTCAAATTTATGATGAGAGAGAGAGAATAATTATAGTTAAATAAATGTAGGTAAAGTTGGATTTTCTTTGCAATGACTTATATAGTATACTACCCACTACATCAAAACCTTCAAACCAAATCAAAATTCCATACCTAAAACCTTGATTTTGTACAAAATCACCTGAATGTATTCTTAATACCAAGGACTATCAAGAAAACATTTATAGCAAAACAAAAACTACAGAAGAAACGCATCGGAGAACAGGAAATACTATCCAATACAAAACCGAGTACAATACAAAAAAATGATAGTCTCTAGGTCATTTAGTTGTATAAAGAAGCTAAGTTACCAAGCTGCTAGAACAGAACAGACCTGGTTGCAACTTCAATTAGAACTGAAGTGAGGTGTGAAAACTCTTGAGCCTAACATTGGCAGCAGAGTTTCACAGCCTCCCCCACCCAAATGCAGAGGCCTTTGAAGCCTCCTGTGCCATGGCACATCCCTGTGCAGATGTCATCACAGTACACTATCCCTTGGATATAAAAAATGCCACTGCATGGAATAAGTACAGACCATCCCCTGGCATGGCACAGTGCTATAAAAGAGCACAATACCCCTATGTCAAGAGAGAGGGTATTGGCCCAGGGTGGAAACTCAGAATAACAGACATTGAGGAAATTGAAACAACCTCTGTCAACGTGTACAAATCTGTGACAGTAATGGTGCAGGACACAAAGAGAGAGCACAGCAGGAAAAGCTCTCTCTCTGCGACGACTCCCCCATCCTGAGTCAGTCGGATCACACTTCTTCAAACTGTCCTGCAGACGAGGATAGTCCCCCCTCCAGCACTGAACTCACCCAGGTCCACAACTGCTCCTCCATCACTGAGAGGGATATATTCACAGAGCTGGAGAGAGACATGGTGGAGCTCGGAGAGCTAGTCCACACAATCCAGACAGAACAGACAAATAAAACAGACCGGCACAACAACACCCGGAGGGCGGAAGGTGGAGATGGATGGCTATCGGAGAGAGCTGGCTGCACTCCGGACTGAGGTGAGAGAACTTAAGGAGGAGAGAGCGGGACACATGACACAGTTAACAGCAGTGAAGGAGGAGGGAGAGGAACATATGTTACAGCTAACAGTAGTGAAGGAGGAGGGAGAGGAACACATGTTACAGCTAACAGTAGTGAAGGAGGAGGGAGAGGAACACATGTTACAGTTAACAGCAGTGAAGGAGGAGGGAGAGGAACACATGTTACAGCTAACAGCAGTGAAGGAGGAGGGAGAGGAACACATGTTACAGCTAACAGCAGTGAAGGAGGAGGGAGAGGAACACATGGCACAGTTAACAGCAGTAAAGGAGGAGGGAGAGGAACACATGTTACAACTAACAGCAGTGAAGGAGGAGGGAGAGGAACACATGTTACAACTAACAGCAGTGAAGGAGGAGGAGGGAGAGGAACACATGTTACAGCTAACAGCAGTGAAGGAGGAGGAGGGAGAGGAACACATGTTACAACTAACAGCAGTGAAGGAGGAGGAGGGAGAGGAACACATGTTACAACTAACAGTAGTGAAGGAGGAGGGAGAGGAACACATGTTACAGTTAACAGCAGTGAAGGAGGAGGGAGAGGAACACATGTTACAGCTAACAGCAGTGAAGGAGGAGGGAGAGGAACACATGTTACAGCTAACAGCAGTGAAGGAGGAGGGAGAGGAACACATGGCACAGTTAACAGCAGTAAAGGAGGAGGGAGAGGAACACATGTTACAGCTAACAGTAGTGAAGGAGGAGGGAGAGGAACACATGTTACAGCTAACAGCAGTGAAGGAGGAGGGAGAGGAACACATGTTACAGCTAACAGTAGTGAAGGATGGAGAGGAACACATGGCACAGTTAACAGCAGTGAAGGAGGAGGGAGAGGAACACATGTTACAGCTAACAGTAGTGAAGGAGGAGGGAGATGAACACATGTTACAGCTAACAGTAGTGAAGGATGGAGAGGAACACATGGCACAGTTAACAGCAGTGAAGGAGGGAGAGGCACACATGGCACAGCTAACAGCAGTGAAGGAGGAGAGAGAGGAACACATGGCACAGTTAACAGTAGTGAAGGAGGAGGGAGAGGAACACATGTTACAGCTAACAGCAGTGAAGGAGGGAGAGGAACACATGGCACAGTTAACAGTAGTGAAGGAGGAGGGAGAGGAACACATGTTACAGTTAACAGCAGTGAAGGAGGAGGGAGAGGAACACATGGCACAGCTAACAGTAGTGAAGGAGGAGGGAGATGAACACATGTTACAGCTAACAGCAGTGAAGGAGGAGAGTGAGGAACACATGGCACAGTTAACAGTAGTGAAGGAGGAGGGAGAGGAACACATGTTACAGCTAACAGCAGTGAAGGAGGAGAGAGAGGAACACATGGCACAGTTAACAGTAGTGAAGGAGGAGGGAGAGGAACACATGTTACAGCTAACAGCAGTGAAGGAGGAGGGAGAGGAACACATGTTACAGTTAACAGTAGTGAAGGAGGAGGGAGAGGAACACATGTTACAGCTAACAGCAGTGAAGGAGGAGGGAGAGGAATACATGGCACAGTTAACAGCAGTGAAGGAGGAGGGAGAGGAGCACATGTTACAGCTAACAGCAGTGAAGGAGGAGGGAGATGAACACATGGCACAGTTAACAGCAGTGAAGGAGGAGGGAGAGGAACACATGGCACAGTTAACAGTAGTGAAGGAGGAGGGAGAGGAACACATGTTACAGCTAACAGCAGTGAAGGAGGAGGGAGAGGAACACATGAGCAACAGAGCAATGGACACCCCTCCCAGACCTGCAAGACCCCCTCCCAAAGGACCTGCACCGAGAGAACCCACACCAAGAGGACCTACACCCAGACCATAGCTTCACCAGCCATACCCCAACCATCTGAGACCACCCCAAACAAACACTGGCCAAACCCTATATAAGCCCCACCAGATCAGACCTATACCCCTTCTGCCCCCGCCCCCTCCCCAATGAGCAGACCTGACCCACTATTAAATTGGTCAAAAAATGAATATTTTACATCTGGCTAGAAATCAATGAGGACATGATCTCAACAGAGAAAAATGTCATTGTGTGCTACCTATATCCCCCCACTAGAATCCCCATACTTTAACGATGACAGATTCTCCATCCTAGAGGGGGAGATTAACCATTTCCAGGCCCAGGGACATGTACTAGTCTTTGGCGACCTAAATGCCAGAACTAGACAGCAACCTGACAGAGGGACATACACCTATCTGGAGGTGACAATTTTCCCTCCCAAATATGCCCCTATAGACACAACAATGACAAAACAACCAACAAAAATGGGTCACAACTCCTGCAGCTCTGTCGCACCCTGGGTCTGTACATAATCAATGGTAGGCTTCAAGGAGACTCCTATGGTAGGTACAACTACAGTACATCCCTTGGCACTAGTACAGTAGATTACTTTATCACTGACCTTAAACCCAGCGTGTCTCAGAGCGTTCATAACGCGAACGCCCCTATCAGATCACAGCAAAATCACAGTCTACCTGAACAGAGACATCAAAGCCAAAGGAACTGCACAATATTAAGACATGCTATAGATTGAAGGAAAGTAGTGTAGAAACCTACCAAAAACAATGAGGCAACAACAAATTCAATCCCCTTTACACAACTTCCTGGACAGAAAATTTCACTGTAATAGTGAAGGTGTAATCTTGGCAGAAAGCCTAAACAGTATATTTGACCCTTCAGCTTCCCTAAATCTAAAAATGTCAAGCAGATAACCTAAGAACATTAACAACAATGACAAATGGTTTGATGAAGAATGTAAAAACCTAAGACAGAATTTGAGAAACCTATCCAATCGAAAACATAGAGACCCAGAAAACCTGTGACTATGCCTTCACTATGGTGAATCACTAAAACAAAACAGAAATACCCTACAGAAAAAGAAGGAACAGCATGTCAGAAATCATCTCATTGTAATTTAAGAATCCATAGAATCTAACCACTTCTGGGAAAACTGGAGCACACTAAACAAACAACAACACGAAGAGTTAACTATCCAAAACGTAGATTTGTGGATAAACCATTTCCCCAATCTTTTGGCTCTATAACAAAGCACAAACAGCTAAAACATGTACATGTATTAAAGACTACTAGAACCCACTGGATTCTCCAATTACATTGAATGAATTACAGGACAAAATACAAACCCTCCAACCCAAAAAGGCCTGTGGTATTGATGGTATCCTACATAAACTGATAAAATATACAGACCACAAATTCCAATTGGCTATACTTAAACTCTTTAACATCATCCTCAGCCCTGGCATCTTCCCCAACATTTGGAACCAAGGACTGATCACCCCAATCCATAAAAGTGGAGACAAGTTTGACCAATAACTACCGTAGGATATGCGTCATCAGCAACCTTGGGAAAATCCTCTGCATTATCATTAACAGCAGACTCGTACATTTCCTCAGTGAAAGCAATGTACTGAGCAAATATCAAATTGGCTCGAGTCAAGCAAAAAAAATGGACAATTGAAAGGAATATGTTAGTTAATGTAGAGACCAACGATTGTGCATATTATTTTGTCATAAAGTTAGGTTACGAAAAATCACTATTTAGCAAGTTTATTTTCAGTCATATCCAATACCAGGTGTACTAAACTCCATTCTTTGAATGATGCTGTGTCTGCATGTATGTATTACAATTATACACTTCAACAGTGTTTACCACTCCATCAATGATTACACATTGTAACTATGCAATAGACTAGAAATGTGATTTAAGTAAAGGCTGATTTGTAATTCATATATACAGAAAAAAACAGTCCACTACACTTCCTATGCATATCTAACTCCCCTCATCTGCATTAATCAGAGGAGGTTCTCCCAGCCATGTAGATGATTGAAGATTAGGACAAAAGTTTGTTTGCCGTCAGAGTGGTTTAGAGTATAATACTATTTGCCTGTGAATAACCAGACCTTCATACAAACTTGCTATGCTGAATTCTAAACGCACAACCGAAGGCACTGCCATATCTTACCAGCACGCCCAAAAGCGAGAGACCCAGGGTGGAGAATGACACGTGGAAGAGGGCGAGGAACGAGATGGGAGTAACAATCCAGGCTATTTTCTCTGAGACAGGCATTATAATGAAATGAAACAAGCAGGGAGCAGGTTTCAAACACTCAACATTCTAGCCCGAAGTCCAACACGCTATCTACTGTGCCCAAATGTATTAATTGGGGTTGGGGCCGATTGTGGCTGAAAACACTTTATCAATTGGATTCTTTAACACGTGGAAAGGGGATAAATTATTATTATTCGTTTGTCACTAGCGTAGCAGGCTGTGAATTCTGCTAACAGCGTTTCAAGGATGGGCTATTAGCTGAACAATAGACTATTCAACCTTTACTAAAGAATTGCCTAATAGCCCCCAAACTTGAGCTAGGTGAGAAAACCACACGCCTCTCCAAATTGCAACAAATCATTTGTATCTACCGTTCCACATCTACCTACCCACGTTATCTACCAACACACGGTTAATGTTCTGGGGAGAAAAAAACATATATTTATATAAACTGTATGTATACAGTTGAAGTCAGAAGTTTACATACACCTGAGCCAAATACATTTAAACTCAGTTCTTCACCATTCCTGACATTTAATCTTAATAAAAATTCCCTGTCTTAGATCAGTTAGGCTCACCACTTTATTTTAAGAATGTGAAATGTCAGAATAATAGTAGAGAGAATGATTTATTTCAGCTTTTATTTCTTTCATTACATTCCCAGTGGGTCAGAAGTTTACATACACTCAATTATTATTTGGTAGAATTGCCTTTAAATTGTTTAACTTGGGTCAAACATTTTGGGTAGCCTTCCACAAGCTTCCCAGTTGGGTGAATTTTGGCCCATTCCTCCTGACAGAGCTGGTGTAACTGAGTCAGGTTTGTAGGCCTCCTTGCTCGCACGCGCTTCGCTTCTTCAGTTCTTCAGTTCTGTCCACAGATTTTCTATAGGATTGAGGTCAGGGCTTTGTGATGGCCACTCCAATACCTTGACTTTGTTGTCCTTAAGCCATTTTGCCACAACTTTGGAAGTATGCTTGGGGTCATTGTCCATTTGGAAGACCATTTGCGAGCTTTAACTTTAACTTCCTGACTGATGTCTTGAGATATATCCACATAATTTTTCTTTCCTCATGATGCCATTTATTTTGTGAAGTGCACCAGTCCCTCCTGCAGCAAAGCACCCCCACAACATGATGCTGCCACCCCCGTGCTTCACGGTTGGGATGGTGTTCTTCGGCTTGCTAGCCTCCCCCTTTATCCTCCAAACATAACAATGGTCATTATGGCCAAACAGTTCTATTTTTGTTTCATCAGACCAGAGGACATTTCTCCAAAAAGTACGATCTTTGTGCCTATGTGCAGTTATGCGTAGTCTGGCTTTTTTTATGGTGGTTTTGGAGCAGTGGCTTCTTCCTTGCTGAGTGGCCTTTCAGGTTATGTCGATGTCAGACTTGTTTTACTGTGAATATAGATACTTTTGTACCTATTTCCTCCAGTATCTTCACGAGGTTGATTTGCACTTTTCGCACCAAAGTATGTTCATCTCTAGGAGACAGAACACGTCTCCTTCCTGAGTGGTATGATGGCTGTGTGGTCCCATGATGTTTATACATCACAGTCAAAACAAAACTACATTACTTATTTGGAAACACAAGCACAAGCACAAAGAAAAATGCAGTGCAATCTGGCCCTAAATTGACAGTACAATATGGTTTACTATTTGACTATAGTTACTGATCAAAACCTTAGAAAAACACAGGCTCAGTGTACAAGCTCAGTGAGCACAGCCTTGGCATTGAGAAGGGGAAACAGGAAAACACAGCTCCCTGTAGAGGAATGGCTGTGCAACCACTGCACCACAGCAGACACAGAGACAGAGCTGCATTTCCTGACAAAATGTAAAAAAATCTAAAACAATTAGAGAGTGTCATTTTCAAAGACCTCTCTGATGAGAATAGGCTACTCTTCCTGTTGGGGGAGGATGCAGAGAGCTGTGGGTTGGCAGCGCACTACATTGCTGCCTGCCACAAGAAGAGGGACAGTGTCTGACAGACCAACCAACATGCACATGCCCTCTATGCCATTGTTATTGTCCATTGTATGGTTATTTGTACCCTTGATTATTTTATTTATTTAGATTTATTTCACCTTTATTTAACCAGGTAGGCAAGTTGAGAACAAGTTCTCATTTACAACTGCAACCTGGCCAAGATAAAGCAAAGCAGTTCCACACATATAACAACACAGAGTTACACATGGAGTAAAGTCTACTAAGTCTATATACAATGTGAGCAAATGAGGTGAAATAAGGGAGGTAAAGGCAATAAATAGGCCATGGTGGCGAAGTAAATACAATATAGCAATTAAAACACTGGAATGGTAGATTTGACAGTAGATGAGTGTGCAAAGTAGAAATACTGGGGTGCAAAGGAGCAAAATAAATAAATAAATATAGTAGGGGAAGAGGTAGTTGTTTGGGCTATTTATAGATGGGCTATGTACAGGTGCAGTGATCTGTGAGCTGCTCTGACAGCTGGTGCTTAAAGCTAGTGAGGGAGATAAGTGTTTCCACTTACAAGTGAGATACCTGCTGGAACGCGTGCTACGGGTGGGTGCAGCTATGTTGACCAGCGAGCAGAAATAAGGCGGGACTTTACCTATTGTTGTTAATGATTGATTATTATTATTCTAATAATATTATTTTAATTATATGAACATTGTAAATGTATCACTTCATCTCAAAAGTATGGTTTGGCAATGTGTACAGTTGAAGTCGGAAGTTTACATACACCTGAGCCAAATACATTTAAACTCAGTTTTTCACATTTCCTGACATTTAATCCATTTAATCCTGTCTTAGGTCAGTTAGGATCACCACTTTATTTTAAGAATGTGAAATGTCAGAAAAATAGTAGAGAGAATGATTTATTTCAGCTTTTATTTCTTTCATCCCATTCGCAGTGTCAGAAGTTTACATACACTCAATTAGTATTTGGTAGCATAGCCTTTAAATTGCTTAACTTCGGGTAGCCTTCCACATGCTTCCCACAATAAGTCGAGTTAATTTTGGCCTCCTGACAGAGCTGGTGTAACTGAGTCAGGTTTGTAGGCCTCCTTGCTCGCACACGTTTTTTCAGTTCTGCCCACAGAATTTCTATAGGATTTGAGGTCAGGGCTTTGTGATGGCCACTCCAATACTCCACAACAGAACTCGTCTCCTTCCTGAGCAGTTATGACGGCTGCGTGATCCCATGGTGTTTATACTTGCATACTATTGTTTGTACAGATGAACATGGTACCTTCAAGCATTTCGAAATTGCTCCCAAGGATGAACCAGACTTGTGGAGGTCTACAATTTATTTTCTGTGGTCTTGACTGATTTCCTTTGATTTTCCCCTGATGTCAAGCAAAGATGCACTGAGGTTGAAGGTAGGCCTTGAAATACATCCACTGGTACACCTCCAATTGACTCAAATGATGTCAATTAGCCTATCAAAAGCTTCTAAAGCCATGGTATCATTATCTGGTATTTTCCAAGCTGTTAAAAGGCACAGTCAACTTAGTGTATGTAAACTTCTGACCCACTGGAGTTGTGAATTATTGTCACGAATATTACCGAAGGTGACTCCCCTTCTTGTTCGGGTGGCGCTCGGCGATCGTCGTCGCCGGTCTACTAGCTATCGCCGATCCGTTGTTCTGTGTTCGTTTAGTTCTGTCTAATTGGTAGCACCTGTTTCTTGTTTGGTTGTTAGGGTAGGGTTATATATAGTCTGTTCAGCCCGCTTCTGTTTCGTGCGGGCTTGTTCTCCTGTTTTCTTGTTTGAGTGTATTTTTGTTGGCATTTGGGTTTCACGCTGTCCGTTTATATTTCTGTTCATTTGTGTTTCCACTTTTGTTCATGTTATGTTTCCGGGACATTAAAGCGTGTTGTTTTTCCCACATCTTTTGCTCTCCGCGCCTGACTCCACACCTCTTCACTCATTTACCGTAACAATTATAAGTTAAATAATCTGTCTGTAAACAATTTTTGGAAAAATGACTTGTGTCATGCACAAAGTAGATGTCCTAACCGACTTGCCAAAACTATAGTTTTTAATAGTTTTAAACTATAGTTTTTAACTTTTAATGACTCTAACCTAAGTGTATGTAAACTTCCGACTTCAACTGTACATTGTTACATCATGCTAATAAAGCGAATTGAATTAAATTGAGGGAGAGAGAGGGAGCGTGAAAGAGGGGGCACAGGGGGGAGCGAGAGAGAAAGAGAGTGGGAGTGTGAGAGAGATGGGGAGTGAGAGAGAGAGGGGGGAGCGAGAGAGAAAGAGAGAGGGGGAGAAAAAGAAAGAGTTGGGAAGGGGTGTGCGAACAAGAGAGAAATAGAGAGAGCAGGAGAGGGGAGAGAGAGGGGGGGGAGCGAGAAAGAGCAAGAGAGAGAGAGGGGGAGCGAGCGAGAGAGGGGGTAGTGAGAGAGAAAGAGAGAGAGAGAGAGGCTGGGAGCGAGAGAGAAAGAGAGAGAGGGGGAGCGAGAGAGAGTGAGAGAGAGAGATTGAAAGAGAGAGATGGGGGAGCAAGAGAGAGAGGGAGCGTGAGAGAGACGGGGAATGAGAGAAAGAGAGAGAAAGAGAGCGAAAGTGAGGGAGCGAGAGAGAGAGGGAGCGACAGAGAGAGTGAGAAAGAAGGAGAAAGAGCAAGAGAGGGAAGGAGCAAGAGAGTGAGGGAGCGAGAGAGAGAAAGGGGGAGCGAGAAAGAGAGTGAGAAGAAGGAGAAAGAGTGAGAGAGAGCGAGAGAGGGGGGCGAGAGAGAGAGAGAGAGAGAGAGAGAGAGAGAGAGAGAGAGAGAGAGAGGGGGGGGGGGAGCAAGAAAGAGTTTGAGAGAGATAGAAAGAGAGAGAAAGAGAGAGAGATAGAGAGGGGGAGCGAGAGAGAGAGGGAGCGTGAGAGAGAGATGGGGAGCGAGAGAGAGGGATTGAGAAAGAGAGAGATCGAGAAAGAGAGGGAGCGAGAGAGAGATGGGGAGTGAGAAAGAAGGAGAAAGAGTGAGAGAGAGGGAGAATGAGAGAGAGAGAGAGTGAGACGGGGGAGCAAGAGAAAGAGAAGGAGAGAGAGCGCGAGAGAGAGGGGGAGCGAGAAAGAGAGAAGGAGTGAGAAGAAGGAGAAAGAGAGAGAGGGGGGCGAGAGAAAGAGGGAGAATGAGAGAGGGGGGGGGTCGAGAGGAGGGGGGAGAGTGAGAAGGGAGGGGGAAAAAGAGAAAGGGGGAGAGAGAGAGAGAGAGAGAGAGAGAGCAAGAGAGATATAGAAAGACAGAAAGAGAGAGGGGGAGCGAGAAAGAGAGGGGGAGTGAGAAAAATGAGAAAGAAAGAAAGAGAGAGAGAGGAGGGGTGAGAGAAAGAGAGAGAGCGAGAGAGGGAGAATGAGAGAGAGAGAGACAGGGGGAGCGAGAGAGCGAGATAGAGAGAGTGACGGGGGAGCGAGAGAAAGAGAGGGAGGCAGAGAGAGAGAATAGAAAGAGAGGGGGAGCGAGAAAGCCATCACTTACAGAGAAATTAACATGGAGAAGAGCCCCCTAATCCAAGCTGGTCCTGGGGCTCTGTTCACACCACAAATCGACCCAACATAGCCCCTGGAAAGCAACACGATTAGAGCCAATCAAATCATGAGAAAACAAAAAGATAATTACTTGACACATACGAAATAATTTACAAAAAATCTGAGCAAACTAGAATGCTATTTGGCCCTAAACAGAGAGTACACAGTGGCAGAATATCTGACCACTGTGACTGACCCAAAATTAAGGAAAGCTTTGACTATGTACAGACTCAGTGAGCATTGCCTTTCTATTGAGAAAGGCCACCGTAGGCAGACCTGGCTCTCAAGAGAAGACAGGCAAATGTGCACACTGCCCACAAAATGAGGTGGAAACTGAGCTGCACTTCCTAACCTCCTGCCAAATGTATGACCATACCAGAGACAAATATTTAACTCACATTACACAGACCCACAAAGAATTTGAAAACAAACTCCCATATCAATTGGGTAGAATACAACAGTGTGCCATCACAGCAGCAATATTTGTGACCTGTTGCCACAAGGAAATGGCTACCAGCGAAGAACAAACACCATTGTCAATACAACCCATATTTATGTTTATTTATTTTCCCTTTTGTACTTTAACTATTTGCACATCATTACAACACTGTATATAGACATAATATGACATTGAAATGTCTTTATTATTTTGGAACAGTATAATGAGAGAGATTATTATATTCATTTATAACAGTAGGCTAGAACAGTAAAAAGCAGTTTAGTTTAGAAAACTAGGTTCCTTAGATTGCATCATTCCATTCATTACACTGCAACTGCACACAGGTGAGAGAGGCTCTTTCGAATAGATCATTATGTAACAGGGTAGAACACTGGACCAGAGTCAGCAGAAGATGCTAGGCAGATAGATATGAAACTGTTCTATATATATATGTTAAGGTCAACACGGACACAATGCTTTAGCCAAGACAAACTGAAAAAAGTGGATTGATTTAGAAACATAAAAAAGTTTAATTGTGAACCAGTGTGTGTGTGTGTCTTTGTGACATAGATCCTCTCACTGTTATATTATTTACAGGGGTTGTGCTGATGACACCGGCTTGTGTCTGTGAAACTGCCCAGGGGTCACGCCGGGACCAGGGAGTCTCTAGAGTCTAATTTAAACTGAAAGACCAAAGGAGGAGGTGCCACACTGTCCGGGGGGAGTCTCTGTGTGTGTGTGTGTGTGTGTGTGTGAGAGAGAGAAGGGGAGTGAGAGAGAGAGAGAGAGAGAGAGAGAGAGAGAGAGAGAGAGAGGAGGGAGAGAGAGAGAGAACTGGAGGGCACTTGGGTCGGGTCGCGGAAGGGTGTTGAGTGTGTCTGCGCAAGCGTTTAAGCCCCATGGACAGCAACCGCGTGCCAGTCTCGTTTGCGACCGTTCAGAGCATAATGCTCTCCTCTCATTATTGACCGGAGGAGCTCCCGTTATCAGCAACAGCAAACAGACGACTCACTTTTGGATTTGATCCAGCCTTTATTCATGCAGGTTAGTCTCGATGAAAATAGGTAGGCTAAGTAAAAAAATAACATTTACTCGACATGACAGAGATGTCCGTGGAAGGCAACCTACTCTACATTTCAAGCGGATTTACCTGATCTCCTGCCCAGAACTTTCCTCATCAGGGATATGGTCATCAAGCCGCTCTCCGAGGGCTGACTCCCTCTCCTCCTCTGTCCGCCGGCGTTGGATCCTCCAGGGTCGGGTTGCTAGTTGGCACAAGTACATTATAAATGTTTTGAAATGGGGTGAAACCAGAAGGTACCTGAACTTATCCAGGTCATCTATATTTAACCAGGACAGTCCACTTGTCAACAACCGTGACTGTTTTCCGGGGAGCAGCCTATTTTTGTTTTTCCGTTTAAAAAAGTTTTGCTGCCAACCCATGTTCTCCTGACTGAAGCCGACTTAGGAGGGCAGACAGGCGGACTGGTCTCCAGGAGGATGCCTGGGCAGGATGTGTTCCAGCCGGAAAATTCTGTGGAGCCTGCTGCTGCTGTCAGTGTTGGAGGTGGGGCTGGGGGTCTCCAGTATCGTCCTGGGAGCCGTTGGGCTAAGCCGGGTTAGGGAGGAACACAAACCACAGCAAGGAGATGCTTCACCTATCTGGAGCGGCCTGTGTGTATGTAGAGCCTTTAGTTTACCATATCTCTCTCTCTCTCTCTCTCTCTCTCTCTCTCTCTCTCTCTCTCTCTCTCTCTCTCTCTCTCTCTCTGCTCTATCTCTCTCCCTGCTCTCTCTCTCGCTCTCTCTCTCTCTCTCTCTCTCTCTCTCTCTCTCTCTCTCTCTCTCTCTCTCTCTCTCTCTCTCTCTCTCTCTCTCTCTCTCTCTCTCTCTCCTCCCTGCTCTCTCTCTCTGCTCTCTCTCTCTCTCTCTCTCTCTTCTCTCTCTCTCTCTCTCTCTCTCTCTCTCTCTCTCTCTCTCTCTCTCTCTCCCTCTCTCCACTCTCCCTCCCCACTCTCTCTCTCTCTCTCTCTCTCTCTCTCTCTCTCTCTCTCTCTCTCTCTCTCTCTCTCTCCACTCTCCCTCCCCACTCTCTCTCTCTCTCTCTCTCTCTCTCTCTCTCTCTCTCTCTCTCTCTCTCTGCTCTATCTCTCTCCCTGCTCTCTCTCTGCTCTCTCTCTCTCTCTCTGCTCTCTCTCTCTCTCTGCTCTCTCTCTCTCTCTCTCTCTCCCTGCTCTCTCTCTCTGCTCTCTCTCTCTCTCTCTCTCTCTCTCTCTCTCTCTCTCTCTCTCTCTCTCTCTCTCTCTCTCTCTCTCTCTCCTCTCCCTCCCCACTCTCTCTCTCTCTCTCTCTCTCTCTCTCTCTCTCTCTCTCTCTCCACTCTCCCTCCCCACTCTCTTCTCTCTCTCTCTCTCTCTCTCTCTCTCTCTCTCTCTCTCTCTCTCTCTCTCTCTCTCTCTCTCTCTCTCTCTCTCTCTCTCTCTCTCTCTCTCTCAATTCAATTCAAAGGACTTTATTGGCACGGGAAACATATGTTTCCATTGCCAAAGCAAGTGTGAAATAGTTAATGTGTTTGTTTCATTTTATGCTCATACAGTGAGCTCCCCCGCGATCGCTTACAGAAGACAGTCTCATTGTCTCGATTTCACTTCTCTAAATGTTCCATAGAGGTCAGTGAAATGTTCCATGGAGGTCTGTGAAAGGTTCCATGGAGGTCTGTGAAAGGTTCCATGGAGGTCTGTGAAAGGTTCCATGGAGGTCTGTGAAAGGTTCCATGGAGGTCTGTGACAAGTTCCATGGAGGTCTGTGAAAGGTTCCATGGAGGTCTGTGAAAGGTTCCATGGAGGTCTGTGACAGGTTCCATGGAGGTCTGTGACAGGTTCCATGGAGGTCTGTGACAGGTTCCATGGAGGTCTGTGACAGGTTCCATGGAGGTCTGTGACAGGTTCCATGGAGGTCTGTGACAGGTTCCATGGAGGTCTGTGACAGGTTCCATGGAGGTCTGTGACAGGTTCCATGGAGGTCTGTGAAAGGTTCCATGGAGGTCTGTGACAGGTTCCATGGAGGTCTGTGACAGGTTCCATGGAGGTCTGTGACAGGTTCCATGGAGGTCTGTGACAGGTTCCATGGAGGTCTGTGAAAGGTTCCATGGAGGTCTGTGACAGGTTCCATGGAGGTCTGTGAAAGGTTCCATGGAGGTCTGTGACAGGTTCCATGGAGGTCTGTGAAAGGTTCCATGGAGGTCTGTGACAGGTTCCATGGAGGCCTGTGACAGGTTCCATGGAGGTCTGTGAAAGGTTCCATGGAGGTCTGTGAAAGGTTCCATGGAGGTCTGTGAAAGGTTCCATGGAGGTCTGTGAAAGGTTCCATGGAGGTCTGTGAAAGGTTCCATGGAGGTCTGTGACAGGTTCCATGGAGGTCTGTGACAGGTTCCATGGAGGTCTGTGACAGGTTCCATGGAGGTCTGTGAATGGTTCCATGGAGGTCTGTGAAAGGTTCCATGGAGGTCTGTGAAAGGTTCCATGGAGGTCTGTGACAGGTTCCATGGAGGTCTGTGACAGGTTCCATGGAGGTCTGTGAATGGTTCCATGGAGGTCTGTGAAAGGTTCCATGGAGGTCTGTGACAGGTTCCATGGAGGTCTGTGACAGGTTCCATGGAGGTCTGTGAATGGTTCCATGGAGGTCTTTGAAACATTCTATGGAGGTCTGTGACAGGTTCCATGGAGGTCTGTGACAGGTTCCATGGAGGTCTGTGAATGGTTCCATGGAGGTCTTTGAAACATTCTATGGAGGTCTGTGAAAGGTTCCATGGAGGTCTGTGAAACATTCTATGGAGGTCTGTGACAGGTTCCATGGAGGTCTTTAAAACATTCTATGGAGGTCTGTGAAAGGTTCCATGGAGGTCTGTGAAAGGTTCCATAGAGGTCTGTCCCATTGATGTTTGCCAGATGAGCTAGGGAGGAGCTATAGTTTCTCATCATTTTACTAAAGAAGTTTTATTAAATTATTCAATAGTTTCTATGCTGTCATAATTTCAGGTTTGATCTGGTTCCTCTCTGTCTCTCTCAGTTTCTCATCTGTGGGATGTGTGGAGTCCTGTGTGCTAGGAAGAGGACTGGACTCATCGTAAGTACACATGCACGCACGCACGCAAACGCAAACACACACACGTAAAACCAAAACACACACACACTTATGCACACACACACCATACACCAGAGTACACAGACACAGGAGTGCATGTCAGTAAGTTAGGGAGTATAGCACTGTTGTCCTCTGTATGAGGGTGTGAGCACATGCAGAAATATATCCAGGACAGGAGGTAAGAGTTACTCAGGTCCTTCAGAAAGATAGACTCGAGGAGACAGGAACAGGAGTCACCTCTTTCTCACCCCCCCCCCTTCTCTCTCTGCCTCTGTCTCTCTGTCTCTCCCTCCTCGTCTCTGTCGCCCCTCCCTTTCTCCCCCATCTCGCTCTCTCTTTCTGCCTCTCTCTCTGTCTCTCTCTCTGTCTCTCTCTCTGTCTCTGTTTCCCTGTCTCCTCTCAGCAGTAACCCCACCTTTTCTTCCCATCTCTCTCAATTCAATTCAAAGGGCTTTATTGGCATGGGAAACATATGTTTACATCACCAAAGCAAGTGAAATAGATAAACAAAAGTGAAATAAACAATCAAAATCAACAGTAACACATTGCACTCACAAAAGTTGCAAAGGAATAGACATCTCAAATGTCGTATGTCTATAGTGTTAATGATGTGTAAATTGTTCAAGTACAAAATGGAAAATAAATAAGGGTTGTATTTACAATGGTGTTTGTTCTTCACTCGTTGCCCTTTTGTGGCAACAGGTCACAAATCTTGCTGCTGTGATGGCACACTGTTGTATTTCACCCAGTAGATATGGCAGTTTATCAAAATTGGATTTGTTTTCCAATTCTTTGTGAGTCTGAGGGAAATATGTGTCTATAATATGGTCATGCATTTGGCAGGAGGTTAGGAAGTGCAGCTCAGTTTCCACCTAATTTTGTGGGCGGTGTGCACATAGCCTGTCTTCTCTTGAGAGCCATGTCTGCCTACGACGGCCTCTCTCAATACAAGGCTATGCTCACTGAGTCTGTACATAGTCAAAGCTTTCCTTAATTTTGGGTCAGTCACAGTGGTCAGGTATTCTGCCACTGTGTACTCTCTGTTTATATAAGGTCATAGGGCGAGAACCAGATGCAGACACGTGAGGCAGATGGTTTGAGTGTCTGATATTTATTATAATCCAAGGGGCAGGTAAGAGAATGGTCGTGGACAGGCAAAAGATCATAAACAAGGTCAGTGTCCAGGAAGTACAGAGTGGCAGGCAGGCTTGAGGTCAGAGCAGGCAGCATGGTCAGGCAGACAGGTTCAGAGTCAAGGCAGGCAAGGGTCAAAACCGGGACTAGCAAAAGAGAGCAGGAGCACAGAAAAACACACTGGTTGACTTGACAAGACAAGACGAACTGGCAACAGACACAGATAACACCGGAATAAATACCCAGGGACTAATGGGGAAAATGGGTGACACCTGGAGGTGGGTGGAGACAATCACAAAGACAGGTGAAACAGATCAGGGCGTGACAGTAAGCCCCCCCGGCACCCCGGCCAGCACATAGCTGGCTGACCGGGGTGCCGGCTGTGAAAGTTGGTGATGAGAGCCGGGTCCAGGATGTCCAGGATGACCGTCGATGACATGGGGGATGGGCCTAGAAACAGAAGACAAAAGATTGTGGGACAAGGGCTTAATCTTGGACACATAACAAGTAGGGTGAACACAGAGGGTAACAGCAGACAAACAGCAGTGGAGGTGATCTTGAGAAGAGCCGCCCAAGCTCTTTTCCAGGTATGCCAACAGCGGTGGACGAACATCTGGGCTGAGGGTGTGTTGACCTCAACTTCTTGCTCTGGGAAGAGCGGAGGCTGATACCCCATGGAGTATTCGAAGGGGAAGAGTCCAGTAGCCGAGCAGGAAAGAGTGTTCCTAGCATATTCCACCCAGACCAGTTGCTGGCTCCAGTTGGTGGGGTTACTAGCAACGAGACAACCGAGTGTCGTCTCCATGTCTTGATTGGCTCACTCCGACTGGCCGTTGGATTTGGGATGAAACCCGCAGGACAGAATGGCCGACAACACGATAAGGATGCAGAACACCTTCCAGAATCAGGACGAGAACGGAGGACCCTGATCTGAAACCATGTCAACTGGGAGTCCATGGATTCGGAAGACGTGCTGGGCCATCTCCTTGGCTGAAGGTAACTTGGGAAGAGGGATGAAATGGGCGGCTTTGGAAAACCTATCCAACACTGTCGGAATGGTGGTGTTACCGTCTGACGGAGGAAGCCCAGTGACGAAATCCAGGGAAATATGGGACCAGGGGCGATGAGGGACAGGGAGTGGCTATAGGAGGCGAGACAGAGCTTGCCGCGGAGTCTTGCTTTGAGCACACACCATGCATGCGGCGACGAAGGCCGAGACATCAGGAGCCATGGTGGGCCACCAGAAGCATTGTCGGAGGAAAGCCATGGTAAGATGAGCCCCAGGATGACAGGTAAGGCTGGAGGAGTGAGCCCATTCCAGGACATGAGGCCGGGCCGGATCAGGAACGAACATCCGGTTAGCCCTAGCCCCCCCCCAGGGTCCGGCTGGGAACATTGTGCCTTGCGGACCAGAGCCTCAATACCCCAAACAACTGAAGCCGCCAAATAAGAGGCAGGGAAGATGGTCTCAGATTCAGAGGGAGTGGCAGTGGAACTGTACAGATGGGAGAGAGCGTCCAGAGTCATGTTTTCGGTAGGAGATGGTGAAATTGAACATATTAAATAACAGGGCCCAACATGCTTGCCTTGGGTTGAGGTGCTTGACAGTGCGGAGGTATTCTAAATTCTTATGGTCAATCCACACCAAAAATGGATCTTCTCCCCCTTCCAGGCAGTGCCTCCACTACTCCAAGGCCATCTTAACCGCTAGGAGTTCCCGGTTCCCAATGTCATAGTTCCTCTCTGCAGGGTTGAGATGAGGGGACATGAAGGCACAGGGATGAAGCTTTTGGTCCTTGACGGATTGCTGGGAAAGTACAGCCCCTACTTTCACGTTGGAAGCGTCAACCTCAACCACAAACCACAGGAGGGAGTGAGATAGCACGAGCCTTGCTGAAAACCTCCTGGAGCTCATGGTACTCTGTGGGAATGGCAGAGAGATCCAAGGCCGTATTCAAACCTGAAGGTAGACGTTCCGGGGAAGCCTGCGCCGCCTTCAGGAAATGTGAATGTCCAGTCAATATCGGGGTTGTGCTTCTGGAGCCAAGAAAATTCCAAAACAACAGGGACGTGGGGAGATTCAATGAGGAGAAGCTGTATTGACTCACTGTGGTTTCCAGATACCCACAGAATAACGGGAACTGTGTTGTGTGTGACTCTTCCAAAGGCGCGGCCGTCCAGTGCCCTGGCATCCATGGGAACGGAGAGGAGTTGAGTAGGAATACTTAGTTCCGATACCAGGATAGCGTCCATGAAAGTCTCATATGCGCCAGAGTCAATGAGCACCCGGAGAGAATTAGACTAGTCTCCCCACAGCAAGATCACATAAAAAGGATTTTGGTTATATCCTAAAGGGTTCCCAGTCAGGCTCACCAGTGTACATGTACCTACTAAGGATTCAGGTCTCTTCACTGGGCAGGTGGCTATGTAATGCTCTACAGCACCACAATACAGACAACTGTTGGAGCTTACCCTGCGCAAATGTTCCCTAGGTGATAATCTAGCTCTTCCCAGTCTTCCCAGTTGCACAAGTTCCGGTGTATCCAACTCACCCGTCGTCAGTGATTCTCGAGGGAGGTCGGGTGGCCTCGGATCCTCTCGAAAAAACAGCCTTCGGGGACTTCTGGATTCCTTCGGAGGTGAGCGAGCCATAGCGGATGGACCTCCTCTCACTCCTGCATTCCCGTAGACGTCCATCAATCCTAATGGTGAGGGAATCAAGGTCCACCGGTAACTCCTGAGCAGCTAGCTCATCTTTTATCACCTCTGATAATCCGTGAAGGAAGGTATCGAATAGGGACTCTGGATTCCAGGCACTCTCGGCGGCCAACGTGCGAATATCTACATCGTAGTCTGCCACACTACGGGAGTCTTAATGTAATTCAAGTAGTTTTTCGGCTGGCTCTCCCGGATACCAGAGAATCGAAAACCTTCCTCTCCTCTGCCATGAAGTCTTCCAGATCACGACAAATAGCGGATTGTTGCTCCCAAACTGCCGTAGCCTAGGAGAGCGCCCTTTCCGACATTAGCGTAATAATATATGCTATCTTTGATCGATCCAAAGGGAATAAAGATGGCTGCAGCTCAAAAATGAGGGAGCACTGAGAAAGAAAACCTGAGCAGGTTCCAGGATCCCAAAAATATTGCTGTGCAGGTGGTAAGCGGGGTTCTCGGGGAGCCGGGGTAGGCTGTACAAACCCACCACTAATAGTAAAAAGGTTACTGGGTGGTTGGGGGGTCTCAGAGGTGGCGGGCTGCCGATGAGCCAACTCCCTGATTTGCTCTGTAATAGCCTTGAACCCTTGGTCGTGTGCCTCCCAATGGTGGCTCTCTCTCCTATCCTCCTCTCAGAAGTCACAGAGGTGTAAATGGCTGATCCATACCAAAGTAATTGCTCCTTCCTCACTCTGTGTTATTCACTCTTTCCATCTCCTGGCTTATGCATCGCCCTCTGTCTCCCCCCATCACACCTTCTTTCTCACGCTCTCTATCTCACTGTCATTCGATCTCACTTTAGTAAAAGCCAACCTCTCCTCTCCTCTTCTCTTCTGTGTGTGATGATTAGGTTATGGTAGGTTAGTGTATCTCTGGAGTCTGATGTGTTTCCAAACGATGGCTAATGACTGAAAAGTGAGCTCTGATTTGTAACATTAGAATCCCGACACCACACGCACACACAGACACGCACACAGACACACAGACACACACACAGACACACACAGACACGCACACACAGACACGCACACACAGACACACAGACACACACACACAGACACACACACACAGACACACACACACGCACACACAGACACGCACACACAGACACGCACACACACACAGACACACACACACACACGCAAACACAGACACACACGCACACACAGACACGCACATGCACACGCACACAGACACACAGACACACACACAGACACACACACACGCACACACAGACACACACACACACACACACACGCACACACAGACACACACACAGACATGCACACACACACACAGTAATAAAGTGTGTGGGGATACTTAGTGGTCAGTTCACTGTAACTGAGCTACCAGGAAAAGTCAGAAATGTGTGTGTGTGTGTGTGTGAGAGAGAGAGAGAGAGAGAGAGAGAGAGAGAGAGAGAGAGAGAGAGAGAGAGTGGGAGAGGATAACTATGCAGTAAATAATACATTTTGCTCTGTAAGAAATATTCAACAACAGCACAATATTTACAGTGATACAGTAGGAAACTATAAACGGTGTGTTCCGTCTCGTTCCCTCCCATCTCAGCATGTATTGTTTCCTGCTGACAAGGTAGCTACAGTATGAGGAGGTGCAATAATTTAAACCTCTCTCTCTCTCTCTCTCTCTCTCTCTCTCTCTCTCTCTCTCTCTCTCTCTCTCTCTCTCTCTCTCTCTAGATGATTCTGTTCTCAGCCTGCTGTATCTGTGGTCTGATTGGAGGGATTCTCAACTTCCAGTTCGTTCGGGCGTTGTCACGACGACCGGACTCTCTCCGCTCGCTACACCTGGCAGCCATGACCATTGCTTGCCTGGGTATGCAACGCTACAAAAGGCTACAAAACACAGTTAATTAAACATTATATTACGTTACACTACAGGCAAATCAACTCATTCCTACTCCAGGTAGTTGAAGTAGGGCGATGCAGACCCAACAACTCTAATCTGCATGAAACCTATCTTTGTCTGTATATGAAAGGGTTATTATTGAATACCTGCTATAAAGTATGAACTGTGGTACAGTAACATTCAACTAAGTTCTGGCACCATTCAATTCAGTAGGTCTCTCTCCCCCTTCTCCGTCTCTCCTGTAGGTATCTCTTCCTGTACTCTCTCTACCTGGTTGACCTGTCGTCTGGCCAGTTCAGAACAACAGAGGATGTTTCTGGAGAGAGAACACTCACTGCACCACTCACATGAGATGGCTGAGAAGGAACCATACACACACGGATCTTTTGTAAGAAACAAACACACACTCGCATGCATGCGTGCTCACACATTGCTACTGATTTCTCCTAATTTGTGTGTGTGTGTGTGTGTGTGTGTGTGTGTGTGTGTGTGTGTGTGTGTGTGTGTGTGTGTGTGTGTGTGTGTGTGTGTGTGTGTGTGTGTGTGTGTGTGTGTGTGTGTGTGTGTGTGTGTGTGTGTGTGTGTGTGTGTGTGTGTGTGTGTGTGTGTGTGTAATTTCATGCATGAGTGTGTTTCTAACAGGAGATCCTGGACAACTCCAGCAACGGGATTCCCCAGATCTCCTACAACAGCAACACCACCTCTCTTTGACAACAGACACACATTGTTGCCCTGACAACAGACACACCTTGTTGCCCTGACAATGGATACACCTCGTTGCCCTGACATTGGACACACCTTGTTGCCCTGACAACGGACACACCTTGTTGCCCTAACAATGGACACACCTTGTTGCCCTGACAACGGACACGCCTTGTTGCCCTGACAACGGACACACCTTGTTGCCCTGATAACAGACACACCTCGTTCTGCTGACCATGGTGTGGTATCATCCAACAGTGCTGAGCAGCACTATTACACAGTTGTGTGTGGAGAACTTCAGCACAGAAATGAACGCTCTTCTTGGACAAGTTGTTACTAGCTCCAATAGTTCTAACAGACAGTCACATGACCTCATGTGCATGCAATCAATTTGTAATCTCTCTCTCTCTCTCTCTCTCTCTCTCTCTCTCTCTCTCTCTCTCTCTCTCTCTCTCTCTCTCTCTCTCTCTCTCTCTCTCTCTCTCTCTCTCTCTGGCTATATGAATGCAGGTATACTGTGTTTGAAGGAAAAATGCTATAGCTATCTTGATGTAGAGCAGAATATGGAATGCTTTAAATATTATATATGCAACCAACGATGCAAACTGAATATCAGTGGTGGCCAACCATCCTCCTGGAGAGCTACTGGGTTTGCAGGCTTATGCTCCAGCCCTGCTCTAACACACATAATTAAGTTAATCAAGATCCTGGAGACTGAACACCAAGCCCTCAAGGAGGTGGGTTGGCTAACCCTGCTGTATATTCATACTTGTATATCAGGAAAACAAACATTATCTATGGAGTGACAATATGTTTCTTTAGGCTTCTATAAAACACACATAAAACTCTGTAAATGTTAGATGGTGTTGTAGATTTCATAACAGGTTCCAGACACACACACAGACACACAGACACACAAACACACACACACACACACACACACACACACACACACACACACACACACACACACACACACACACACACACACACACACACACACACACACACACACACACACACACACGTCAGGCATCCTTTCTGATATTGAATTAGAGGAGACACGCTCTCTGCTAGGGGGACTATTGTCTGTGGGAGTACAAGATATTGATCTCACACGCCAGTGTGTGTGCATGCGTGCGTGCATGCTAATTGAGCATTAAATCAAAGTGCTCCTTAAAAATGGTCCTCTGAAATCTCATTTAGCTAACCCTATTCACAGACTTGTCTCACTATCTGCTACTACAGACAAGGTAAACACAGTAACCAGAGTACTTAGTTCACCCGGTTGATCTGTCACTATCTGCTACTCAGACAAGGGTAACACAGTAACCAGAGTACTTAGTTAACCCTGTTGATCTGTCACTATCTGCCACTACAGACAGGGGTAACACAGTAACCAGGGGCAACACCTACCTTGGTTAGTTACAGTAACTAACCAAGGTAAGAGACATTAGGCTTCTTGACAGACTGCATGTCCATGGGTCCTTAACCTACAGGCACAGACACACACCCACCTGAGACCTGTGACCTCTCAGATAGATCTACAGCTACTCTAACTACATCAATGATGTTCAATAGCTCATTACGCTGTTTGTTTACATTAGACTACACCGTATCCATCGTGTGAGTGTGTTGACAGGGACCACGGCATCAAACTCAGCCAGGGGCTCTCTCGCTGACTAAGGAGCAGTGTCACTATTTATCACTATGACAACGTCAGACATGCGACGCCAAGGAGAGTAGCAGGACCTGCTGTGTTGTGTGTGTGTGTGTGTGTGTGAGTCGTTGTTCTGAAGACAAGCGTCCAGAGCTGAATCAGACCCGGCCGACCTTACCTATCTAGTGCTGCCCTATCACAAAGTGGTAACACTAGAAGAGCGCTCTCTAGTAGTGTGTGTGTGTGTGTGTGTGTGTGTGTGTGTGTGTGTGTGTGTGTGTGTGTGTGTGTGTGTGTGTGTGTGTGTGTGTGTGTGTGTGTGTGTGTGTGTGTGTGTGTGTGTGTACTGTAATATCCTGTGTTTCACCGAGTAGTGGCTGAACAAGGAAATGGATAATATGCAGTTAGCTAGGTTTTCCGTGCATCGGGAAGGCTGAACAGCAGCCTCCGGTAAGATCAGGGTGGAGGGTCTGTGTGACTTTATTAACAACGTCTGGGGCATGATCTCTAATACGAAGAAAGTCTCAAGGTTTTACTCGCCTGAGTTGGAATACCTCATGATACCTATACCTAATACCTATTTACCAAAATAGTTGTCATCTATATTCTTTGTAGCTGTCTATTTACCACCACAAACCGATACTGGCACTAAGACTGCAATCAACAAGCTGTATAAGGCCGTAAGCAAACAAGAAAATGCTCATCAAGAGCCGGCACTCCTAGTGGCTGAGGACTTTAATGCTGGAAGACTGAAATCACCTTTACTCCACACAGAGATGCGTATAAAGCTCTCCCTCGCCCTCCATTTGGCTAATCTGACCATAACTCTATCCTCCTGATTCCTGCTTACAAGCAAACTTTCAAACAGATAGTACCAGTGACTCGCTCAATACGGAAGTGGTCTGATTAAGTGGATGCTAAGCTACAGGACTGTTTCTCTAGTACAGACTAGAATACGTTCTGGGATTCATCCGATGGCATTGAGGAGTATACCACATCAGTCACCGGCTTCATTAATAAATGCATCGACATACGTCCTCTCTCCACTCCTCTCCCCCTGTGTTGGGGCAGCAGCCAATCAAAGAACTGCAGGGCATATTGCCCAGTCAATCACTGCCTTGACAAGCCAACGAGCCTAAGGTGGGCTCCAATCCGGGTGCTGGAAGGGCGTTGCAAGATTGAGAACTTGGCCCCTGACGGCACCACTATCTCCAACACACATCAACCCCAGTTATCTAACTTTGCCAGTAAGACTTTAACAGACAATACAAAATACTCCTCCTGAACACAATTATAAAAGCCAGGTTGGGACTGCCTGAGTCGGCCTATTATGTCAAGAAAGACATCAACACACGCTGTATAATAATCAATCATCTTTATTGTAAGTTAACAGGATACAGAGAGCGGGAAAGACCGTGCTCATTAAGACCAATAAGGAGAATATCAGTGTTTACTTTTGAACAGGTATATGCTGATCTCTAGTGGTTAGAGTGGGACTTACACAACATAGAGGAGAAGGAATATCTGTATATCCAACAGTGGTTGAAAAACAAGTTTTAGTGACTCCAACCTAAGTGTGTGTAAACTTCCCACTTCAACTGTGGTACACTTTATACGTTCATTATAACAGCATTATAGTATTTCTCCCTTCAGTGTCTCTAGTTTACAGTGTGGACTCCCCAGTCCTGAATCCTGCAGGTCATTGTCACTCATGTCCAGTTCTCTTAGGTGTCAGGAGTTTGAGTTAAGAGCTGAGGCCAAACCTTCTCCTTGTGAGTTTACATTGATTCAGCCTAAACAAAAAATAAGATTGCAAAACAGTTGAAAGTTACTTGTCACCAATCCATATTTGTATAAATCAAGCATAATATGATTGATTATGGGGATTTGTTGTTATTGTGATCTAATACTAAGTACTCACAGAGCTTTTCTGGAGCCTTTGACCACTGGCAGCAGCCTCAGAAATTCTTCCTCTGATCTGGAGTATTTCTTCAGGTCAAATACAACTTTTCTGAAGTCAGTAAAACAAAGACCAGAGCTGACCACTGTGCAGGGGAGAGTTTGAATTCTGAGAGACAGGAAGTTTTGGATCTTCTCTACTAGAGAATGGTCATTCAGCTCCTTCAGACAGTGGGACAGGTTGATGCACCTTTCGGGAGAGGGATTCTCTCTGATTTTTCCTTGATGAACTCAACTGTTTCCTCATTGGTCTGTGAGCTGTTTCCTTTCTGAGTCCATAAACCTCCTAGAAGAGTCTGATTGGACTCCAGTGAGAGGTCCAGAAGGAAGCGGAGGAACAGGTTCAGGTGTCCATTCTTGCTCTGTAAGGGGTTGTCCACAGCTCTCTTGTTTAAATTGATAATTCATTTGTGGCTGGATGATGAGGAACATTTCTAGGAACATTTCTAGGATTTATTTTTGATGAGTGTATTTTTTCCACGGTTGATGAATGTGAAAAACATATAAAGCAGCCAGAAACTCCTGAATGCTCAGATGAACAAAAGCAGTACACCTTACCCTGGATCAGCCTACATTCTGTTCTGAAGGTCTGTGTACACACTCCTGAATACACTGAAGCTTCTCATCCTCATAGAAGATCAGATTGCCCTTTTCCAACTGTTTGAAGGCCAGTTTTCCGAGTTACATAATCACATCTTCATCATTGTGTAGAACTTTAGAGGTTCTAAGGTACTTCTGATTCCTATGTTGGGTCTGAAATACCATAAAGTGAGCGAACATTTAAGACCGTCTTGGACATCTCTCCACTCTGCTTCACTCAACAGTCTCTCTAGAACAGTGACTGAAATCCAACAGAACACTGGTATGTGGCACATGATGTGGAGACTCCTTGATGTACACTGCTCAAAAAAATAAAGGGAACACTAAAATAACACATCCTGGATCTGAATGAATGAAATATTCTTATTAAATACTTTTTTCTTTACATAGTTGAATGTGCTGACAACAAAATCACACAAAAAATATCAATGGAAATCAAATGTACAGTGGGGCAAAAAAGTATTTAGTCAGCCACCAATTGTGCAAGTTCTCCCACTTAAAAAGATGAGAGAGGCCTGTAATTTTCATCATAAGTACACTTAAACTATGACAGACAAAATTAGAAGAAAAGACATCCAGAAAATCACATGGTAGGATTTGTAATTAATTTATTTGCAAATTATGGTGGAAAATAAGTATTTGGTCAATAACAAAAGTTTATCTCAATACTTTGTTATATACCCTTTGTTGGCAATGACAGAGGTCAAACGTTTTCACACACTGTTGCTGGTATTTTGGTCCATTCCCCCATGCAGATCTCCTCTAGAGCAGTGATGTTTTGAGGTTGTTGCTGGGCAACACGGACTTTCAACTCCCTCTAAAGATTTTCTATGGGGTTGAGATCTGGAGACTGGCTAGGCCACTCCAGGACCTTGAAATGCTTCTTACGAAGCCACTCCTTCGTTGCCGGGCGGTGTGTTTGGGATCATTGTCATGCTGAAAGACCCAGTCACATTTCATCTTCAATGCCCTTGCTGATGGAAGGAGGTTTTCACTCAAAATCTCACAATACATAGCCCCATTCATTGTTTCCTTTACACGGATCAGTCGTCCTGGTCCCTTTGCAGAAAAACAGCCCCAAAGCATGATGTTTCCACCCCCATGCTTCACAGTAGGTATGGTGTTCTTTGGATGCAACTCAGCATTCTTTGTCCTCCAAAAACGACGAGTTGAGTTATTACCAAAAAGTTATATTTTGGCTTCATCTGGCCATATGACATTCTCCCAATCTTCTTCTGGATCATCTAGCAAACTTCAGACAGGCCTGGACATGTACTGGCTTAAGCAGGGGGACACGTCTGGCACTGCAGGATTTGAGTCCCTGGCGGCGTAGTGTGTTACTGATGGTAGGCTTTGTTACTTTGGTCCCAGCTCTCTGCAGGTCATTCACTAGGTCCCCCCGTGTGGTTCTGGGATTTTTGCTCACCGTTCTTGTGATCATTTTGCCCCCACGGGGTGAGATCTTACGTGGAGCCCCAGATCGAGGGAGATTATCAGTGGTCTTGTATGTCTTCCATTTCCTAATAATTGCTCCCACAGTTGATTTCTTCAAACCAAGCTGCTTACCTATTGCAGATTCAGTCTTCCCAGCCTGGTGCAGGTCTACAATTTGGTTTCTGGTGTCCTTTGACAGCTCTTTGGTCTTGGCCATAGTGGAGTTTGGAGTGTGACTGTTTGAGGTTGTGGACAGGTGTCTGATAACAAGTTCAAACAGGTGCCATTAATACAGGTAATGAGTGGAGGACACAGGAGCCTCTTAAAGAAGAAGTTACAGGTCTGTGAGAGCCAGAAATCTTGCTTGTTTGTAGGTGACTAAATACGTATTTTCCACCATAATTGCAAATAAATTCATTAAAAATCCTACAATGTGATTTTCTGGAGAAAAAAAATCTAATTTTGTCTGTCATAGTTGAAGTGTACGTACCTATGATGAACATTACAGGCCTCTCTCATCTTTTTAAGTGGGAGAACTTGCACAATTAGTGGCTGGCTAAATACTTTTTTGCCCCACTGTATGTGGATGACTCAACACTATACACTAGTGGTGCAATGGATCACAAAACTCACTGTTCGGATCTTATCATGTTTTTGAGTCACAGGTCAGACCATTTTTAGGATCAGCAACAAAAACAGAGAAACTAATATAACTTTGCTTTCCATTTCTTACTTAAAGAACACGCACAAGCGTGAACACACACAAGCAAGTAACTTTTCAATGTTTAAATAAAATATTTAAATAAAATATTCAATACTCAATTGTTAAATTAAAGTGCAATATGAGGCATGATACCTTCTTCATTTAAACAATAGTGGATGACGTCATCCACGTCATCAAAAAAAAAGTTAAGAAAGAAAGCAAAGCAGACCTGAGCTTATAACTTCAAAATATGAATGTCTACATAGTCTGGGGAGAGGGTAGACCTCTTTGCAGTCACTATGTCCCCTGCCGTGGAGAACACCCTCTCGCTGGGAACTGAAGTGCCAGGCACTGCCAGGTAGCATCTTGCCATCATGACAATGTGAGGGTATTTATACTCATTGCTATTCCACCATGTTAGTGGATCACCATCCACTGGAATGCTGCTTGCTGCCTTGTAGGATGCCACCTCCTCTTTGATGGTGTTGGCAAATGTCTTGCCTGCAGACTTGACATCTCTAGTGATGGTGCTGTCTTCCTCACTTGGGGTCATAGATGGTAGAATCCTTGTTTTCAGGAGGTAGGATCATGGACACAGACAGTGCAGTTTCAGTGCTCAATAGGGTTGTAACCGTTTTGAGGGGTTTGAGCACCTGGAGGACCTCCTCTGCCACTTCCACGCCATCATCAGACAAGGTGACAATGTCTTTATGTTTTTTCAGGGTCTTGTCTGTTAGTGCAGAGTATACAGCTGCCTGCTGCTCAAGATGGCTCTCCAACATGTCATAAGTGGAGTTCCATCTTGTTGTGACATGGTGTATGAGCTTGTGGGTCGGTAGCTGTAGCAGTTCTTGCTTGGTCTTAAGCACATGAGTGGC
Source organism: Oncorhynchus keta (assembly GCF_023373465.1). Lineage (NCBI taxonomy): Eukaryota > Metazoa > Chordata > Actinopteri > Salmoniformes > Salmonidae > Oncorhynchus > Oncorhynchus keta. The sequence goes on along the minus strand of NC_068440.1, from coordinate 22,973,453 downwards.
TGTTGGGCTTTGGTGGAAAAAGGAAACCACCTTCCTGATCCTCCCAAGGAGGCGGTCCATCTGGTTCACTGAGATTCCCCTTTAGGATGCTAAATTGATCACATGTGCAAAGCAAGCTATCTGTGGCCCCAGTCCAGCTTCTATCACTGCATTTACTTGGTTCTTGGCATTATCTGTGGTGATTGGGATATTGTTATTGTGCTTCTCTTGCTTCCACTCTGCTACTGCTCCTAGCAGTACCTGCGCCAGATTTGTGCCTTTGTGACTCTCATAGAGGGGGTGTGTCTGTAACACACATCTCCCCCTCCTCTGTGGTGTAGTGAGCAGTCACAGTCAAGTAGCTTTCCATTGCCCTGGAGGTACACCCATCTGTGGTGAGGGCAACAGAGGATCCCTTAGAGAATTTGTCGATTTCGTAGCGTGGCTCAAGCACTTTCACCGTATTTTAAGTTTTGTTTTCCACAACATAATGTGGACTCATGTCTGCAGCGATAAACATCACAATATATTTGGTGATGGCATTAGTCTGGTCTGATTCTGCAGGAAAGGGCTGCTTAAATGTCGCAGTGAGAAGTTGTTGTTTCTTGGCTGAGTTGGCTCCCGTCACTGACACACCAGGCTGATGACACTTTAAATGTGTGGCCATGATCATACCGCTTTCTTGTGGCACAATGCCTACACACCGTAATGGTGTTGTCCACCACCCTTCTTCCGTCATCATACTTGACAGGGAAGCCAAAATGCTCCCATACATGAGACTTGAATGAAGCGAGAGGCTTTTCCAGTTCTTCAGCTTCACCGCTAGCCATGGCTGTCACTGCTCTTTTTTCTTCTTTGCAACGCAAGCGTCCAGGATTGATTCGTTGGGATTCAACATGCCCCGTTCACGTGAACAGTACACGCAACTGCTTAAAAAAAATCTAATCAACCTTCAGGTGTCAGAGTAGAACACAGCACGCATCTATCTGTCTTGTCTTTATCTTTTCACTGCATCGAGATTTAGGGAATTATTACTTTAAAAAGTAACAGCGGCAGTAAAACTGTATTTCACACTATGATGGTTAAACTTTGCAATTGATCCGCGGTTTACATGCGTGCGGAACCGTGGGGGGTGATCCTTACCGATCACAGATCAACTACGGTCCATTACACCAGTACTGTACACGTCAGCTACTACAGCGAGTGAAATCACTGCAACACTTAACAAAGAGCTGTAGTTAGTTTCAGAATGGGTGGCAAGGAATAAGTTAGTCCAAACCCTAAACCTCAATTAAATCTTGTAATAAATCATGTGGAAATTGAGCAAGTTGAGGTGACTAAACTGCTTGGAGTAACCTTGGATTGGAAACTGTCATGGTCAAAACATATTGATACAACAGTAGCTAAGATGGGGAGACGTCTGTCAATAATAAAGCGTTGCTCTGATTTTTTAACAGCACTATCAGCAAGACAGGTCCTACAGGCCCAAGTTTTGTCACATTTGGACTACTGTTCAGTCGTGTGGTCAGGTGCCACAAAGAGGGACGACGACCACCGAGCGCCACCCGAATGGGAAGGGGAGCCACCTTCAGTGGCAGCTAGTAGACCGGTGACGACGACCGCCGAGCGCCACCCGAACAGGAAGGGGAGCCACCTTCAGTGACAGCTAGTAGACCGGCGATGACGACCGCCGAGCGCCACCCGAACGGGAAGGGGAGCCACTTTCAGTGGCAGCTAGTAGACCAGTGACGACGACCGCCGAGCGCCACCCGAACGGGAAGGGGAGCCACCTTCAGTGGCAGCTAGTAGACCGGCGACGACGACCGCCGAGCGCCACCCGAACAGGAAGGGGAGCCACCTTCAGTGACAGCTAGTAGACCGGCGACAACGACCGCCGAGCGCCACCCGAACGGGAAGGGGAGCCACCTTCAGTGGCAGCTAGTAGACCAGTGACGACGACCGCCGAGCGCCACCCGAACGGGAAGGGGAGCCACCTTCAGTGGCAGCTAGTAGACCGGCGACGACGACCGCCGAGCGCCACCCGAACAGGAAGGGGAGCCACCTTCAGTGACAGCTAGTAGACCGGCGACAACGACCGCCGAGCGCCACCCGAACGGGAAGGGGAGCCACCTTCAGTGGCAGCTAGTAGACCGCCGAGCGCCACCCGAACAGGAAGGGGAGCCACCTTCAGTGGCAGCTAGTAGACCGGCGACGACGACTGCCGAGCGCCACCCAAACAGGAAGGGGAGCCAACTTCGGTGATATTCGTGACACATGCTGAATGCACTGAGGTGTCTGTTTAAATTACTAGCACACAGCTTGGACACCCATGCATACCCCACAAGACATGCTGAGTCACTTTAATAACTCTACCTACATGTACTACGTACATACTACCTCAACTAACCGGTGCCCCCGCACATTGACTCTGTATCGGTACCCCCTGTATATAGCCTCCACATTGACTCTGTACCGGTAGCCCCTGTATATAGCCTCCACATTGACTCTGTACCGGTAGCCCCTGTATATAGCCTCCACATTGACTCTGTACCGGTACCCCCTGTATATAGCCTCCACATTGACTCTGTACCGGTACCCCCTGTATATAGCCTCCACATTGACTCTGTATCGGTACCCCCTGTATATAGCCTCCACATTGACTCTGTACCGGTACCCCCTGTATATAGCCTCCACATTGACTCTGTACCGGTACCCCCTGTATATAGCCTCCACATTGACTCTGTACCGGTACCCCCTGTATATAGCCTCCATATTGACTCTGTATCGATACCCCCTGTATATAGCCTCCACATTGACTCTGTATCGGTACCCCCTGTATATAGCCTCCACATTGACTCTGTACCGGTACCCCCTGTATATAGCCTCCACATTGACTCTGTACCGGTACCCCCTGTATATAGCCTCCACATTGACTCTGTACCGGTACCCCCCTGTATATAGCCTCCACATTGACTCTGTACCGGTACCCCCTGTATATAGCCTCCACATTGACTCTGTACCGGTACCCCCTGTATATAGTCTCCACATTGACTCTGTACCGGTACCCCCTGTATATAGTCTCGCTATTGTTCTTTTACTGCTGCTCTTTAATTACTTGTTACTTTTGTCTTATTCTTATCTGTATTTTTTTTAAACTGCATTGTTGGTTAGGGGCTCGTAAATAAGCATTTCACTGTAAGGTCTACACCTGTATTTGGTGCATGTGACTAATAGCATTTGCTTTGATTTGATGCCACCAAAGGTCTCTTCACAATCCTCAAGTCCAGAACAGACTATGGGAGGGGCACAGTACTACATGGAGCCATGGCTACATGTAAATCTATTCCACATCAGGTAACTGATGCAAGCAGTAGAATCAGATGTAAAAAATATGGAACAGCGGGGACTGTGAAGATACACACACACAGGCACAGACACACATGATAAGACACGCATTCCACACACACGTGCAGATGGATTTTGTATTGCAGATATGTGGTAGTAGAGTAGTGGCCTGAGGGAACACACTTAATGTGTTGTGAAAAGTGTTATGAAATGTAATGAGATGTAATATTTGAACTTGTATATAACTGCCTTAATGTTGCTACACCCCAGGAAGAGTCATTCTTTGTTTTAGCCTAACTCTTTCTTTCATAAAGTATAACACTTCCTCTTTCTCTCTGCCTCAACTTCTTTTTCTTGAAAACGCACAGCATCATAAGACATCTGTTTGTCTACATTCCATTCTTATGACTGCAGTGAAAACACCCGTTCAATGAATGAGGAAACTACTTGAGTGGAGAGTAGGTAAGGACTACAGATCATGTGCTTCACTCATCTCGCAAGAGATTTCACTTAAGAACCAATGGAATGGTCTCAAATGTGCAAACTCCACCCACCTGATGCCTCAGACATTACACTTTGGTCATTTAACAGACACTTATCTTGAGAAATGTTTCGGTTGTTGCAAGAAAGGGAAGTATTGTTAAGTTTTGCTGCACCGAAATAAACTGACAAACCCTACTGCAGGTCCTAAGTCTTATTCTATCCTAACAAAAAAGCACATCATCAATCATATTAGATATACACACACCTAACAGTAGGCCTAGCTATCTATTTCTCACCTGTGTATTCAGCTCTGTTTTCCATTCTGTTCCTCACATGAAGTGAGGGGAGGGTTGTGGCTCAACATATTTGAAATGCCTCTGCACTCCCCCTCCCTGTATAAACCGTCCAGATTGTATAATAATAACTTCCTGGTAAGCAATGTAACAACACACCCACTCAGGTGACTTGGGGAGGTGTCTTTGAGGACATACAGTACATCACTCAATGACCACCCACTTCCGGCGCCGACAGAGATGGCCGCCTCGCCTCGCGTTCCTAGGAAACTATGCAGTTTTTTGTTTTTTACGTGTTATTTCTTACATTAGTACCCCAGGTCATCTTAGGTTTCATTACATACAGTCGAGAAGAACTACTGAATATAAGATCAGCGTCAACTCACCATCAGTACGACCAAGAATATGTTTTCCGCGACGCGGATCCTGTGTTCTGCCTTACAAACAGGTCAACAGAATTGATTCCATGGGGCAAACTACCTACCCTCCAGGACATCTCCACCACCCGATGTCACAGGAAGGCCAAAAAGATCATCAAGGACAACAACCACCCAAGCCACTGACTGTTCACCCTGCTATCATCCAGAAGGCGAGGTCAGTACAGGTGCATCAAAGCTGCTGCCAACATACTGACTCAACTCCAGCCACTTTAATAATAGAAATTGATGGAAAAAATGTATCACTAGCCACTTTAAACAATGCCACTTAATATAATGTTTACATACCCTACATTACTCATCTCATATGTATATGTATATACTGTACTCTATATCATCTACTGCATCTTTATGTAAAACATGTATCACTAGACACTTTAAATTATGCAGCTTTGTTTACATACCCTACATTACTCATCTCATACAGTGGGGCAAAAAAGTATTTAGTCAGCCACCGATTGTGCAAGTTCTCCCACTTAAAAAAGACGAGAGAGGCCTGTAATTTTCATCATAGGTACACTTCAACTATGACAGACAAAATGAGAAAAAAATCCAGAAAATCACATTATAGGATTTTTTATGAATTTATTTGCAAATTATGGTGGAAAATAAGTATTTAGTCACCTACAAACAAGCAAGATGATGACGTCCGTGTGCTGGGGCAGCATGGAGACATCTACGACGATAACGGATACATTCACCTCGACATACAAGCCAACTTTGTCACTCCCCCCCCAGAGAGGACAGAAACTACTGGTGAGAGCTTTGTAACTGTGTGTGTGACATCGGATCGACACAGAACAGATGTGACTTACAGAAGACTTCAGTGTGGATATGTTGTAGTTAGTTACAATGATAACATACTGTATATGGATAGAGACAGAAACACTGCTTGGAAAGGTCTAGTTGAAGCTAACTCTCTCCTCTCCCATCCCTACTCCCCTCTCCCTACTCCTATCCCTCTCTCCCCTTCCTTTCCTCTCCAAGGTAGAGTAAATAAGCTTGGTGTGAGTCACGAGTCTGATCCACGGCTCTTTTAACGACAGTATTCCGAAGCCGGCCCATGTCACCATGGAGACCTGGAGGGAGGCAGGGCCCAGGATATGAGCGGAGCTGGAGTTTGAGGTCTGTTAGCTGGACTCCGACACAGTCGGAGTCCTGCTGATCAGAGGACGAATGGACAGGAAACAGTAGGTTAGAGAGTGTGTGTCTGAGATGGACTATATTGCTGTTGGACTGGCCTGCACAGAATCAGTAGTCAAGAAATCGCTTTGTATAGCAAATACATACTAAAGTGTGTGTGCCTGCTCTGAATGTGTGGTGTGTGTGTGTTGTGTTTCCTCACTCTCAGGGTTCAGGAGCTGATGGCAGTATGAGAGAGTTTTGATCCCAACGACCCTGCAGAGCAGCTGAAGGAACCAGACACAGAACCTGCTCTAGAACCTGATCTAGAACCAAGCCAGGACTTCCTTGACGCCACTGGGAAACTCAAGAGGAGGAGAAAGAAAACACAGTGGAAGAGACTGCAGTAACAACATCCAACCAGCAGGGAGGCACTGTGTTTGGAACAGCAAAGGACAGCGGCACTAACGGCCACATATAGGAGAGGAGGGAAAAAAGAAGGTGACGCGACAGAAAGACGAGGAGAGGGCAGTGGAGTGGATAAACTCGGTTACCTTAGTGACAAGTTAAACAGGAAGAGAAAACGGGGAGATGATATCGTGTCCTGTCTCCATGGCGATTCTGAAACCCAAAACCAAGAAGAAGAAAAATAAATATGACTGTGATACTGACTAAAAGACTGAAGCAAGATTATTTTGTTAAACTGAATGAACATTAAAAGATGGTGATGATGACCGTGATGCCGACTATAATGAAATGCCTTAAGTAGACCCGGTGACTTTGTTTGTTTAGCTAATCACAGCCCCAGGACTCCCATGTTGTTGGGGGGATCCTTTTCACAGCTGTTAACATTGTTTCCTATAGAAACCTGCAGAAGTCATTTATTTTAGAACTACAGCTTTACCCTTCTAGCTATCACTAGAGCACATCAACATGCTGTAGGGTTGTTCAACAGGTCTTAACCAGTGTCTTAAACTTGTCAGTCATCAATCTAAAATGGAGGCCAATTCCCTATGGAGTGCACTAATTTTGACCAGGGCCACATCGGGCTATTCTATAGGGCCTGGCCCTTGCCAAAAGTAGTGCACTATGTAGAATGCCATTTTGGACATGTTGTTTGTTGCGTTATGCCGTTTTCTTCACAGTCTCAGAGAGAGGGAAACATGTTGCTAGAATCCAGCCCTTCTACGTGTGTATAGGTGCCACATTGAAGGCTTTAGCAAAGCAGAGAAAAGTGTTTATATTAGTTAAATAATGATAGATTTGGAAGTGACTGTGTTGTGTGTCATCAAGTTTGTGTGGTAGAGGATAGCAGTTGTATTTGTAGATCAAATCAAATCAAATCAAATTTTATTTGTCACATACACATGGTTAGCAGATGTTAATGCGAGTGTAGCGAAATGCTTGTGCTTCTAGTTCCGACAATGCAGTGATAACCAACAAGTAATCTAACTAACAATTCCAAAACTACTGTCTTATACACAGTGTAAGGGGATAAAGAATATGTACATAAGAATATATGAATGAGTGATGGTACAGGGCAGCATAGGCAAGATACAGTAGATGGTATCGAGTACAGTATATACATATGAGATGAGTATGTAAACAAAGTGGCATAGTTAAAGTGGCTAGTGATACATGTATTACATAAGGATGCAGTCGATGATATAGAGTACAGTATATACGTATGCATATGAGATGAATAATGTAGGGTAAGTAACATTATATAAGGTAGCATTGTTTAAAGTGGCTAGTGATATATTTACATAATTTCCCATCAATTCCTATTATTGTGGTGTGGGGGCTGTGCTTTGGCAAAGTGGGTGGGGTTATATCCTTCCTGTTTGGCCCTGTCCGGGGGTGTCCTCGGATGGGGCCACAGTGTCTCCTGTCCCCTCCTGTCTCAGCCTCCAGTATTTATGCTGCAGTAGTTTGTGTCGGGGGGCTAGGGTCAGTTTGTTATATCTGGAGTACCCCTCCTGTCCTAATTCGGTGTCCTGTGTGAATCTAAGTCTGCGTTCTCTAATTCTCTCCTTCTTTCTTTCTCTCTCTCGGAGGACCTGAGCCCTAGGACCATGCCCCAGGACTACCTGACATGATGACTCCTTGCTGTCCCCAGTCCACCTGACAATGCTGCTGCTCCAGTTTCAACTGACCTGAGCTCTAGGACCATGCCCCAGGACTACCTGACATGATGACTCCTTGCTGTCCCCAGTCCACCTGGCCATGCTGCTGCTCCAGTTTCAACTGTTCTGCCTTACTATTATTCGACCATGCTGGTCATTTATGAACACTTGAACATCTTGGCCATGTTCTGTTATAATCTCCACCCGGCCCAGCCAGAAGAGGATGGGCCACCCCACATATGCTCTCTCTAATTCTCTCTTTCTTTCTTTCTCTCTCTCGGAGGACCTGAGCCCTAGGACCGTGCCCCAGGACTACCTGACATGATGACTCCTTGCTGTCCCCAGTCCACCTGGCCATGCTGCTGCTCCAGTTTCAACTGTTCTGCCTTGTTATTATTCGACCATGCTGGTCATTTATGAAAATTTTAACATCTTGGCCATGTTCTGTTATAATCTCCACCCGGCACAGCCAGAAGAGGACTGGCCCCCCCACATAGCCTGGTTCCTCTCTAGGTTTCTTCCTAGGTTTTGGCCTTTCTAGGGAGTTTTTCCTAGCCACCGTGCTTCTACACCTGCATTGCTTGCTGTTTGGGGTTTTAGGCTGGGTTTCTGTACAGCACTTTGAGATATCAGCTGATGTACGAAGGGCTATATAAATACATTTGATTTGATTTGATATTAAAGTGGCTGGAGTTGGGTCAGTGTCAATGACAGTGTGTTGGCAGCAGCCACTCAATGTTAGTGGTGGCTGTTTAACAGTCTGATGGCCTTGAGATAGAAGCTGTTTTTCAGTCTCTCGGTCCCAGCTTTGATGCACCTGTACTGACCTCGCCTTCTGGATGATAGCGGGGTGAACAGGCAGTGGCTCGGGTGGTTGATGTCCTTGATGATCTTTATGGCTTTCCTGTAACATCGGGTGGTGTAGGTGTCCTGGAGGGCAGGTAGTTTGCCCCCGGTGATGCGTTGTGCAGACCTTTGGAGAGCCTTACGGTTGAGGGCGGAGCCGTTGCCGTACCAGGCGGTGATACAGCCCGCCAGGATGCTCTCGATTGTGCATCTGTAGAAGTTTGTGAGTGCTTTTGGTGACAAGCCAAATTTCTTCAGCCTCCTGAGGTTGAAGAGGCGCTGCTGCGCCTTCTTCACGACGCTGTCAGTGTGAGTGGACCAATTCAGTTTGTCTGTGATGTGTATGCCGAGGAACTTAAAACTTACTACCCTCTCCACTACTGTTCCATCGATGTGGATAGGGGGGTGTTCCCTCTGCTGTTTCCTGAAGTCCACAATCATCTCCTTAGTTTTGTTGACGTTGAGTGTGAGGTTATTTTCCTGACACCACACTCCGAGGGCCCTCACCTCCTCCCTGTAGGCCGTCTCGTCATTGTTGGTAATCAAGCCTACCACTGTTGTGTCGTCCGCAAACTTGATGATTGATTTGGAGGCGTGCGTGGCCACGCAGTCGTGGGTGAACAGGGAGTACAGGAGAGGGCTCAGAACGCACCCTTGTGGGGCCCCCGTGTTGAGGATCAGCGGGGTGGAGATGTTGTTACCTACCCTCACCACCTGGGGGCGGCCCATCAGGAAGTCCAGTACCCAGTTGCACAGAGCGGGGTCGAGACCCAGGGTCTCGAGCTTGATGACGAGTTTGGAGGGTACTATGGTGTTAAATGCTGAGCTGCAGTCAATGAACAGCATTCACACATAGGTATTCCTCTTGTCCAGATGGGTTAGGGCAGTGTGCAGTGTGGTTGCGATTGCGATTGCGTCGTCTGTGGACCTATTGGGGCGGTAAGCAAATTGGAGTGGGTCTAGGGTGTCAGGTAGGGTGGAGGTGATATGGTCCTTGACTAGTCTCTCAAAGCACTTCATGATGACAGTAGTCGTTTAGCTCAGTTACCTTAGCTTTCTTGGGAACAGGAACAATGATGGCCCTCTTGAAGCATGTGGGAACAGCAGACTGGGCCCTGGTTAAAAGCAGTGGTTCGCGCTTTCAGTTTCGCGCAAATGCTGTCATCAATCCACGGTTTCTGGTTTGGGAATGTTTTAATTAGTTGCTGTGGGTATAACATCAATGATGTCACTCTTGCTGCTGGTGATTCTCTGATCCATCTCTACACAGATGACACCATTCTGTATACTTTTGGCCCATCTTTGGACACTGTGTTAACTAACCTCCAGACGAGCTTCAATGCCATACAACTCTCCTTCCGTGGCCTCCAACTGCTCTTAAATGCAAGTTAAACTAAATGCATGCTCTTCAACCGATGTGTAGCCTGTGTAGCATCACTCCTCTGGACGGTTCTGACTTAGAATATGTGGACAAATGCCTAGGTGTCTGGTTAGACTGTAAACTCTCCTTCCAGACTCATATTAAGCATCTCCAATCCAAAATTAAATCTAGAATCGGCTTCCAATTTCGCAACAAAGCATCCTTCACTCATGCTGCCAAACATATCCTCGTAAAACTGACTATCCTACCGATCCTTGACTTCGGCGATGTAATTTACAAAATAGCCTCCAACACTCTACTCGGCCAATTGGATGTAGTCTATCACAGTGCCATCCGTTTCGTCACCAAAGCCCCATTACTACCCACCACTGTGACCTGTATGCTCTCGTTGGCTGGCCCTCGCTTCATATTTGTCGCAAAACACACTGGCTCCAGGTCATCTATAAGTATTTGCTAGGTAAAGCCCCGCTAGTATCTCTATTTGCACATTTCTCTTCTTCACATCTATCACTCCGGTGTTTAATTACTGAAGGCATGTAGAGCTTATGTTACCTTGGATTGTGTTCAATGAAAATGACAGACCTTTCAAACATTGTATGCAAGATTATCAGCAAGTGACTTGATGCCTACTGTGCCAAAACGATCCAGAGTTGTTAAACGGGAGTGACGAGTGTGTTGATAAAACGGTAATATTGTCAAAATTCTGCTTTAAACAACCATGACGTGAGGCAGTTTGGAACTCGGTAGGAAGTGTTGCAACAGAGGACAGGAGATTGTTACGTGCTACGCGCCTCAGCACTTGGTGGTCCTGTTCTGTGAGCTTGTGTGGCCTACTACTTCGCTAGCAGGGCAGAAATTTGGTGCCATGTTGAAAGTCACTGAGCTCTTCAGTAAGGCCCTTCTACTGCCAATGTTTGTCTATTGAGATTGCATGTCTGTTTGCTCGATTTTATACACCTGTAAACAACGGGTGTGACTGAAATTGCCAAATCCACTCATTTGAAGGGGTGTCCACATACTTTTGTATATATAGTGTATTGGGCAATAATTAAGAGTAGGCAAAGTGATTGTGTTAGGCGAAAATGATATCAAACGTTTTACCATTGCAACATTTAATGTACAGTCACATTCACTGTGGTTGTCTGATGCGTGCTATAGAGTTCACAGCTGGCAATGCCTTACCCATCATCCAATGTTATATCTAAAATTGTCGTGATTACCAGCTGAGATAAACTTTAATGACTTGATTTTACTTCTAGCTCAAACTTTGTCTGGGCAGTGTCTTAACATCATTTTAGGACAACCTCAGGACAATGTTAGGATAACCTCAGGACAACATTAGGACAACCTCAGCTGAGTCTGAATGTAGCACATTGGATGACCCTGCAAGGCTTTACTTTGCTAAAATGAGGCTTCTCTTTTTCTTTGAAGACTTTTATTGAAGACAGGGGGGTTGCAGGAGCAGGATATAAAGCAATGTGAAGGAGAGGAAAACGGAAGAGAAAGAGAGGAAGAGAATATATAGGTGGAGAAAAACAGAAGAGAAAAAATCTGCATACATTTTTTGTCTGTGTTGACATGATGCTTCACAGGCCAGCTTTTTATGTCTCCAGTTTCAGGCTGTGTGTGTTGTGGTGGGGACAACAGCAGCAGAGAGAGAAATAGCTCTGTATCTCCTGATGAAGGAGGAGATCATTTCTCCTCTCCCCCTCACCCACCCAGTCTCAAATCCTTCACCATCCTTCCCTTCCCCCGTCTCCTTTTTCCTCCCGCCACTTTCTCCATCTTTCTGTCTCTCTCTATTTGCTCCCTCTCTCTATCTTTGTCTCAGTTCTACAGACACACACTGGTAGGAAAGACCCGTTTGTAGTCATTAGTTAGAGATCACCACTGTCTAAACAGCTCAGCAATCTGTGGGTCAGTAAATCAAATCAAGTCTAATTGTATTTGTCACATGCGCCGAAAACAACAGGTAGACCTTACAGTGAAATGCTTACTTACAAGCCCTTAACCAACAAGGCAAGTTTTAAGAAAAATAAGTGTTAAGTAAGAAATAGATTATTAAAAAATAACAAATAATGAAAGAGCAGCAGTAAAATAACAGTAGCTATATACAGGAGCTACCGATACAGAGTCAATGTGCGAGGTAATTGAGGTAATATGTACATGTAGGTAGAGTTAAAGTGACTATGCATAGATAATAAACAGAGAGAGACTGATACAGACTGATGGTCAGGTTAAAATGTGCTTTGCAAGTGGATAAATATAAATCTGTGTGTGTGTGTGTCCTCGGGTTTTTATTTCTTATTTAAGACCAATATTTACCCAGCAGCCCCAGGGTGAGATTACCTCATATCTTAGTACAGCTGTGCTTTCACAGCATTTCCACGACTACCAAAGGAATGTCACCGTTTACCCTCCTACCAGGACAACAGAGAGGGAGAGACAGAGTGTGTGTGTGAGAGAGAGGTGTGGGGTAGGTCTTGGGGAAGGGGTTAGAGATTAAGGAGAACCACTAAACTTTGAGTGCTGACATACATTCACCTGACCACACACACACACACACACACACACACACACACACACACACACACACACACACACAGTGGTGGAAAAAGTACCCAAATGTCATACTGTAGTAAAAGTAAAGATACCTTCATAGAAAATGACTCAAGTAAAAGTCACCCAGTAAAATACTACTTGAGTAAAAGTCTAAAAGTATTTGGTTTTAAAGATACTTAAGTATAAAAAGTAGATGTAATTGCTCAAATATACTTAAATATTAAAAGTAATTTAATATTTAATTTCAAATTCCTTATTTTAAGCAAACCAGACGGCATAATTTTATAGTTACATTTTTAAAAATGGATAGCCAGGGATGGCAGTAGGGATGACCAGGGATGTTATCTTGATAAGTGTGTGAATTGGACCATTTTACTAGCCTGACAAACATTCAAAATGTAATGGGTACTTCTGGGTGTCAGGGAAAATGTATGGAGTAAAAAGTACATTATTTTCTTAGGAATGTAGTGAAGTAAAAGTAAAAGTAGTCAAAAATATAAATAGTAAAGTACAGATACCCCCAAATTTACAGATCGTACCCTTTTTTTCAATTTTCGCCTAAAATGACAAATCTAACTGCCTGTAGCTCAGGACCTGAAGCAATCATACCATGTTCTTGATACCATTTGAAAGGAAAGACTTGTGAAATGTGAAATGAATGTAGGAGAATATAACACATTAGATCCGGTAAAAGATCATACAAACAAAAAAACGTGTTTACATTTTTTCCATATTCTTTGAAATGCAAGAGAAATGCCATACTTTCAGATAGGAGTCTAGGTGTAATTTAGATTTTGGCCACCAGATGGCAGCAGTGTATGTGTGCAAAGTTACAGACTGAGCCAGCGAAGAATTACATTACTGCACAATATTTTGTATCAAGTCTGCCAGGAGTTTGCCCAAATGTGCCGAATTGGTCAATTGATACATTTTTTAAAAGTACATAACTATAGAGAACAAACAAAAATGCTATGGTAATAAAAAATGTAAGTTTACACACTCCCAGGAATGTCATACATGATGGATCCTTAGCTTATACACTAACTTTCACACATCTAGATGGCCGGGCGGGGTGGGTGTGGAGCCAGAGACATTCCTACATTTGATCAAACAAAACTGTGCTACATTTTCTTTCTGGGACCCTCAGGATGACAAATCAGAGCAAGATTCCTGAATATAAGCACATTAATTACCTTCAGAGGTGAATGTATCAAACCAGTTGCCGTGATAAAAGTGTTTTGTTGTTGTGCACTCTCCTCAAACAATAGCATGGTATTATTTCACTGTAAAAACTAATGTTAATTAGACAGTGCAGTTAGATTAACAATAATTTAAGCTTTCTGCCCATATGTCCTGGAAAGTTGGCTGATGTACACAATGTCAGTCTATTCACATTAGTGCACATTAGCAACAACCATCCCGGTTTGGGAACTCCCATCCCGTAGAGGTTAGTGCTTTCAAGTATTTTTACTTAAGTACTTTACACCACTGCACACACACACACACACACACACACACACACACACACACACACACACACACACACACACACACACACACACACACACACACACACACACACACACACACACACACACACACACACACACACACACACACACACTGTTGTAATGTTGCTCCCCCAGACCCAGACTGTATGGCTTTTCTGGGACTGTGGTATGGATGATGTTGCTTCTTTAGAATGAAGTCTTGTGAGTTTTGTGAAGAGGGTTGTGAGTTTGTACCCCAGGTCATGATGAAATTTCCCACAGTGTTCCAGTGTGAGTAAGGTCCATTCCTGAGGACCCCTAGGTAAACCCTGGCCTTCTCTCTTTCTCTCCTCTCCTTCTGTACTTCTCTCCTCCTCTCCTGTCTTACTCTGGCCTCTCCTCTCAACATCTGGTCTCCTCTCCTCCTTTGGTCTATTCTCCCTATTTCCTCCTCTCCTTCTTTCCTCCACTCCTCTCTTCCTTTCATTCTCTCCTTCTCTCCACCTCTTATCCTCCCCTCCTCCTCTCCTCTTCTCTGGCTTCCCATCCAGGCCCATACTGGTGTGTGGACACTGTCCTCCTACCATGGGAACGAGCAGCTATTTACACTAATTTGCAACAGAAAGCGTTGTGGAGGATAGCGACAGTTGGGAATGTACTATTTGGTCTCTTTCCCTCTCTGGCCTGTGTAAGTGGTAGAAGTGTCATTATTTAGCCTATGAAGCGAAGGAGAGAGAGGAGAGCAAACAGGACTGAATGACCCTCAGGTTGAACTGGCTCTCCTCTTCACTACCTCATTAATGCTTGAAGCGTTCAGACGAACAACACATCAAATGGTGGACCCGACCTGAGGCTACAACTCTCCTCTCCAGCTCAGTTCACTAACATGGAGATCAGCTCACAGTTCACTTCTGAAATGGACTCCGTTTAGAAGTATAAGGACATGAAAGGCGTGGCGCTGGGGGAGAAGAGAGAAGGGATTTATTAAAACAGCAGGACAGATGACGGTTTGGCGGTTGGACTCGAGCCAAAGAGGAACTCGGAACGCACCCATTCGTAGCCTGACAGGATTTAGAAATCTCAGGTGGAGACTGGACAGCTATTCAAAAATCATAACAAGAACATTGAACAAGATTGGTGTGTCTTTCATCCAATATTTTGGCAAAAAGATTTTACTACACTTTTTAAATTAAACTCATGATCCTTTGACCCCACCTGCCTACATAGGATTTGAAAATCTGGAATAACGGTAGGAGGATTGATGTCTTCCACCACAACCAAAGCAGGCAACTGTGTCCGGTTATCATCAGGCTTAAAGTGAATGGTGTTGGAGCGTTTACCTTCATGGAGCCAGACCCTAATCTAGTCACGGCTCAGATTATAGATTATTGTGCTTGACTGAGTTCCTAAAGTAACAGGACTATATATTCATTAAATGAACTCTCCCTCCAGACAGGGAGGCTGCTGAAGCCTTGAAGAGTCGTGAGTAGGTGTGTGTGTGTGTGTGTGTGTGTGTGTGTGTGTGTGTGTGTGTGTGTGTGTGTGTGTGTGTGTGTGTGTGTGTGTGTGTGTGTGTGTGTGTGTGTGTGTGTGTGTGTGTGTGTGTGTGTGTGTGTGTGTGTGTGTGTGTCTGTGTGTGTGTGTGTGTGTGTGTGTGTGTGTGTGTGTGTGTGTGTGTGTGTGTGTGTGTGTGTGTGTGTGTGTGTGTTATAAATGGAGAGGCAGGGCCGTCTTGGGGACTCGGCACTGTATGACTTTGTCAGTGATATAAACCTCATGGAGATTCACCCAAAGTCCACTTCGGGTTCAAAACAGCTCATGGACAGCTTTCTCCCAGTCACTGGCTACCGGGGCCGGTACTACAACCTCTCCTATGTTAACGGGAGCCACCGGGAAACAGGTACAAGCGAGGGGGAACAAACCGGACACGGACATCCCCTGCATGAGATGGCCACAGGGAGCACATCTGCCTACACCTATTACAGCCCAGGCTCTTTCTCACACACATCTCACACACACACCTCAGACACACACACCGGGCGGTCGAAGCGGAGGCGTGTGATCAATGTGGGCCAGCGTCAGGCGGCGAACGTCCGGGAGAGGAAGAGGATGTTCAGTCTCAACGAGGCATTTGACGAGCTGCGGAGAAAAGTGCCGACCTTTGCTTACGAGAAGAGGCTGTCACGCATCGAGACGCTCCGCCTCGCCATCGTTTACATCTCATTCATGACGGACCTGTTAGAGAACATCTGACCTGATCAGGATCACATAGATCCATCAGGGTTATCAGAGCCAGGTCGATTAATCAGACTGGTTAGTTTGATTGATGCTTCACCTCGGCATCGTTTACAACCCCTTCATGACAGACCTGTCAGAGAACACCTGACCTGATCTATCAGGGTGATCAGAACCAGATTGATTGATTAATTGGTTAATTGATCAGATATTCAGTTTGATTACATTAATTATATCATATCTATTTATGGAATATAATGTTTTAGAATAGGGCTATGGTTGTCAATTAACATATATACATTTAATATCAAGTAGCTATTTATGCTGTTTTTATAGTGTTGTAGAAATTTGTTATTAACATTATCCCAAGTGAAATGATGTGTACCAGAGCAACAACAAAAA
Source organism: Oncorhynchus keta (assembly GCF_023373465.1). Classification (NCBI taxonomy): domain Eukaryota; kingdom Metazoa; phylum Chordata; class Actinopteri; order Salmoniformes; family Salmonidae; genus Oncorhynchus; species Oncorhynchus keta. Next base: position 22,956,752 of record NC_068440.1, on the reverse strand, counting down.
ACACTTGTTTTGTTTTAATAGGTAAAACTGGGTTGATTTTCATGGATTTAATTATAAATTATAATGGGGAATCAAAGAGATTAGAAAACTTAACTGATGTTATAAAAAAATATGTGGGTTAGGGGAGGGAACAACAGGATCCAACCCAACGGGGTTAGTCTGTGCATAATAAGGGGATCCAGAGTGGGACAGATTTCCTTCTCATGTTTATGTATCTATCGAGGTGCTAATTGTATGAGAGGATTTCAGGGTAGAGATAAAAATGTTGGATAGGAGGGTGATTAGAGAGATTTACCCAGAGGAGGCTGGTGGGAGGAGCTTTAGGAGGACGGGCTCATTAGAATGGCTGGCATGGAATTAATGGAATGGTATCAAACACATCAAACATATGGAAACCACATGTTTGACTCCGTTCCATATATACCACTCCAGCCATTACAATAAGCACATTCTCCTATAATCCTCCCACCAGCCTCCTCTGGATTTACCACTTAGGGAAAAGTTACCTCGTCAGAACCCACTGTGTGTGTTTGTGTTTGTGTTTGTGGGTGGGTGTGTGTGTGTGTGTGTGTGTGTGTGTGTGTGTGGAATGCCCGGGTCAGCAACTTAGCCCTCTCTCCTCCTTTTATAGGAGAGAGTCCGCCACCTAATGGCCAATACAGTCGCTTTAGAAAGTATCCCTTGTCTTTTTCCATATTTTATTGTGATTCAGCGTAAATTTAAAATGAATTACATTTAGATTTTTTGGTCCCTGGTCTACACACAATACCCCATAATGTCAAAATGGAATTATGTTTTTTCAAAATGTTTACAAATTAATAAAAAATGAAAAGCTGAAATGTCTTGAGTCAATAAGTATTCAACCCCTTTTTATGGCAAGGCTAAATATGTTCAGGAGTAACACTTTGCTTAAGAAGTCCCATAATAAGTTGCATTGACTAAAAGAGTGTTTAACATGATTTTTAAATGACTACCTCATCTCTTTACCAAACACATACAATTATCTGTAAGGTCCCTCAGTCGAGCAGTGAATTTCAAACACAGATTCTACCACAAAGACCAGAGAGGTTATGGGTATGCTTGTAATCGTTAAGGACTGGGGAGTTTTCCAGGATAAAAAAGAAATGGGACAGAGCCAATCACAGGCAAATTCCTGGAGGCAAACTTCAGTCTGCTTATCAACAAACACTGGGAGATTAATTCACCTTTCAGCAGGACAATAACCTAAAATACAAGGTCAAATCTACACTGGAGTTGCTTACCAAGAAGACAGTGAATGTTTCTGAGTGGCCGAGTTACAGTTTTGACTTAAATCTACTTGAAAATCTATGACAAGACCTGAAAATGGTTGAATAGCAATAATCAACAACACATTTTACAGAGCTTGAAGAATTTTGCAAAGAATAATGGGCAAATGTTGCACATCTTAGAGACTTTCCCAGAAAGACTCCTGTAATCGCTGCCTATGGTGCTTTTACAAAGTATTGACTCAGGGATGTGAACATTTATGTAAATGAGACATTTATGTATTTAATTTTCAATAAATGTAAAACAAAAATCTAAAACGTGTTTTCACTTTGTCATTATGGGGTATTATGTGTAGATGGGTGAGAGAAACAAAACAACTATTTAATCCATTTTGAATTCTGGGTGAAACACAACAAAATGTGGAATAAGTCACAGGGTATGAATATTTGAAGGCACTGTATAGGCCTAATGCCCATGCACATTTATTATTGAAGGCCTTTCAGTAACACCAGTTTTCTGTGTCTATACAGGATACCAACCTCAACTTAAAAGGTTTCTGTGTCTATACAGGATACCAACCTCAACTTAAAAGGTTTCTGTGTCTATACAGGATACCAACCTCAACTTAAAAGGTTTCTGTGTCTATACAGGATACCAACCTCAACTTAAAAGGTTTCTGTGTCTATACAGGATACCAACCTCAACTTAAAAGGTTTCTGTGTCTATACAGGATACCAACCTCAACTTAAAAGGTTTCTGTGTCTATACAGGATACCAACCTCAACTTAAAAGGTTTCTGTGTCTATACAGGATACCAACCTCAACTTAAAAGGTTTCTGTGTCTATACAGGATACCAACCTCAACTTAAAAGGTTTCTGTGTCTATACAGGATACCAACCTCAACTTAAAAGGTTTCTGTGTCTATACAGGATACCAACCTCAACTTAAAAGGTTTCTGTGTCTATACAGGATACCAACCTCAACTTAAAAGGTTTCTGTGTCTATACAGGATACCAACCTCAACTTAAAAGTTTCTGTGTCTATACAGGATACCAACCTCAACTTAAAAGGTTGCTGTGTCTATACAGGATACCAACCTCAACTTAAAAGGTTTCTGTGTCTATACAGGATACCAACCTCAACTTAAAAGGTTTCTGTGTCTATACAGGATACCAACCTCAACTTAAAAGGTTTCTGTGTCTATACAGGATACCAACCTCAACTTAAAAGGTTTCTGTGTCTATACAGGATACCAACCTCAACTTAAAAGGTTTCTGTGTCTATACAGGATACCAACCTCAACTTAAAAGGTTTCTGTGTCTATACAGGATACCAACCTCAACTTAAAAGGTTTCTGTGTCTATACAGGATACCAACCTCAACTTAAAAGGTTTCTGTGTCTATACAGGATACCAACCTCAACTTAAAAGTTTCTGTGTCTATACAGGATACCAACCTCAACTTAAAAGGTTGCTGTGTCTATACAGGATACCAACCTCAACTTAAAAGTTTCTGTGTCTATACAGGATACCAACCTCAACCTAAAAAGTTTCCGTGATTGTCACAAATGGCTAATTTGCATAATTATTAAAGGACATGAATGTTTAGTCTTTCTCATTTTCCATTAGAAAACAAAATTATACCATTCATTCATGATCCATTTGTGGGTTATATTGCGGAATTTATTGATGTGGGTGGTCTTATGACAAACTCATATGACAAAGTATAGTTTGGGCCCTGTGTGTGTGTGTGTGTGTGTGTGTGTGTGTGTGTGTGTGTGTGTGTGTGTGTGTGTGTGTGTGTGTGTGTGTGTGTGTGTGTGTGTGTGTGTGTGTGTGTGTGTGTGTGTGTGTGTGTGTGTGTGTGTGTGTGTGCGTGCTCACTCACGTGGGGTTCACTCTCTGTGCCTTTCTCCTCCACGCACATCCAATGTTTGCATTGCGCTCCTCCCGTCCACTGCATCAGTGACCTGCTGTGAGCTTGGAACCGCCCTGTGAGCTCCCTTGGCCGGCTTGCTTTTTAACCTGATCCACTCTCACGGGGTCCCAGAAGGGGGGTCAGAATCACTTAGCCGCATGCCTTAGAACAAAGCAAAATAAACAGCCAAACTTAGGCTATGTAAAAACTGCTGTTTATCCTCCTCTGTTCCTATAGAAATGGCTGATATTCTCCCTGGCTTGTCTTTTAGTACAATGGTGCGGAATAGGTCATATCCCAGCTAGCACATTTGGTTCCTTGGAAGTTGTGGGAACTTAAGTGTTTGGTTTCTCATTTGTTCGGCGAACAAAACTACACGTTTCCTGACCAGTGAACTCGAACCTTTTGAGAACGAAAGTGAAAATGTCACCTGTTCTGGGAATGTTTAGGTTACAGGGAGGTTCTGATTCCCTGAAAGTTCTCCTGGAAGGTTTTATTAACTTTCTGAGAATGGAAATTATACGTTATTTGAAAGTAATTAAATAACGTTCTGAGAACATGTTTAAATAAGACTGTTAATAACACTGCCAGTTTAGTTTGGGCCAACTTTTTTCAACTCCAATCACAGATAGAACACATGGAAAGGAATTTTCTTAGGCATTAATCATGCAAACATTTATTGTGGCACAGCATCAGTGAGAATCAAATCAATGATCTCCTGTTCTCTATCTATGGAATTAGTCCACTGTGCCACCATAATGGAGCTAGCATTGCATGTTTGTTTTTTTTACTCCATGCAGTAATATTTAACAAGTAATGTAACCTAACAATTTCACAACAACTACCTTGTACACACAAATGTAAAGGAATGAATACGAATATGTACATAAAAATATATGAATGAGTGATAGCCGAACGGCATAGGCAAGATGCAGTAGATGGTATAGTGTACAGTATATACATATGAGATGAGTAATGTAGGGTATGAGAACATTATATCAAGTGCCTTTGTTTAAAGTGGCTAGTGATAAATTGATTACATCAAGATGGTAAGATGCATTAGATGGTATAGCGTACAGTATATACATATGAGTTGAGTAATGTAGGGTATGTAAACATTATATAAAGTGCCATTGTTTAAAGTGGCTAGTGATAAATTGATTACATCAATTTGTCCATTATTAAAGTGGCTAGAGTTGAGTCAGTATGTTGGCAGCAGCCACTCATTGTTAGTGACGGCTGTTTAACAGTCTGATGGCCTTGAGATAGAAGCTGACTCTTGTGCCCAAAAGCATGGACAGCGCCACTGAGGACTTTCACCAATTTGAAGTAGTCAACTACATCTCAGAAAAGGTCCTCGGAATCCTGTTAAAACCTCTTTTAAGACAACAAGAAATCCCAGCTCAGAGTAGGTTTTAGGATTGTGGCTAGACAAACTTTGAGCCAGGAATACATTTAAACAGGAAAGTCAGTTAAGAACACATTCTTATCTACAATGACAGCTACCAGTGAACAATGGGTTAACTGCCTTGTTCAGGGGCAGAATTACAGATGTTTGCCTTGTCAGCTCAGGGATTATGAACCAGCAACCATTCAGTTACTGGCTCAATGCTCTAACTACTAGGCTACCTGCCGCCCCAGGACAGCTTGAGGTAAAACAAAGATCAGGATGACGCTCATTGACATTGTTGCAAATGATGGGAAATAACCAATCACGGTAAGGCATCGCCAACTGTGAACTCTATAGCACACTTCAGACAACCACAGTGAATGTGACTGTACATCAAATTTTGCAATTGGAAAAACGTTTGATGTCATTTTTGCCTGACACGATCACTTTGCCTACTCTATTATCTAATATGTTGGCATGCATAACCTTTTGTTTAACCAATTCTGATGGTTGTTACAAGTGGAATTTGGACAACATTACAGTTATATCAACACGCTCGTCACTCCCGTTTTAACAACTCTAAATCGCTTTGACACAGTAGGCATCAAGTCACTTGCCAATAATGCTGCATAAAACTTTTGAAAGGTCTATAATTTTCATTAAACTCAATCAAAGTTAACAGAACCCCTAGATGCCTTAATTTGCCAAATGTATAGGCATGAAGTGTCCTAAATATCTGTCGACTAGGTGGGACTCTTATGACTAAAGAGGCTTCATACATTGTTTTTTTGTTTTTACCAATAAGAGTATGAATAAAACGTCTCTATTCTCAGCACTTAAGACAAAATGTTCTACTCTGAGACGCTTTGTGGATACGGACCCAGGTCACCAGGAGGGATCAAACAATGAATTATCCTCATGAAGAAACATTCCATAACTCCAGGTAGCAGGTAATCACCAACCTTGGCTTTATACCTGTGCCAACCACACACTCTAGGTGGCAGTGTGCACACTTTCAGTTTGTTTGACAACTCATAGAAATAGTAGAAGACGAAAATTGCAGTACCACAGTATGAGTCGTAATACCCATAAAACCTAATGGTCAAACAGGGAAATGGTTTTAATCATTTTTTCACCATTCATTTTTCCCATAGGGGATTTTAGAAGGGCTGTATTTCGTTTAGTCTGACCCTGGTGTGATGTTTTGATAACCATGCAAATCTCTCTGGGATATAGTGACTTTTGTCAATGTATTCGCCTGTATTTATTTCCCCAAAATTAAATGCTAATTAGTTGCTAATGTGGGTGTCATAAAGAACCACAAATGCCATGATGATCTGGTCGAGACTGCTGAAGGTAAGAATCTCTGGATTAACTATCTAATGACTAAATTGACAGAATACCTGTTAGCAAAGGTGTTAGCTAGAGATGACGTGCAGGAGCTTGTAGGGATTTGTAGTTTTGCATGACATCTACTTTGACCCTAATTAGTGTGTGGCTTACCTCCCTGGTGCTGGCAGCAGAGCCTGGGACTATATTCAACTCCACCCCTGCTTACTGTGTGACCCTGCTGGGGCACTGCCCACCTGGAAAGAGGTAAGCATCCTCACTCTATTCATTCAATTAAAATGGCTTTATTGACATGCGAAAAATATGTTTACATTGCCAAAGCAGGTGAAATAGATAATAAACAAAAGTGAAATAAACAATAAAAAATGAACAGTAAACATTACACTCACAAAAGATCCAAAGGAATAGAGGCATTTAACATGTAATATTATGTCTATATACGGTGTTGTAACAATGTGCAAATAGTTCAAGTACAAAAGTGAAAATAAATAAACATAAATATGGGTTGTATTGACAATGGTGTTTGTTCTTCACTGGTTGACCTTTTCTTGTGGCAGCAGGTCACAAATCTTGCTGCTGTGATTCACCCAATAGATATGGGAGTTTATTAAAATTGGATTGGTTTAAAAAAATGTGGGTCTGTGTAATCTGAGGGAAATATGTGTCTCTGATATGGTCATACATTTGGCAGGAGGTTAGGAAGTGCAGCTCAGTTTCCACCTCATTTTGTGGGAAGTGTGCACATAGCCTGTATTCTCTTGAGAGCCAGGTCGACCAACGGCAGCCTCTCTCAATAGCAAGGTTATGCTCACTGACTGTGTACATAGTGAAAGCTTTCCTTGATTTTGGATCACTCACAGTGATCTGCCACTGTGTACTCTCTGTTTAGGGCCAAATAGCATTCTAGTTTGCTTTGTTTTTTTGTTAATACTTTCCAATATGTCAAGAAACTATCTTTTTGTTTTCTCATGATTTGGTTGGCTCTAATTGTGTTGTGCATATCTCTGTCTCTGTGATCTCTCTCTCTCTGACTCTCTCTGACTCTATCTCTCAATTAAATTACATTATATTCAAGGGCTTTATTGGCATGGGAAACATATGTTAACTTTGCCAAAGCAAGTGAAGTAGATAATAAACAAAAGTGAAATAAACAATAAAAATGAACAGTAAACATTACACTCACAGAAGTTCCAAAATAATAAAAGTATTTCAAATGTCATATTATGTCTATATACAGTGTTGTAACAATGTGCAAATAGTTGAAGTACAAAATGGAAAACAAATCAACATAAATATGGGTTGTATTTACAATGGTGTTTGTTCTTCACTGGTTGACCTTTTCTTGAGGCAACAGGCCACAAGTCTTGCTGCTGTGGATATGGGAGATAGATATGGGAGTTCATCAAAATTGGGTTTGTTTTTAAATTCTTAGTGGATTTGTGTAATCCGAGGGAAATATGTGTCTCTAATATGGTCATACATTTGGCAGGAGGTCAGGAGGTGCAGCTCACATTTTCCTTAAATTTGGGTCAATGGTCAGGTATTCTGCCACTGTGTACTCTCTGTTTAGGGCCACATAGCATTCTAGTTTGCTTAGTTTTTTTGTAAATTCTTTCCAATGTGTCAAGTAATTATATTTTTGTTTTTGGTTGGTTCTAATTATGTTGCTGTCCTAGGGCTCTGTTTGTGTTTTGTGAACAGAGCCCCAGGACCAGCTTGCTTAGGGGACTCTTCTCCAGGTTCATCTCTCTGTATGTGATGGCTTTGTTATGGAAGGTTTGGGAATCACTAGCTTTTAGGTGGTGCTAGAATTTAACAGCTCTTTTCTGGACTCTCTCTCTCTAGTGCCAGCATACAAAGGTGTAAGGTATAGCCAATGTTACCAGTGGGACCCTGAATAATGCATATATGTGGTAACTGGTCAGTCACTGATCAATCATGTGATTCTCTCACTCTGCAGGTTAGATGGCTAGTTGTCAACAGAGGCTGGTATGGAAACCACATGTGGTGTCCATGTGTTTGATACTGGTCCATTTATTACATTTCTGCCATTACAATGAGCCCATCCTCCTATAGCTCCCACCTGCCTCCTCTGGCGTTCAACCACTTGTCAATCATGCACTTGATAGTTATTTGTAACTTTAATTGATTTTATGTTGAGAGAGATAGGCTTTACTACATTTTCATAGGTAGCTGTCATGTATGCAGTCCATCAAACAATGTTGTGGGCCTGCCTATCTGCAAAACAGTAGCAGACATTCTATTTTCCCACGGAATATAACATACAATCATAAATGTTGATTATGTGTTTCAGAGAAAGTATTTGGCTCAGTCGCAATTGTTAAAGTAGTAGATGAGAATCTTTGTAGATTCAACAACACCCAGTCACGGGTGTGTTGCTTGCATCATAACCCTTTTCAGCCAATGAGAGAGCGACGTCGAGAAAGGGGTGCCGGAGACGTAAAGCTTGTGCAACATGGCGACTCTCCGAAGAGACTACGGAGAGTGGAGATACAACCGCTTTTAAACCAGAAAATCCATATATTTGTGCCTTGTACAATGTGGCGGGTTTAGCCCAAGCTACGACATCTACAACATTGTAAACGATGTTTGCAGAGGTAAGTTCATACTCGCTTCAAGGCGAGTCTATAGTTTGTTTTCCGCGCTGGGCAGTGACAGCGTTGAGTGACAGCAGCCAAACAGCTAGCTAACCGTTTAGCATCCGACCACAGGTAAACATTGGACGATGAGCACCGACAGGCTTGTCTGTTTTGAAAAAAACAAAACCTCCTTGCTCTGTCAGTTAGTCCAGGATTAGATAGCTAATACGATGAGCTGAAGTTATCCTTGGTGACAATACCGTGCTGGAATAAGCTCTCTGGCTAGGTGGAATAACCAACGTTATGCGTTTACATTATTATGAGTAACGACGTTGCTAACAGGAGAATCTCTTCAGCTCAACTGATTCAGGTGAGAATGGAATGGGCGCGTCCCAAAGTAGTTATTAACTAGCTGGCTAGTTAGCTGATGGCTAGCCCATTCAATAGTACATTCTTGGGCTAGGTGGCTAGCAACATCGATGTCAATTGCCCCATTTGCTTCCTAGCAATATAACTTAGCCTGCTAAATACTAGTAACGTTAGCTAACTTTAGTAATGTTAATCAATAACGTTAGATAATGTTATAGCACAACCTTATCAGAGTTAGCTAACTAGCTATGTGTCTTTCTGATTTGACATATTTAACCAACTTACTAGCTAAGTTACTTGTTACTGTTTTGCCCTGTTCTGTGTGTAACATTAGCCATTTTGATGTTGGCCAGCTACATTTTGGTAAATACGTGACGTTTAGTCTGCCTGCCCCATCATTACATTATCTGGCTTACACCTGGAACTGTCACCAGTCAAGTTGCTGGTACCTTCTGTCATAAAATCTGTTATGTAGGCTAGCTATGTGTTCCAATTATGCCTATGCGGCTGCAACTACATTTCCTATGGTATTTAATTTAGCTATCTAGCTACATGCAAAGTAGCTACAGTTCTCATCAAAGGGGTAATAAGTAAGAGTTTCTATCCAGCCCCACTTCCTGTTCCTTTAAATGGGGCTAGTCAAGTTTCTATCCAGATCTAAATGGGGCTAGTCAAGTTTCTATCCAGATTAGACCGGTGTCTGAAATGGATGTGTAAATGACTGCCTGTCATGTGGAATTGGGAGTTGTGTTCGTTCAGCAGTACTTCTCATTACTCTAATCTGTATTGTCTAAACTGACAGTGTTTTCCATTCCAAGGGTTTTATCTAAAGATAATGCTCTACTCCCATTGAGCTTGGTCTGTTTGACTAGACTACTTACCGGTAATGTAGTTATAACTGCTTATAAAGCAACTCTCTATATAGGCCCCTACAGTTCTCTGGTAACTAGGCCTACCTACCAGGTAAATATCCAACAGTTTTACCTTAGTATCAAGGCCCTTCCTATGTTGGAGACCTATGGTGTGTGTGTCTCTGCCCGGTGTGGTAGGCCTAATCTATGTTAGACTATATCTCCTTGGTCTCTGCAGGGAGAGGTATTTTATAGCGCTACTGCTTATAGTAAGTCCCTCTCCTAATATGTATGTATGTATGTATGTATGTATGTATGTATGTATGTATGTATGTATAACTAGGCAAGTCAGTACAAAACAAATTCTTATTTACAATGATGGCCTACCGGGGAACAGTGGGTTAACTGCCTTGTTCAGGGGCAGTTCAACGACAGATTTTTACCTTGTCATCTCGGGGATTCGATCCAGCAACCTTTCATTTAATGGCCCAATGCTCTAAATAGTAGTCTACCTGCTGCCCCCTAACTCTGATTACTATCAGGTCTATATGACCTCACTGGGGTAAGTTTAAATTGTGGCTGACATGGCACATTGTCTCCAGTTAATCTGGGATGTTATGGAAGAAAGAGGGCATTGTGTTGTGCTAGATATCACACCCAAGTATAAAACAGCATTCTTGTCTCTAACCTTTAGAGTTAACCAGTCACAACCTGAACACAACCTGGAGCACAGTAGCCAGCCTGACTGAAGGGAGTTGGCTGTTATGGTGTAACTGGTCTTACGGTGTAACATGCACCCTCAAGGATATGTGTTTCTCTCACAGCTAAATCTCATTAGTATGTCTTAATCAAGTCTTAGTGACAGCGAGGCGTCAGTCCATCAGAACTGCTCCGCCACGCACGCACGTGCAGCCTGCATCAGTCTAAGGTCACCCTAATAGGGAACTTTAACTGGCCCAGGTCACAGTGCAGTTCTATGGGAGCAGGAGGAGCACGGAGCCCAGTATCCATCATACTGAGGCCTCCCAGCCCTGCTCAGCCCTGCTCAGCCCAGCTCCCTCACTCCCCTCTGGGAGCTCCACTCACTTTCTCAGAGGAGAGCTTTTTAATGTTCTGAGCTAATCCCTCAATTACTAACCCCTCACTCATTAAACCCTAACCCCTCACCCAATGTCAGTAACTCCTGACTGTCTTGGAGGCCAAGGGGGCTGTGCTGCTGACAAAGTTGAAACATGCATTCGCTAACCCCTGACATCTTAGCCAGAAAAGGACTGGCCACCCCTCAGAGCCTGATTCCTCTCTAGGTTTCTTACTACATTCCTGGCTTTCCAGGGAGTCTTTCATAGCCACTGTGCTTCTGTATCGGCATTGCTTGCTGATTGGGGTTTTAGGCTGGGTATCTGTATTAGAGGTCGACGATTAATCGAAATGGCGATTTCAAGTTTTCATAACAATCGGAGATCGGTATATTTGGACACCGATTTGGCCCATTTATTATTATTATTTTTTACACCTTTATTTAACTAGGCAAGTCAGTTAAGAAGGCATTCTTATTTTCAATGACGGCCTAGGAACGGTGGGTTAACTGCCTTGTTCAGGGGCAGATTTTTACCTTGTCAGCTCAGCGATTCAACCATAAACATCAAGGCCTTTCTTAAAATCAATACACAGAAGTATATATTTTTAAACCTGCATATTTAGCTAAAAGAAATCCAGGTTAGCAGGCAATATTAACCAGGTGAAATTGTGTCACTTCTCTTGTGTTCATTGCACACAGAGTCAGTGTAAATGCAACAGTTTGGGCCGCCTAATTTGCCAGAATTTTACGTAATTATGACATAACATTGAAGGTTGTGCAATGTAACAGCAATATTTAGACTTATGGATGCCACCCGTTAGATAAAATACGGAACGGTTCCGTATTTCACTGAAAGAATAAACGTCTTGTTTTCGAGATGATCGTTTCCGGATTCGACCATATTAATGACTTACGGCTCGTATTTCTGTGTGTTATCATGTTATAACTAAGTCTATGATTTGATAGAGCAGTCTGACTGAGCGATGGTAGGCACCAGCAGGGCTCGTAAGCATTCATTCAAACAGCACTTTTGTGCGTTTTCCAGCAGCTGTTTATGACTTCAAGCCTATCAACTCCCGAGATTAGAATGGTGTAACCGATGTGACATGGCCAGCTAGTTAGCGGGGTGAGTAGTTGTTCCCCTTGCTCTGCATGGGTAACGCTGCTTCAAGGGTGGCTGTTGTCGATGTGTTCCTAGTTCGAGCCCAGGTAGGAGCGAGGAGAGGGACGGAAGCTATACTGTTACACTGGCAATACTAAAGTGCCTGTAAGAACATCCAATAGTCAAAGGTATATGAAATACAAATCGTATAGAGAGAAATAGTCCTATAATTCCTATAATAACTACAACCTAAAACTTCTTACCTGGGAATATTGAAGACTCATGTTAAAAGGAACCACCAGCTTTCATATGTTCTCATGTTCTGAGCAAGGAACTTAAACGTTAGCTTTCTTACATGGCACATATTGCACTTTTACTTTCTTCTCCAACACTTTGTTTTTGCATTATTTAAACCAAATTGAATATGTTTCATTATTTATTTGAGGCTAAATTTATTTTATTGGCGTGTTATATTAAGTTAAAATAAGTTTCCATTCAGTATTGTTATAATTGTCATTATTACAAATACATTTTTTAAATAAATCGGCCGATTAATCGGTATCTGCTTTGTTTTGGGGGGGTCCTCCAATAATCGGTATCGGCGTTGAAAAATCGTAATCAGTCGACCTCTAATCTGTATAGCAGTTTGTGACAACTGCTGATGTAAAAAGGACTTCATAAAATACATTTGATTGATTACCCCCTAACCCCTCAGTCACTACCATTGGTCACAGGGGCTGTGGCAAGGAAGGGAAGTGAAACCTGTATGCCTGCCTCACTGACATACCGGGCATGGGGTGACTTCATGTGGCGGGGAGTTGTGCAATGTCCTACAACTGATTTTGTCTTTTAGGGAGTTTACAAGGAATGCTTTGTGCTGCTTCAGTCTGGAACCCTCAGCTCTTGTATGGAACCCTCAGCTCTTGTATGGAACCCTCAGCTCTTGTCCTGTGATAGTTTGTGTTTGTGAACACCTGCGTCATCCTCTCCAGTCTCCACTAGTCTGTAGTCTGGTACAGTAGTATACTGGGGAGTGGAGGCTCTCTAAGTCAGTGGAGGAGTGGATCAGCTAGAGCAGTCTGTAAGTAGTAGAAGTTAACCCTGTAGTGGTTTAATAAGCCCTGTCATCCTCTAGCTCAGGGTTTGTTAAACTATGGGTCGGGAGCCAAAGTGGGCCCTGGGCACTTGAGGTGGGTTGCGAGTTATGAGAATACACCTAGATTTGCACACTATTTCTTCTTAATTTGGGTCATTGGAGGACGATTAGGGTCCCGGGAGGACTGTCTGGTTGAATGTTGCACATTATACAGTGGAGTGTATGAGAGACAGGACAGCCAGGCATGACTACAGGCAGCTATAGGGCAGACTCTTCGCAGCTGTCTGAGGCTATGGTGGGCAGAGAGGAGTTTTATTAAAACGTCTGAGCCCTTTCTGTTGGAATGGTTTTCCTGAACCTTCTTGCTACCGTACATTATCACAGAAGACAAGCATAATTTGTGACGAGTTGTTTTGTTGTGGCTGGTGAGCTGTCGTATTGTATTCTCTCCCACTAGTCCCTCTCTGTCTGTCTGTAGCCATATAATAACTTGGCCTACCTGTCTGTCCCTATATTCAGACAGTGATTGTTCTGTGGCGGCTCCACTGTGACGCTGGTGCTCTGATAACCCTAGCCCAGGCCCTCTCATATGGGCCCTAACACCATTACGGGTGTGTGTCAAGTCAAGGACGTCTGCTAGCAGCCAGGCACCTCGTGAATAAGGAGAGGCCTCCTTATCCCTGCTGTTGTTAGTAGTATAAAGACCCTGCCTGATTGACTGAATACCAGGCGGGTCTAACAATCAAGAGTGTTTGCGGTATGTTCATTCCTCTGTTAGTGTGTCTGAGTAACATTCTGTAGGTTGTGTCTCTGATGATACCTGGCTAGTATGCTGCTTCTCACCAGAGCTAGTCTAGGGAAGAATTTGCGATTTATCCTGAAATATAGGCCTAGCTGTGACAGCCCATCCTCTTAGCTACTGTAGTATACGTATGGTACAGTGCAAGCTAATGTTTCTAAATTCCCCTGTTTGTAATAATGTAATGCAGTAGTCAGTCAGTGCCATGTGTTATTATTTGGCCATGATGACTTTGTTGTTTCCTCTCAGGTGAATGTGTTAGCAGCAAGGGACTGACAAGCTTGTTTCATTATGTGAGCGAGGGGAAACGCTATGTGTGTGTATTGTGCACTTGTACAGTGTGTGTGTGTGTGTGTGTGTGTGTGTGTGTGTGTGTGTGTGTGTGTGTGTGTGTGTGTGTGTGTGTGTGTGTGTGTGTGTGTGTGTGTGTGTGTGTGATATAAAGTTGTGTAGATATAAAGTTGTGTAAGGGATAGCCGGGCTCTATCCAGCGTGGTTGATTGGAACAGATGGTGTATGTTAAATCTGTGTAAGCTGGAATGACTCAGAATATGCTGCTGCTAGCGCCTGCCTAGTGTGACGCTTATAGCTGTAATACTGCTGTACTACTCAACACCATCACCCTGACCCCTGGAAAGGTCAAAACATATCCCGTGTGTGTGTCGTTATAGCTGTAATACTGCTGTACTACTCAACACCATCACCCTGACCCCTGGAAAGGTCAAAACATATCCCGTGTGTGTGTCGTTATAGCTGTAATACTGCTGTACTACTCAACACCATCACCCTGACCCCTGGAAAGGTCAAAACATATCCCGTGTGTGTGTCGTTATAGCTGTAATACTGCTGTACTACTCAACACCATCACCCTGACCCCTGGAAAGGTCAAAACATATCCCGTGTGTGTGTCGTTATAGCTGTAATACTGCTGCAGTACTCAACACCACCATCAGCTTTTACACAGAAGCGTGAGTGTCCTGACCTCTGGAAATGTGCTCTCCCCTCAATCTTAGCTAGCTAATTAGTTCTACTGTATCTAAATGAAATCTGGTGACATAACAATGATGACAAAAGCTTTTCCTATGAATTATTTGCCTCTTTTTGAAATGTCATTGTGTTTCCAAGCCACAGTAATGCACTTTTCCCTAAATCTTCATCGGCACTAGTGATGCACCGATATGACATTTTTGGCAAATACCGATATCCAATATTTTCCTTTCCAAAAACAACTATACCCATATTTAAAATGTTACTGTCCTTTTAAGCATTCTAGTACAGTTAAATAGTTGAAACACACACACTGACCCAAAAGTTGCCATTTATGTATGTCCCCATTACCCAATCCATTGTTAAGGGTTTAAACACTGTTTCCTATGCTTGTTCAATGAACCATAAACAATTAATGAACATGCACCTGTGGAACAGTTGTTAAGACACTAACAGCTTACAGACAGTAGGCAATTAAGATCACAGTTATGAAAACTTAGGACACTAAAGAGGCCTTTCTATTGACTCTGAAAAACACCAAAATAAATATGCCCAGGGTCCCTGCTCATCTGTGTGAACGTGCCTTAGGCATGCTGCAAGGAGGCATGAGGACTGCAGATGTGGCCAGGGCAATAAATTGCAATGTCCGTACTGTGAAACACCTAAGACCATACTACAGGGAGACAGAACAGACCGTTGATCATCCTCGCAGTGGCAGACCACGTGTAACAACACCTGCACAGGATCGGTACATCCGATCAACACACCTGCGGGACAGGTACAGGGTGGCCCGAGTTACACCAGGAACGCACAATCCCTCCATCAGTGCTCAAACTGTCCTCAACAGGCTGAGAGAGGCTGGACTGAGGGCTTGTAGGACTGTTGTAAGACAGGTCCTCACCAGACATCACCAGCAATGACCTCGCCTATGGGCACAAACCCACCGTTGCTGGACCAGACAGGACTGGCAAAAAGTGCTCTTCACTGACACGTCGTGGATTGGTCTCACCAGGGGTGATGGTCAGATTTGTGTTTATCGTTGAAGGAATGAGCGTTACACTGAGGCCTGTACTCTGGAGTGGGATCGAGGTGGAGGGTCCGTCATGGTCTGGGGCGGTGTGTCACAGCATCATCGGACTGAGCTTGTTGTCATTGCAGGCAATCTCAACACTGTGCGTTACAGGGAAGACATCCTCCTCCCTCATGTGGTACCCTTCCTGCAGGCTCAACCTGACATGACCCTCCAGCATGACAATGCCACCAGCCATACTGCTCATTCTGTGCATGATTTTCTGCAAGGCAGAAATGTCAATGTTCTGCCATGGCCAGCGACAAGCCCGGATCTCAATCCCATTGCACTGCAGTACTTAATGCAGCTGGTGGCCACACCAGATACTGACGGTTACTTTTGGACCCCCCCTCTGTTCAGGGACACATTATTCAATTTCTGTTAGTCACATATCTGTATAACTTGTTCAGTTTATGTCTGTTGTTGAATCTTATGTTCATACAAATATTTACACATGCTAAGTTTACTGAAAATAAACGCAGTTGACAGTGAGAGGACGTTTCTTTTTTTGCTGAGTTTCTTTATAAACCTTCCTCCTGTATTGATGGTTCTCTTCCCTCAGCTACTTTATCTATCTAATGTAGATGAGCTGATAGACAGACCGCTCACAGTGTTATCCTGATCACTATCAGGCTCTTCAGTGAGAGGGATCAGCAGCAGGGTGGCTCTACAGTGAGAGGGATCAGCAGTGGGAGGGATCAGCAGCAGGGTGGCTCTACAGTGAGAGGGATCAGCAGCACGGTGGCTCTACAGTGAGAGGGATCAGCAGCAGGGTGGCTCTACAGTGAGAGGGATCAGCAGCAGGGTGGCTCTACAGTGAGAGGGATCAGCAGCAGGGTGGCTCTACAGTGAGAGGGATCAGCAGCAGGGTGGCTCTACAGTGAGAGGGATCAGCAGCAGGGTGGCTCTACAGTGAGAGGGATCAGCAGCAGGGTGGCTCTACAGTGAGAGGGATCAGCAGCAGGGTGGCTCTACAGTGGGAGGGATCAGCAGCAGGGTGGCTCTACAGTGAGAGGGATCAGCAGCAGTGTGGCTCTACAGTGAGAGGGATCAGCAGCAGTGTGGCTCTACAGTGAGAGGGATCAGCAGCAGGGTGGCTCTACAGTGAGAGGGATCAGCAGCAGGGTGGCTCTACAGTGAGAGGGATCAGCAGCAGGGTGGCTCTACAGTGAGAGGGATCAGCAGCAGGGTGGCTCTACAGTGAGAGGGATCAGCAGCAGGGTGGCTCTACAGTGAGAGGGATCAGCAGCAGGGTGGCTCTACAGTGGGAGGGATCAGCAGCAGGGTGGCTCTACAGTGAGAGGGATCAGCAGCAGTGTGGCTCTACAGTGAGAGGGATCAGCAGCAGG
The DNA here is from genome assembly GCF_023373465.1 of Oncorhynchus keta. Classification (NCBI taxonomy): domain Eukaryota; kingdom Metazoa; phylum Chordata; class Actinopteri; order Salmoniformes; family Salmonidae; genus Oncorhynchus; species Oncorhynchus keta. The sequence continues at coordinate 22,939,546 of NC_068440.1, read as the reverse complement.
GTGGCTCTACAGTGAGAGGGATCAGCAGCAGGGTGGCTCTACAGTGAGAGGGATCAGCAGCAGTGTGGCTCTACAGTGAGAGGGATCAGCAGTGGGAGGGATCAGCAGCAGGGTGGCTCTACAGTGAGAGGGATCAGCAGCAGGGTGGTTCTACAGTGGGAGAGATCAAAAGCAGGGTGGCTCTACAGTGAGAGGGATCAGCAGCAGGGTGGCTCTACAGTGAGAGGGATCAGCAGCAGGGTGGCTCTACAGTGAGAGGGATCAGCAGTGGGAGGGATCAGCAGCAGGGTGGCTCTACAGTGAGAGGGATCAAAAGCAGGGTGGCTCTGCAGTGAGAGGGATCAGCAGCAGGGTGGCTCTACAGTGAGAGGGATCAGCAGCAGGGTGGCTCTACAGTGAGAGGGATCAGCAGTGGGAGGGATCAGCAGCAGGGTGGCTCTACAGTGAGAGAGATCAGCAGTGAGGTGGCTCTACAGTGAGAGGGATCAGCAGCAGGGTGGCTCTACAGTGAGAGGGATCAGCAGTGGGAGGGATCAGCAGCAGGGTGGCTCTACAGTGAGAGGGATCAGCAGTGAGGTGGCTCTACAGTGAGAGGGATCAGCAGCAGGGTGGCTCTACAGTGAGAGGGATCAGCAGCAGGGTGGCTCTACAGTGGGAGGGATCAGCAGCAGGGCGGCTCTACAGTGGGAGGGATCAGCAGCAGGGTGGCTCTACAGTGGGAGGGATCAGCAGCAGGGTGGCTCTACAGTTGGAGGGATCAGCAGTGAGGTGGCTCTACAGTGAGAGGGATCAGCAGCAGGGTGGTTCTACAGTGGGAGGGATCAGCAGCAGGGTGGCTCGGCTCTACAGTGGGAGGGATCAGCAGCAGGGTGGCTCTACAGTGGGAGGGATCAGCAGCAGGGTGGTTCTACAGTGGGAGGGATCAGCAGCAGGGTGGTTCTACAGTGGGAGGGATCAGCAGCAGGGTGGCTCTACAGTGGGAGGGATCAGCAGCAGGGTGGCTCTACAGTGAGAGGGATCAGCAGTGGGAGGGATCAGCAGCAGGGTGGCTCTACAGTGGGAGGGATCAGCAGCAGGGTGGTTCTACAGTGGGAGGGATCAGCAGCAGGGTGGCTCTACAGTGGGAGGGATCAGCAGCAGGGTGGCTCTACAGTGAGAGGGATCAGCAGTGGGAGGGATCAGCAGCAGGGTGGCTCTACAGTGAGAGGGATCAAAAGCAGGGTGGCTCTGCAGTGAGAGGGATCAGCAGCAGGGTGGCTCTACAGTGAGAGGGATCAGCAGCAGGGTGGCTCTACAGTGAGAGGGATCAGCAGCACGGTGGCTCTACAGTGAGAGGGATCAGCAGCAAGGTGGCTCTACAGTGAGAGGGATCAGCAGTGGGAGGGATCAGCAGCAGGGTGGCTCTACAGTGAGAGAGATCAGCAGTGAGGTGGCTCTACAGTGAGAGGGATCAGCAGCAGGGTGACTCTACAGTAAGAGGGATCAGCAGCAGGGTGGCTCTACAGTGAGAGGGATCAGCAGCAGGGTGGCTCTACAGTGGGAGGGATCAGCAGCAGGGTGGCTCTACAGTGAGAGGGATCAGCAGCAGGGTGGCTCTACAGTGAGAGGGATCAGCAGCAGGGTGGCTCTACAGTGAGAGGGATCAGCAGCAGGGTGGCTCTACAGTGAGAGGGATCAGCAGTGGGAGGGATCAGCAGCAGGGTGGCTCTACAGTGAGAGGGATCAGCAGTGAGGTGGCTCTACAGTGAGAGGGATCAGCAGCAGGGTGGCTCTACAGTGAGAGGGATCAGCAGCAGGGTGGCTCTACAGTGGGAGGGATCAGCAGCAGGGCGGCTCTACAGTGGGAGGGATCAGCAGCAGGGTGGCTCTACAGTGGGAGGGATCAGCAGCAGGGTGGCTCTACAGTGGGAGGGATCAGCAGCAGGGTGGCTCTACAGTGGGAGGGATCAGCAGCAGGGTGGCTCTACAGTGAGAGGGATCAGCAGCAGGGTGGCTCTACAGTGAGAGGGATCAGCAGTGGGAGGGATCAGCAGCAGGGTGGCTCTACAGTGAGAGGGATCAGCAGTGAGGTGGCTCTACAGTGAGAGGGATCAGCAGCAGGGTGGCTCTACAGTGAGAGGGATCAGCAGCAGGGTGGCTCTACAGTGGGAGGGATCAGCAGCAGGGCGGCTCTACAGTGGGAGGGATCAGCAGCAGGGTGGCTCTACAGTGGGAGGGATCAGCAGCAGGGTGGCTCTACAGTGGGAGGGATCAGCAGTGAGGTGGCTCTACAGTGAGAGGGATCAGCAGCAGGGTGGTTCTACAGTGGGAGGGATCAGCAGCAGGGTGGCTCGGCTCTACAGTGGGAGGGATCAGCAGCAGGGTGGCTCTACAGTGGGAGGGATCAGCAGCAGGGTGGTTCTACAGTGGGAGGGATCAGCAGCAGGGTGGTTCTACAGTGGGAGGGATCAGCAGCAGGGTGGCTCTACAGTGGGAGGGATCAGCAGCAGGGTGGCTCTACAGTGAGAGGGATCAGCAGTGGGAGGGATCAGCAGCAGGGTGGCTCTACAGTGAGAGGGATCAGCAGTGGGAGGGATCAGCAGCAGGGTGGCTCTACAGTGAGAGGGATCAGCAGCAGGGTGGCTCTACAGTGGGAGGGATCAGCAGCAGGGTGGCTCTACAGTGGGAGGGATCAGCAACAGCGTGGTTCTACAGTGGGAGGGATCAGCAGCAGGGTGGCTCTACAGTGGGAGGGATCAGCAGCAGGGTGGCTCTACAGTGAGAGGGATCAGCAGTGGGAGGGATCAGCAGCAGGGTGGCTCTGACTCAGATCGTGGACAGATCACTTTCTATTTGTTTATTCCCCTGGGGTCCTCCTTTCTTTCACACAATACTTTATAGCAGAGCTCTCTGAACCTGTTCCTGGAGACCTACCGTCCCAGGGCTCAACGCTGAACTTTGTTACAAGGAGCATGTGTGCCCCAAAGTTGAAAATAAATAAATGTAGGACCACAGTGAAAAGTATTTTTAGATATTAAAGCTAGAATCCTTAATTTTTCTAGGCACGCTGATGCTCCTAAATAAAATTGTCAGGTCGCTGGGCCTCCCGAGTGGCGCAGAGGTCTAAGGCACGGCAGTGCTTGAGCCGTCACTACAGACTAAGGTTCGATCCCGGGCCGTGTCGCAGCTGTCCGCGACCAGGAGACCCATGAGGCGACACACAATTGACCCAGCGCTGTCCGGTTTAGGGGAAGGTTTGGTCAGCCGGGATGTCCTTGTCCCATGGCCTGTGTGAACAGTACACTTTCCTTCAGTAGCCTGTCTGTGATAACTATGGGAAAATCTCAATTGCATACTCCAAGCATCCTCTCTCCTCCAAACCCATTTGATGAGAAGGCCAGAGGCTCTGACCCCCAACCCATTGGAGGGGAAGGTCAGAGGGGCGGTGCCTCTGGCTTTCTCATCCAATGGGTTTTGAGGAGTGAGGATGCTAGGAGTATGCAATTGAGATTCTCCCCATGGCCTAATTCTCCCTTCCTTCCTGCATCTGGAGTTCCTGCTTCCTCTAGTGACACACACACACAGTGCCGTTCTCACCTCACCTATTGCGATTTTCCTTCCTGCACCTGGAGTGCCACATTCCACCTGAGTGCCCCCTCTGTGACTGCCACAGTCCTGTGGGTGGACACACACCTGCCTCACCCATATCACTTCACCTAGCACTCCTGGAAACTTTAGCTCTCACAGCAAACATCTGAAGAATGTAAACAAAACAAATGAACTGTGATCTAGACCCTGGTAGACAATCCTCATGCAAAATAGATTCCGGACCAGCTTTAGCTGTTAGCCTGGCTGTCTTTCAAGTAGCCTGAAGAATCCCTCAATGTAGGCTAATGACCTGTGGTAATGAATAAACCCGTTGTATCTTGTTCGCCTGTGGGATGTGTGCCAGTGTTGGCTGGAGACTGGGTTACGTACAGAGTCTGCTAGCATAAGCTTGCTAGTGTTAGCCTGCATTTAGGCTGTGTGAGACTAAAGGATGCAGTGAGAAAGCTAGCATAGCATTAGCAGTTAGCTTGTAAGCATGAAACTGGGTCACCGGTAGCTAAGCGACTTAACTCCAACATATGTCTTCTACAGAGGTCCAATGCAGCCGTTTTTAAAAATCTCAATATCAAATCATTTCTGGGTAACAATTAAGTACATTACAGTGATTGTTTTAAATTAAAATGGTCAAAAAGTAACAAAATAGCTTCTTAGCAAAGAGCAAGTTCTCAAGCAAGAATTTTGCTAGGTCTGTCTGGGAGTGGTCTGATTGGGGAGGGGGAAACTGAACTAGCAGTTATTGGTAGAGAGATTTGGAACTCTTTCTTATTGGCCTATTAACTAGTCACCAGGCAGGCCAAAACTCCATCCCACCAAAACAGGCTCAAATTTCAGGAAGACTTTTCAAACAGCTCTTACACTAAAAGGGCATTATCATAATTGTCACAATTTCACAGTATTCTTCCAACCTGTGTGGAAATATACATATAAAAAAAACACTGTCAAATCATGTTTTTTGACTGCATTGGTCCTTTAAGTTGCGATGCGCCCAGAAGAGTGTGCTCCAGTACTGGTAAAAATGTCCATTATTTTTATGCTTACCTTGTATCTGTTTGTCTGTAACTGCAAGCTTTTCTTTGGGTGCTGAAATCTGTAGTAGTCTGTCAAATTGCACCCTGTATTCCACTGTTTTCCAATGAAGTAGGAAGTTAGCGACTTCAAACATGCAGTAACTCAATACTTATAAAATATATACAATTCTTTAATGCTTACTGTGTACCTGTGCTTGTCCTGATTGCTATAGAGTCGTCCGTTTTGAATCCATAGTTTTTGATAAATAGCCTTCTCTGTTTCCCCTGACAAATCAAAAACATCTGATTTTTGATGAGGTCCTCCTCCTCCTCTGCTAACAGAGGTTGCTTAAAATGTTACTTATGTCAAAAACTACGGATTTCAGCACCCGAAGTAAAGCTTGCAGTTACACAGGACAAACCTAGAGAAGGAAAACATTAAATAATGGACAGCTTTACAATTATTGACTGATAGTGACTCGATGTAGTTGGCGGTAGATTCTTCTGGGCGAATCACAACTTCTCTCCGTAGAAGACATTATACACCAAGTGTACAAAACATTAGCAACACCTGCTCTTTTCATGACATAGACTGCCCAGGTGAATCCAGGTGAAAGCTATGATCCCTTATTGATGTCACATGTTAAATCCACTTCAATCAGTGTCGATGAAGGGGAGGAGACAGGTTAAAGAAGGATTTTTAAGCCTTGACACAATTGAGACACGGATTGTGTGTGCCTGTGTGTGTGTGTGCCTGTGTGTGTGTGTGCCTGTGTGTGTGTGTGTGCCTGTGTGTGTGTGTGCCTGTGTCTGTGTGTGCCTGTGTCTGTGTGTGCCTGTGTCTGTGCCTGTGCCTGTGTCTGTGCCTGTGTCTGTGTGTGTGTGTGCCTGTGTCTGTGTGTGTGTCTGTGCCTGTGTCTGTGCCTGTGTGTGTGCCTGTGTCTGTGTGTGTGCCTGTGTGTGTGTGTGTGTGTGTGTGTGTGTGTGTGTGTCTGTGTCTGTGTCTGTGTGTGCCTGTGTGTGTGTCTGTGTGTGTGCCTGTGTCTGTGTGTGTGTTTGCCTGTGTCTGTGTGTGCCTGTGTGTGCGCGCCATTTCAGTGGGTGAATAGGCAAGACAAGATATTTAAGTGCCTTTGAACAGGGTGTGGTAGTAGGTGCCAGGCACACCGGTTTGATTGTGTCAAGAACTGCAACACTGCTGGGTTTTTCACACTAAACAGTTTCCTGGGCCAGCTACCCTGTGGAAGGCTTTCGATGCCTTGTAGAGTCTATGCCCTGACAAATTACAAGTGCTAGCATTAGCAGTTAGCTTGCTAGCGTTAGGCTGTAGGCTGTGTGAGATCGGGTTAGGATGCAGTGAGAGAGCTAGCGACGTTAGCAGTGAGGTCAGCAGTGAGGTCAGCAGTTAGTTTATCTTTTTCCTGCTCTGACAATAACAGGTAACCTGAGGATGAGAAACTCTCTCCCTCTCACTTTCTCTCGATCTGACTTTCTGTAGTGTTTTATATTTTATTTAACTAGGCAAGTCAGTTAAGAACAAATTGTTATTTACAATGACGGCCTTCCCCGGCCAAACCTGGACGACGCTGGGCTAATTGTGCGCCGCCCAATGGGACTCCCAATCACGGCCGGATGTAATATAGCCTGGATTTGAACCAGGGACTGTAGTGACGCCTCTTGCACTGAGATGAAGTGCATTAGGCTGCCACAGTTAATATGTGAAATTAGGTGGGTGATTGCTATACGTTAACCCCCTCCCTCCCCCTCCAGGCCAGTCTGTCTGTGTGGGGATGGGGGGGTCTAGGAGTGGTGCTGTTCCTCATCACTTTTGGACCCTTCGCTATCTTCTACCTGGCCTTCTATATCTGCTGCGTTGTAGGCGGGTAAGTGTGTAAAACCTGTTTGAAGTTAAATCCTTTATAGATGTGTTTATGTGAAATGATCTGTCTTGGTTGTATTCTAGCTTTCAATAGGTTTTTACTGAGATAACTAATGAATCTGGTTTACCTGTCTTCTTCCTCTTCTCCTCCTCTCCCTTCCACTCTTCTCCCTCTCTCCTCTCCTCCTCCAGTGGTTTTGCGGTCACTCTGTTGTTTGGGAAGACCAACTCAGAGAGACATCTTGAGAAGTGTGAACACTCTTACCTGCCAGCCACACAAACGGGTATACTGAAGGTAGGATACATACACTCACACAAATGACTCTCTCTCCCCTCCCCCTCCATCTCTTTATCTATCTCTCCCCCCTCTCTTTCTTTCCCCCCCAGACGTTGGATGAGATGAGGTTGGAGCAGAAGCCTATAAAGATAGACAGGAGACTGACTGGCTCCAACTACATAGACGAGCCTCTGCAACAGGTAAGTAACAGATGGATGAAGGATGGGCAAGTGAAAACAAACGGAGAGGGAGCACAGTGCTGACACACAGCCTGATGACACAGATACTTTCTGCTTACTGGGCTCTGTCTATACAACTGTGATTGAAGCCAAGTCACTAGTTTTAGTCTGCAACTATCTCAATGCAGACATTTATGTCTCTGTAGCAAAGGGGTGTGTTTGAATTTCTGCCTGTCTTAGTGGATGTTTATGTACGTGTCTCAGTGTTGAACATAACAGACATATTCCCTCTGTTAGTCCTTGAGAATGATAGCTGTGACTGAAATGTGTCCACTAAAGGGCTAGTTAGTTGCTATAGCAGCCAGATAAAGTGAGGACATGTCTTTAAGTAGCCTAATTAGATCATGACCTGCCTGGATCAGCAGCCCCAGTGTGTGTGTGTGTGTGTGTGTGTGTGTGTGTGTGTGTGTGTGTGTGTGTGTGTGTGTGTGTGTGTGTGTGTGTGTGTGTGTGTGTGTGTGTGTGTGTGTGTGTGTGTGTGTGTGTGTGTGTGGTCCTGCGTGGTTTATCTCCCTCTTGTGTTCTGTATGGCCACTGTGGGTTTAATGAAAATTGACTTCTCACCTACAATAATGACTGGCCAGTTTCTCTCACTCACACTCTCTCCCTCTCCAGGTCATCCAGTTTGCATTGAGAGATTATATTCAGTATTGGTATTACACTCTGAGTGAGGATGAGTCTTTCCTGCTGGAAATCAGACAGACTGTCCAGAACGCTTTGGTCCAGTTCTCTACACGGTAACATTCTATTACTGCTATATTACTGGTGATTTACTGCTCTTCCTTACTTCTCTATAACTACTGTGTTATTATTATACAGGTCTAAAGAGGTGGACTGGCAGCCTTATTTCACCACCAGACTGGTGGATGACTTCGCTACTCACCTCCGAGTCTTCAGAAAGGCCCAGGACAGACTGGAGCGCAGGGATGACAATAAACAGAGTAGGAATACACATCCACTGACAGACAGGCGCTCTCTCTCTCTGACATGATGATGATTGTGGTGATGTTGATGGTGTTAATTGTGGTGATGACAATTGTGTTGATGAAGGTGATGCTTGTGGTGATGTGTTTCTAGGGGACTTGTCGGAGGAGATGGTGGAGTCATTTTTTGAGGCGGAGGTAGAGATGGAGAGGAGTGTCTGCAGAGACGTGGTCTGCACCTCCCTGAAGGATGAAGAAGGTAGACACACACATACACTTTCCATTAGAGCGAGGAAGGTTCACACGCTGAACCTCAACAAGGAAGTTAAAGCAACTTTTGTGTGTGTGTGTGTGTGTGTGTGTGTGTGTGTGTGTGTATATACACAGAGTGTACAAAGCATTAAGAACACCTGCTCTTTCCATGACATAGACTGACCAGGTGAATCCAGGTGGAAGCTGTTATCACTTATTGATGTTACCTGGTAATTCCACTTCAGTCAGTGTAGATGAGGAGACGGGTTAAATAAGGATTTTAAAGCCTTGAGACAATTGAGACATGGATTGTGTTTGTGTGCCATTCAGAGGATGAATGAGCAAGACAAAAGATGTAAGTGCCTTTGAACGGGGTCTGGTGGTAGTTGCCAGGCACACTGGTTTGTTTTTCATGCTCAACCATTTCCCGCGTGTATCAAGAATGGTCCACCACCCAAAGGACATCCAGCCAACTTGACACGCTGTGGGAAGCATTGGAGTCAATATGGGCCAGCATCCCTGTGGAATATTTTCAACACCTTGTAGAATCCATACCTGACAAATTGAGGCTGTTCTGAGGGCAAAAGGGGGGTGCAACTCAATATTAGGAAGGTGTTCCTAATGTTTGGTATACTCGGTGTACATCATAATGTTGACATTCAGGTACTGACGTCTCTGTGTGTGTCTCTGTGTCAGGGTTCCTGAGGGACTTGTGTGAGGTGCTGCTCTACCTTTTACTACCTCCTGGAGACTTCCACAACAAGAACATGAGATACTTCCTCAGGGTGAGACACACACACAAAAACAGACATGCACAAGACAAGCACACACTCACACTGTGACACAAACACCAACATGAAATTGAGTGTGATGTGTGGTCCTGAGTGGCTCAGTCAGTACACCTGTATTGCTTGCTGTTTGGGGTTTTAGGCTGGGTTTCTGTACAGCACTTTGAGATATCAGCTGATGTACGAAGGGCTATATAAATAACATTTGATTGATTGAAATTTGATTGATGGCGCTTGCAACACCAAGGGTTGCGCGTTCGATACCCGCTGGGGCCACCCATACATCATTATCTATGCACGCATGAATGTAAGTGGATAAAAGCCGTCTACTAAATGGCATGAAGTAATATTTTATGTGATGTAATTTGATTGTGTCCATGTCCCAGGAGATTCTGGCGCGAGGCGTTCTCCTTCCTCTGGTCAACCAGCTGAGTGATCCTGATTACATCAACCAGTTTGTTATCTGGATGGTCAGTATCAGTAATCACGTCGATAATCAATATCGTTATTGGAATCTTTTATCAATATTACCACTTCATCAACCAGTTGTAGAAGGTTAGTAGAGATCAATAACTTTTATCAATACAACTGATATAAATGTTATATAAACGCGTGTATGTGTGTAGATCCGGGACTCTAGCTGTAACTACGAGGCGTTTATGAACATCTTGAAGCTGACAGACAAAGTGTCTGAGCTGGAGGCTGTTAAAGACAAGGCCCTGGAGGAACTACAGTACCTACGATCACTGGACACCGCAGGAGATGGTACACACACACACACACAGACATGCATGACGCCACACTTTTACCATAAAGTAAACTCGGCAAAAAAAGAAATGTCCCTTTTTCAGGACCATGTCTTTCAAAGAAAATTCATAAAAATCCAAATAACTTCACAGATCTTCATTGTAAAGGGTTTAAACACTGTTTCCCATGATTGTTCAATGAACCATAAACAATTAATGAACATCACCTGTGGAATGGTTAAGACACTAACAGCTTACAGACGGTAGGCAATTAAGGACAGTTATGAAAACTTAGGACACTGAAGAGGCCTTTGTACTGACTCTGAAAAACACCAAAATAAATATGCCCAGGGTCTCAGCTCATCTGTGTGAACGTGCCTTAGGCATGCTGCAAGGAGGCATGAGGACTGCAGATGTGGCCAGGGCAATAAATTGCAATGTCCGTACTGTGAGATGCCTAAGACGGCGCTACAAGTAGACAGGATGGACAGCTGATCGCCCTCGCAGTGGCAGACCACGTGTAACAACACCTGCACAGGATCAGTAAATTTGAGCATCACACCTGCGGGACAAGTACAGGATGGTAACAACAACTGCCCGAGTTACACCAGGAACGCACAATCCCTCCATCAGTGCTCAGACTGTACGCAATAGGCTGAGAGAGGCTGGACTGAGGGCTGGTAGGCCTGTTGTAAGACAGGTCCTCACCAGACATCATTGGCAACAACGTTTCCTTTTTTATCACCAGGGGTGATGGTCGGATTCGCGTTTATCATTGAAGGAATGAGCGTTACACTGAGGCCTGTACTCTGGAGTGGGATCGATTCGGAGGTGGAGGGCCCGTCATGGTCTGAGGCGGAGTGTCACAGCATCATCGGACTGAGCTTGTCGTCATTGCAGGCAATCTCAACGCTGTGCATTACAGGGAAGACATCCTCCTTCCTCATGTGGTACCCTTCCTGCAGGCTCATCCTGACATGACCCTACAGCATGACAATCCCACCAGCCATACTGCTCGTTCTGTGCGTGATTTCCTGCAAGACAGGAATGTCAGTGTTCTGCCATGGCCAGCGACGAGCCCGGATCTCAATCTCAAGTACTTAATGCAGCTGGTGGCCACACCAGATACTGACCGTTACTTTTGATTTTGACCCCTCCTTTGTTCAAGGACACATTATTCAATTTCTGTTAGTCTGTGGAGCTTCTTCAGTTTATGTCTCAGTTGTTGAATCTTGTTATGTTCATACAAATATCTACACATGTTAAGTTTACTGAAATAAACACAGTTGACAGTAAGAGGATGTTTTTTTTGCTGTGTTTATACATACAATCCCCCCCAAATATATTTATTAATCTCTCATTCCACTCTCCTCATCTCCCTCCATCCCATTTCTTCCCTCTTTCTCTCCCTCTCTCAGATATCAATGTTATAAAGAATCAGATCAACAGTCTGTTGTTTGTGAAGAAGGTCTGTGAGACCAGGATACAGAGGCTACAGTCAGGGAAGGTCAGACATGGGGTATTATGGAGAGTTTGATGAACAGTGAAAATGAGTTTGACACACACTTACTAAACCTCTTTCTCACGCTTTCTATCTCTCCTTATCTCCACCTCTCTATCACTGCTGTAGGAAGTGGATACTCTGAAACTAGCAGCTAATTTGGGCAAGCTGTGCATCATCCCACTGGAACACGTCCTTGTTCACAACATCGCCTTGCAATTCTTTATGGGTTTGTACTGTACCACACACACAACATGCAAGCCAAGTTGTTTTTATATTTTATTTAACCTTTCATCTTTTAAATTTCACCTTTATTTAACAAGGTAGGCCTGTTGAGAACAAGTTCTCATTTACAACTGCGACCTGGCCAAGATGAAGCAAAGCAGTGCGACACAAACAACATAGTTACACATAGAATAAACAAACATACAGTCAATAGTCTATATACAGTGTGTGCAAATGGGGGAAAGGCAATAAATAGGCCATAGTGGCGAAGTAATTACAATTTAGCAAATTAACACTGTAGTGACAGATGTGCAGATGAGGATGTGCAAGTAGAAATACTGGTGTGCAAAAGAGCAGAATTTATTATTATTATCATATTTTTTTAAGTATGAGGTAGTTGGTTGGATGGGCTATTTATAGATCGGTAAGCTGCTCTGACAGCCGACGCTTTAAGTTAGTGAGGGAGATATAAGACTCCAGCTTCAGTGATTTTTGCAATTCGTTCCAGTTATTGGCAACAGAGAACTGGAAGGAAAGGCGGCCAAATGGGTGTTGGATTTGGGGATGACCAGTGAGATATACCTGCTGCAGCGCCTGCTACAGGTGGGTGTTGTTATGGTGACCAGTGAGCTGAGATAAGGCGGGGATTCACCTAGCAAAGACTTATAGATGACCTGGATCCAGTTGGTTTGGCGACGAATATGTAGCGAGGACCAGCCAACGAGAGCATACAGGTCGCAATGGTGGGTAGTATATGGGGCTTTGGTGACAAAACAGATGGCACTGTGATAGACTGCATCCAATTTGCTGAGTAGAGTGTTGGAGGCTATTTTGTAAATGACATCGCCGAAGTCAAGGATCGGTAGGATAGTCAGTTTTTCGAGGGTATGTTTGGCAGCATTAGTGAAGGAGGCTTTGTTGCAAAATATGATTCTAGATTTAATTTTGGATTGGAGATGCTTAATTAATATGATTCTTGAAGGAGAGTTTACAGTCTAACCAGACACCTAGGTATTTGTAGTTGTCCACATTTTCTAAGTCAGAACTGTCCAGAGTAATGATGCTAGGTGGGCGGGTGCGGGCAGCTATCGGTTGAAGAGCATGCACTTAGTTTGACTTGTGTTTTAAGAGCAGTTGGAGGCCACGGAAGGAGTGTTTTGTGGCATTGAAGCTCGTTTGGAGGTTTGTTAACACAGTGTCCACTCAGGAAAGTCAGTTAAGAACAAATTCTTATTTACAATAAGTGCCTCCAAGAGTCAAATGGTCTCCAGTGGGGACGTGGGTTGGGGAAAAGACACAGACAGAAGACCCTGGAAAAACACATACAACAGCAAACAAACTATGTGTGTGCCTGACAGTGGAGGGCTACATAGGAATATCCTCACCCCTTACCTCTAACCCTTGACCTCTACCCTCTTCTGTAGACTACATGCAGGCGGCTGGGGCCCAGGCAGAGCTGTTCTTCTGGCTGACAGTGGAGGGCTACAGAGTAACAGCCCAGCAACAACTAGAGGTGATGGAGGGATGGCAGAAGGATGGAAAGAAGGGAGGTTCCACTCAAGGACTGCTGAAGGCTGCAGCATTAGGGGTCTATGAACAGTACCTGTCTGATAAGGTAACACACACGCTTTCACAACATACACATACACTTTCGCAACACGTGCACAAACCCACACATTTTCTTAAACTTTTGTCCACCTTTTTCTCTCTTTCTTTCTCCCTTTCTCCCTCTTCCCCTCTCTCTCTCTCTCTCCAGGCGTCCCCCAGGGTACAAGTAGATGAGGTGTCTGTAGTCAAACTAAGAGAGAAGCTACAGAAGGAAGGAGACCCCACGCCAGAGATATTCGACGAGATCCAGAGAAAAGTGTGTTTTTGTTAGTCTGATTAAAAGGTTATCAACTGTCTGAGACTGTAACAGCTAGCAAGCATATTTGAGACCTTTGCACTCAATGTGTTGTTGTGGATCCAAATAAACTATTCCCATGTGTTCTGGTGTGTGTGTTGCAGGTGTATGACATGATGCTTCGTGATGAGAGGTACTACCCGTCGTTCAGACAGAGCCCCCTCTACATCAGGATGTTAGCTGAACTGGACATGCTCAAAGAACCGTCTTATAGAGGATCAGATGACGGAGATGGAGGTTAGTACGGTCTGTCTATGTCTGTGCGTTGTAAGCATAGCTTAACCCTAACCCAGGGGTGAGAGGAGGGCCGAGTGTCTGTGGGTTTTTACTTCTCCCTTTTTATCAATGAAGGCAATTGATTAGTTAGGAACTCCCCTCACCTGGTTGTCTAGGTCTTAGTTGGACACCTATTGAAAATAAATAACAAAACTAACAGGACACACAGCCCTCCATGGAATGAGTTTGATACCTCTGGCTCAACCCATTCCCCATAGCTTTGAAGAGAAACTGTTGTCCTATATCTTGAACTATTTCTCTCTCTTCCTCTACAGAATCGTTCAACGGTTCTCCAACAGGAAGCATTAATCTAGTAAGTTCTCATCAGTCCCTGAGACACACCAGCGCTCAGTGCAGTCATTAAATACAGCCAGCCCTAGTCACGGTACTGTCTTTTAGAACAGGTGTTGTGTTATTGGACCTCTAGTGGTATTCGCTACCCTGCTATAGAGTTGTTAAGATTTAACAACTGTTAGGAAATGGTTGACTTTTGCTGCTGTCGAAGTAGCGGTATTGCTGCTGGTGATTGGCTGTTAGTACAGGGATTAACAGTATCTCTGGTTCTTATTGGTTGTTTCTCTCCACTGTTTACAGTCTCTGGATGACCTTTCGAATTCCTGCCATGACGACAATATACAGCTACACGCCTTCATCTCTGACACAGGTACTCACACACTTGAATTCAGACTTGTGATATCCAGTCAGATGAGTGTGTTGTCTGTGGTGGGATGTGAGCATGCATTTAGTTTTACTAGTGTTTTAAGAACAGTTGGAGGACTTAGGCTAGTGTGCTACTGAAAGTTAACCAACTACCATTGTTCTCTCACTTGCATGTGTGTCTACTGACTACTAATGTGGTTTCATTCAGATATGTGTGGGTACAACAGTAGTGGCCTTAAAAACGTTACCCTGTCAAAATGCCTTGATGCTGTAAGAAGCCTAGATGCAGTGTTGTCTCCTAACACTACAAGACGGCAGTCCAGTGAGTTCCATTATTTATGGCATGGAATATGTATCTTTGATGATACAATGGAAAGCATGTTTTGGATTGATTTTGGTGGGCAGGGTGGGCAAGATTTTACAGCGGTGCGACGAGTAACTTTTGTTTTAGGGCCAGAACTGTGTGTGTGCCTTATTGAACTACTGACCACTCCCCCGACTAGCCCCCTCCTCCCCTCTCCATCACCCTTTGACCTGTAACCTCATCTCCTCACGTTAACCATCAACTTGTATCACTCATGTTACCATCTCATGTTGCTGCTACTTTTCTTTTTACACTTTCATTATTTCATCACCTTTACCATTTCTTCTCTTTTTCCTTCACTTATTCCTTTGCTACTTTTTGTCATCTGTCCTCATTCCCCTTCTCTGTCTGTGTGCTTCCTCTTTATCCTTTCTCCCTTCCCTCTCCTGCCGCCTCTTCCCCCTGGTCTCTGTGTATCAGTAGCTGATGCTTGTCTCCCCGGGGCTGGGTTGGGTATGGGGTTGGGGCTGCTGGGTGCTACAGGGGTGTGTAATGACCACGGCAAGACCTACGCCCTCTACGCCATCACCGTGTGCCGCCGTAACCACGACGGCAGCGAGGACTCCTGGAAAACCTACCGCCGCTACTCCGACTTCCACGACTTCCACATGAGGATCACGGAGCAGGTAAAGGTAAATATATGTGGGTTCCTATAACAAAGTCCTTCTGACTTCTAAGGTGTGTACATAGATATGGAAAGATGGCATACCTTCTATCCTTGCAATCGCATCGTCTGTGACAGCATCTCCATTTTAAAGTTGTATTAAAGTTATACTTCTAAGAGTCCGTTGGCAGTTTGTAAATAAACTGAAAAGGTGCATAACACCACCTAATGTGCTGGAGTGCGTATAGTCTGAACAGGTATAAAGCCAAGGTTGGTGATTTACTGCCTCCTGCACTTAAGGAATTTTGCTTACCTGGATGAAATGAAATGTGATCCTGCCTTGACCCATAGCAAGTCCCACCCAATTGACTACTTCAAAATGGTGGAAGCCCCAATGGTGCTGCCCATGCTAAAAACAGACTTTGGTCTAAGTGCACCCTCCACCCATCTCTATGGATGTGTGTTGTACCTCCATTTTGGGAACCTGGCATGTATGTGTGTGTTTGATATATTCCAGTTTGAGAACTTGATGTCGATCCTGAAGCTGCCAGGGAAGAAGACGTTCAACAACATGGACAGAGACTTCCTGGAGAAGAGGAAAAAAGATCTCAACGCATACCTACAGGTGGGAGTGTGTGTAATTTACCTGTTTTACATGGCTATGCCCATTCCTCTCTTCTCTCTCTGTGTGTGTAGTATACCTGTTTTACATGGCTATGCCCATTCCTCTCTTCTCTCTCTGTGTGTGTAGTTTACCTGTTTTACATGGCTATGCCCATTCCTCTCTTCTCTCTCTGTGTGTGTAGTATACCTGTTTTACATGGCTATGCCCATTCCTCTCTTCTCTCTCTGTGTGTGTAGTTTACCTGTTTTACATGGCTATGCCCATTCCTCTCTTCTCTCTCTGTGTGTGTAATTTACCTGTTTTACATGGCTATGCCCATTCCTCTCTTCTCTCTGTGTGTGTGTAGTTTACCTGTTTTACATGGCTATGCCCATTCCTCTCTTCTCTCTCTGTGTGTGTAGTTTACCTGTTTTACATGGCTATGCCCATTCCTCTCTTCTCTCTGTGTGTGTGTAGTTTACCTGTTTTACATGGCTATGCCCATTCCTCTCTTCTCTCTCTGTGTGTAGTATACCTGTTTTACATGGCTATGCCCATTCCTCTCTTCTCTCTCTGTGTGTAGTTTACCTGTTTTACATGGCTATGCCCATTCCTCTCTTCTCTCTCTGTGTGTAGTTTACCTGTTTTACATGGCTATGCCCATTCCTCTCTTCTCTCTGTGTGTGTGTAGTTTACCTGTTTTACATGGCTATGCCCATTCCTCTCTTCTCTCTTTCTGTGTGTAGTTTACCTGTTTTACATGGCTATGCCCATTCCTCTATTCTCTCTCTGTGTGTGTAGTTTACCTGTTTTACATGGCTATGCCCATTCCTCTCTTCTCTCTGTGTGTGTGTAGTTTACCTGTTTTACATGGCTATGCCCATTCCTCTCTTCTCTCTTTCTGTGTGTAGTTTACCTGTTTTACATGGCTATGCCCATTCCTCTATTCTCTCTCTGTGTGTGTAGTTTACCTGTTTTACATGGCTATGCCCATTCCTCTATTCTCTCTCTGTGTGTGTAGTTTACCTGTTTTACATGGCTATGCCCATTCCTCTCTTCTCTCTTTCTGTGTGTAGTTTACCTGTTTTACATGGCTATGCCCATTCCTCTATTCTCTCTCTGTGTGTGTAGTTTACCTGTTTTACATGGCTATGCCCATTCCTCTCTTCTCTCTGTGTGTAGTTTACCTGTTTTACATGGCTATGCCCATTCCTCTCTTCTCTCTCTGTGTGTGTAGTTTACCTGTTTTACATGGCTATGCCCATTCCTCTCTTCTCTCTGTGTGTGTGTAGTTTACCTGTTTTACATGGCTATGCCCATTCCTCTCTTCTCTCTCTGTGTGTGTAGTTTACCTGTTTTACATGGCTATGCCCATTCCTCTCTTCTCTCTCTGTGTGTGTAGTTTACCTGTTTTACATGGCTATGCCCATTCCTCTCTTCTCTCTGTGTGTGTGTGTAGTTTACCTGTTTTACATGGCTATGCCCATTCCTCTCTTCTCTCTCTCTGTGTGTGTAGTTTACCTGTTTTACATGGTTATGCCCATTCCTCTCTTCTCTCTCTGTGTGTGTAGTTTACCTGTTTTACATGGCTATGCCCATTCCTCTCTTCTCTCTCTGTGTGTGTAGTTGTTATACCTGTTTTACATGGCTATGCCCATTCCTCTCTTCTCTCTCTGTGTGTGTAGTTGTTATACCTGTTTTACATGGCTATGCCCATTCCTCTCTTCTCTCTCTGTGTGTGTAGTTTACCTGTTTTACATGGCTATGCCCATTCCTCTCTTCTCTCTCTCTGTGTGTAGTATACCTGTTTTACATGGCTATGCCCATTCCTCTATTCTCTCTCTGTGTGTAGTATACCTGTTTTACATGGCTATGCCCATTTCTCTCTTCTCTCTGTGTGTGTGTGTAGTTGTTATATCTTTAGTATATCTGTTTTACATGGCTATGCCCATTCCTCTCTTCTCTCTCTGTGTGTGTAGTTTACCTGTTTTACATGGCTATGCCCATTCCTCTCTTCTCTCTCTGTGTGTGTAGTTTACCTGTTTTACATGGCTATGCCCATTCCTCTCTTCTCTCTCTCTGTGTGTAGTATACCAGTTTTACATGGCTATGCCCATTCCTCTCTACTCTCTCTGTGTGTGTGTAGTTGTTATATCTTTAGTATATCTGTTTTACATGGCTATGCCCATTCCTCTCTTCTCTCTCTGTGTGTGTAGTTTACCTGTTTTACATGGCTATGCCCATTCCTCTCTTCTCTCTCTGTGTGTGTAGTTTACCTGTTTTACATGGCTATGCCCATTCCTCTCTTCTCTCTCTGTGTGTAGTATACCTGTTTTACATGGCTATGCCCATTCCTCTCTTCTCTCTCTGTGTGTGTAGTATACCTGTTTTACATGGCTATGCCCATTTCTCTCTTCTCTCTGTGTGTGTAGTATACCTGTTTTACATGGCTATGCCCATTCCTCTCTTCTCTCTCTGTGTGTGTAGTTTACCTGTTTTACATGGCTATGCCCATTCCTCTCTTCTCTCTCTCTCTGTGTGTGTAGTTTACCTGTTTTACATGGCTATGCCCATTCCTCTCTTCTCTCTCTGTGTGTGTAGTTTACCTGTTTTACATGGCTATGCCCATTCCTCTCTTCTCTCTGTGTGTGTGTAGTTGTTATACCTGTTTTACATGGCTATGCCCATTCCTCTCTTCTCTCTGTGTGTGTAGTTGTTATACCTGTTTTACATGGCTATGCCCATTCCTCTCTTCTCTCTCTGTGTGTGTAGTTTACCTGTTTTACATGGCTATGCCCATTCCTCTCTTCTCTCTCTCTGTGTGTAGTATACCTGTTTTACATGGCTATGCCCATTCCTCTCTTCTCTCTCTGTGTGTGTAGTATACCTGTTTTACATGGCTATGCCCATTTCTCTCTTCTCTCTGTGTGTGTGTGTAGTTGTTATATCTTTAGTATATCTGTTTTACATGGCTATGCCCATTCCTCTCTTCTCTCTCTGTGTGTGTAGTTTACCTGTTTTACATGGCTATGCCCATTCCTCTCTTCTCTCTCTCTGTGTGTAGTATACCAGTTTTACATGGCTATGCCCATTCCTCTCTACTCTCTCTGTGTGTGTGTAGTTGTTATATCTTTAGTATATCTGTTTTACATGGCTATGCCCATTCCTCTCTTCTCTCTCTGTGTGTGTAGTTTACCTGTTTTACATGGCTATGCCCATTCCTCTCTTCTCTCTCTGTGTGTGTAGTTTACCTGTTTTACATGGCTATGCCCATTCCTCTCTTCTCTCTCTCTGTGTGTAGTATACCTGTTTTACATGGCTATGCCCATTCCTCTCTTCTCTCTCTGTGTGTGTAGTATACCTGTTTTACATGGCTATGCCCATTTCTCTCTTCTCTCTGTGTGTAGTATACCTGTTTTACATGGCTATGCCCATTCCTCTCTTCTCTCTCTGTGTGTGTAGTTTACCTGTTTTACATGGCTATGCCCATTCCTCTCTTCTCTCTCTCTCTGTGTGTGTAGTTTACCTGTTTTACATGGCTATGCCCATTCCTCTCTTCTCTCTCTGTGTGTAGTTTACCTGTTTTACATGGCTATGCCCATTCCTCTCTTCTCTCTGTGTGTGTGTAGTTGTTATACCTGTTTTACATGGCTATGCCCATTCCTCTCTTCTCTCTCTGTGTGTGTAGTTGTTATACCTGTTTTACATGGCTATGCCCATTCCTCTCTTCTCTCTCTGTGTGTGTAGTTTACCTGTTTTACATGGCTATGCCCATTCCTCTCTTCTCTCTCTCTGTGTGTAGTATACCTGTTTTACATGGCTATGACCATTCCTCTCTTCTCTCTCTGTGTGTGTAGTATACCTGTTTTATGCCCATTTCTCTCTTCTCTCTCTGTGTGTGTGTAGTTGTTATATCTTTAGTATATCTGTTTTACATGGCTATGCCCATTCCTCTCTTCTCTCTCTGTGTGTGTAGTTTACCTGTTTTACATGGCTATGCCCATTCCTCTCTTCTCTCTCTGTGTGTGTAGTTTACCTGTTTTACATGGCTATGCCCATTCCTCTCTTCTCTCTCTGTGTGTGTAGTATACCTGTTTTACATGGCTATGCCCATTTCTCTCTTCTCTCTGTGTGTGTAGTATACCTGTTTTACATGGCTATGCCCATTCCTCTCTTCTCTCTCTGTGTGTGTAGTTTACCTGTTTTACATGGCTATGCCCATTCCTCTCTTCTCTCTGTGTGTGTAGTATACCTGTTTTACGTGGCTATGCCCATTCCTCTCTTCTCTCTCTGTGTGTGTGTAGTTGTTATATCTTTAGTATATCTGTTTTACGTGGTTTATGCCCATTCCTCTCTTCTCTCTGTGTGTAGTATACCTGTTTTACATGGCTATGCCCATTCCTCTCTTCTCTCTGTGTGTAGTTGTTATATCTTTAGTATATCTGTTTTACATGGCTATGCCCATTTCTCTCTTCTCTCTGTGTGTAGTTGTTATATCTTTAGTATATCTGTTTTACATGGCTATGCCCATTTCTCTCTTCTCTCTGTGTGTAGTTGTTATATCTTTAGTATATCTGTTTTACATGGCTATGCCCATTCCTCTCTTCTCTGTGTGTGTGTGTAGTTGTTATATCTTTAGTATATCTGCTTTACGTGGCTATGCCCATTCCTCTCTTCTCTGTGTGTAGTTGTTATATCTTTAGTATATCTGTTTTACATGGCTATGCCCATTCCTCTCTTCTCTCTGTGTGTGTGTGTGTAGTTGTTATATCTTTAGTATATCTGTTTTACGTGGCTATGCCCATTCCTCTCTTCTCTCTGTGTGTAGTTGTTATATCTTTAGTATATCTGTTTTACGTGGCTATGCCCATTCCTCTCTTCTCTCTGTGTGTGTAGTATACCTGTTTTACATGGCTATGCCCATTCCTCTCTTCTCTCTGTGTGTGTAGTATACCTGTTTTACATGGCTATGCCCATTCCTCTCTTCTCTCTGTGTGTGTAGTATACCTGTTTTACATGGCTATGCCCATTCCTCTCTTCTCTCTGTGTGTAGTATACCTGTTTTACGTGGCTATGCCCATTCCTCTCTTCTCTCTGTGTGTAGTTGTTATATCTTTAGTATATCTGTTTTACGTGGCTATGCCCATTCCTCTCTTCTCTCTGTGTGTAGTATACCTGTTTTACATGGCTATGCCCATTCCTCTCTTCTCTCTGTGTGTGTAGTATACCTGTTTTACGTGGCTATGCCCATTCCTCTCTTCTCTCTGTGTGTGTAGTATACCTGTTTTACATGGCTATGCCCATTCCTCTCTTCTCTCTGTGTGTGTAGTATACCTGTTTTACATGGCTATGCCCATTCCTCTCTTCTCTCTGTGTGTGTAGTATACCTGTTTTACATGGCTATGCCCATTCCTCTCTTCTCTCTGTGTGTAGTATACCTGTTTTACGTGGCTATGCCCATTCCTCTCTTCTCTCTCTGTGTGTGTAGTATACCTGTTTTACATGGCTATGCCCATTCCTCTCTTCTCTCTGTGTGTAGTTGTTATATCTTTAGTATACCTGTTTTACGTGGCTATGCCCATTCCTATCTTCTCTGTGTGTGTAGTTGTTATATCTTTAGTATATCTGTTTTACGTGGCTATGCCCATTCCTCTCTTCTCTCTGTGTGTAGTTGTTATATCTTTAGTATATCTGTTTTACGTGGCTATGCCCATTCCTATCTTCTCTGTGTGTGTGTGTAGTTGTTATATCTTTAGTATATCTGTTTTACATGGCTATGCCCATTTCTCTCTTCTCTCTCTGTGTGTGTAGTTGTTATATCTGTTTTACGTGGCTATGCCCATTCCTATCTTCTCTCTGTGTGTGTGTAGTTGTTATATCTTTAGTATATCTGTTTTACGTGGCTATGCCCATTCCTCTCTTCTCTCTGTGTGTAGTTGTTATATCTTTAGTATACCTGTTTTACATGGCTATGCCCATTCCTCTCTTCTCTCTGTGTGTAGTTGTTATATCTTTAGTATACCTGTTTTACATGGCTATGCCCATTCCTCTCTTCTCTCTGTGTGTAGTTGTTATATCTTTAGTATATCTGTTTTACGTGGCTATGCCCATTCCTCTCTTCTCTCTGTGTGTAGTTGTTATATCTTTAGTATATCTGTTTTACGTGGCTATGCCCATTCCTATCTTCTCTGTGTGTGTGTGTAGTTGTTATATCTTTAGTATATCTGTTTTACATGGCTATGCCCATTTCTCTCTTCTCTCTCTGTGTGTGTAGTTGTTATATCTGTTTTACGTGGCTATGCCCATTCCTCTCTTCTCTCTGTGTGTAGTTGTTATATCTTTAGTATACCTGTTTTATATGGCTATGCCCATTCCTCTCTTCTCTCTGTGTGTAGTTGTTATATCTTTAGTATATCTGTTTTACGTGGCTATGCCCATTCCTCTCTTCTCTCTGTGTGTAGTTGTTATATCTTTAGTATATCTGTTTTACGTGGCTATGCCCATTCCTCTCTTCTCTCTCTCTGTGTGTAGTATACCAGTTTTACATGGCTATGCCCATTCCTCTCTACTCTCTCTGTGTGTGTGTAGTTGTTATATCTTTAGTATATCTGTTTTACATGGCTATGCCCATTCCTCTCTTCTCTCTCTGTGTGTGTAGTTTACCTGTTTTACATGGCTATGCCCATTCCTCTCTTCTCTCTCTGTGTGTGTAGTTTACCTGTTTTACATGGCTATGCCCATTCCTCTCTTCTCTCTCTCTGTGTGTAGTATACCTGTTTTACATGGCTATGCCCATTCCTCTCTTCTCTCTCTGTGTGTGTAGTATACCTGTTTTACATGGCTATGCCCATTTCTCTCTTCTCTCTGTGTGTGTAGTATACCTGTTTTACATGGCTATGCCCATTCCTCTCTTCTCTCTCTGTGTGTGTAGTTTACCTGTTTTACATGGCTATGCCCATTCCTCTCTTCTCTCTCTCTCTGTGTGTGTAGTTTACCTGTTTTACATGGCTATGCCCATTCCTCTCTTCTCTCTCTGTGTGTGTAGTTTACCTGTTTTACATGGCTATGCCCATTCCTCTCTTCTCTCTGTGTGTGTGTAGTTGTTATACCTGTTTTACATGGCTATGCCCATTCCTCTCTTCTCTCTCTGTGTGTGTAGTTGTTATACCTGTTTTACATGGCTATGCCCATTCCTCTCTTCTCTCTCTGTGTGTGTAGTTTACCTGTTTTACATGGCTATGCCCATTCCTCTCTTCTCTCTCTCTGTGTGTAGTATACCTGTTTTACATGGCTATGACCATTCCTCTCTTCTCTCTCTGTGTGTGTAGTATACCTGTTTTATGCCCATTTCTCTCTTCTCTCTCTGTGTGTGTGTAGTTGTTATATCTTTAGTATATCTGTTTTACATGGCTATGCCCATTCCTCTCTTCTCTCTCTGTGTGTGTAGTTTACCTGTTTTACATGGCTATGCCCATTCCTCTCTTCTCTCTGTGTGTGTAGTTTACCTGTTTTACATGGCTATGCCCATTCCTCTCTTCTCTCTCTGTGTGTGTAGTATACCTGTTTTACATGGCTATGCCCATTTCTCTCTTCTCTCTGTGTGTGTAGTATACCTGTTTTACATGGCTATGCCCATTCCTCTCTTCTCTCTCTGTGTGTGTAGTTTACCTGTTTTACATGGCTATGCCCATTCCTCTCTCTCTCTGTGTGTGTAGTATACCTGTTTTACGTGGCTATGCCCATTCCTCTCTTCTCTCTCTGTGTGTGTGTAGTTGTTATATCTTTAGTATATCTGTTTTACGTGGTTTATGCCCATTCCTCTCTTCTCTCTGTGTGTAGTATACCTGTTTTACATGGCTATGCCCATTCCTCTCTTCTCTCTGTGTGTAGTTGTTATATCTTTAGTATATCTGTTTTACATGGCTATGCCCATTTCTCTCTTCTCTCTGTGTGTAGTTGTTATATCTTTAGTATATCTGTTTTACATGGCTATGCCCATTTCTCTCTTCTCTCTGTGTGTAGTTGTTATATCTTTAGTATATCTGTTTTACATGGCTATGCCCATTCCTCTCTTCTCTGTGTGTGTGTGTAGTTGTTATATCTTTAGTATATCTGCTTTACGTGGCTATGCCCATTCCTCTCTTCTCTCTGTGTGTAGTTGTTATATCTTTAGTATATCTGTTTTACATGGCTATGCCCATTCCTCTCTTCTCTCTGTGTGTGTGTGTGTAGTTGTTATATCTTTAGTATATCTGTTTTACGTGGCTATGCCCATTCCTCTCTTCTCTCTGTGTGTAGTTGTTATATCTTTAGTATATCTGTTTTACGTGGCTATGCCCATTCCTCTCTTCTCTCTGTGTGTGTAGTATACCTGTTTTACATGGCTATGCCCATTCCTCTCTTCTCTCTGTGTGTGTAGTATACCTGTTTTACATGGCTATGCCCATTCCTCTCTTCTCTCTGTGTGTGTAGTATACCTGTTTTACATGGCTATGCCCATTCCTCTCTTCTCTCTGTGTGTAGTATACCTGTTTTACGTGGCTATGCCCATTCCTCTCTTCTCTCTGTGTGTAGTTGTTATATCTTTAGTATATCTGTTTTACGTGGCTATGCCCATTCCTCTCTTCTCTCTGTGTGTGTAGTATACCTGTTTTACATGGCTATGCCCATTCCTCTCTTCTCTCTGTGTGTGTAGTATACCTGTTTTACGTGGCTATGCCCATTCCTCTCTTCTCTCTGTGTGTGTAGTATACCTGTTTTACATGGCTATGCCCATTCCTCTCTTCTCTCTGTGTGTGTAGTATACCTGTTTTACATGGCTATGCCCATTCCTCTCTTCTCTCTGTGTGTGTAGTATACCTGTTTTACATGGCTATGCCCATTCCTCTCTTCTCTCTGTGTGTAGTATACCTGTTTTACGTGGCTATGCCCATTCCTCTCTTCTCTCTCTGTGTGTGTAGTATACCTGTTTTACATGGCTATGCCCATTCCTCTCTTCTCTCTGTGTGTAGTTGTTATATCTTTAGTATACCTGTTTTACGTGGCTATGCCCATTCCTATCTTCTCTGTGTGTGTAGTTGTTATATCTTTAGTATATCTGTTTTACGTGGCTATGCCCATTCCTCTCTTCTCTCTGTGTGTAGTTGTTATATCTTTAGTATATCTGTTTTACGTGGCTATGCCCATTCCTATCTTCTCTGTGTGTGTGTGTAGTTGTTATATCTTTAGTATATCTGTTTTACATGGCTATGCCCATTTCTCTCTTCTCTCTCTGTGTGTGTAGTTGTTATATCTGTTTTACGTGGCTATGCCCATTCCTATCTTCTCTCTGTGTGTGTGTAGTTGTTATATCTTTAGTATATCTGTTTTACGTGGCTATGCCCATTCCTCTCTTCTCTCTGTGTGTAGTTGTTATATCTTTAGTATACCTGTTTTACATGGCTATGCCCATTCCTCTCTTCTCTCTGTGTGTAGTTGTTATATCTTTAGTATACCTGTTTTACATGGCTATGCCCATTCCTCTCTTCTCTCTGTGTGTAGTTGTTATATCTTTAGTATATCTGTTTTACGTGGCTATGCCCATTCCTCTCTTCTCTCTGTGTGTAGTTGTTATATCTTTAGTATATCTGTTTTACGTGGCTATGCCCATTCCTATCTTCTCTGTGTGTGTGTGTAGTTGTTATATCTTTAGTGTATCTGTTTTACATGGCTATGCCCATTTCTCTCTTCTCTCTCTGTGTGTAGTTGTTATATCTGTTTTACGTGGCTATGCCCATTCCTCTCTTCTCTCTGTGTGTAGTTGTTATATCTTTAGTATACCTGTTTTATGTGGCTATGCCCATTCCTCTCTTCTCTCTGTGTGTAGTTGTTATATCTTTAGTATATCTGTTTTACGTGGCTATGCCCATTCCTCTCTTCTCTCTGTGTGTAGTTGTTATATCTTTAGTATATCTGTTTTACGTGGCTATGCCCATTCCTCTCTTCTCTCTGTGTGTAGTTGTTATATCTTTAGTATACCTGTTTTACGTGGCTATGCCCATTCCTATCTTCTCTCTGTGTGTAGTTGTTATATCTTTAGTATACCTGTTTTACATGGCTATGCCCATTTCTCTCTTCTCTCTCTCTGTGTGTAGTATACCTGTTTTACATGGCTATGCCCATTCCTCTCTTCTCTCTGTGTGTGTAGTTGTTATACCTGTTTTACATGGCTATGCCCATTCCTCTCTTCTCTCTGTGTGTAGTTGTTATACCTGTTTTACATGGCTATGCCCATTCCTCTCTTCTCTCTGTGTGTGTAGTTGTTATACCTGTTTTACATGGCTATGCCCATTCCTCTCTTCTCTCTGTGTGTGTAGTTGTTATACCTGTTTTACATGGCTATGCCCATTCCTCTCTTCTCTCTCTGTGTGTGTAGTTGTTATACCTGTTTTACGTGGCTATGCCCATTCCTCTCTTCTCTCTGTGTGTAGTATACCTGTTTTACGTGGCTATGCCCATTCCTCTCTTCTCTCTGTGTGTGTAGTTGTTATACCTGTTTTACGTGGCTATGCCCATTCCTCTCTTCTCTCTCTGTGTGTGTAGTTGTTATACCTGTTTTACATGGCTATGCCCATTCCTCTCTTCTCTCTCTGTGTGTGTAGTTTACCTGTTTTACATGGCTATGCCCATTCCTCTCTTCTCTCTCTCTGTGTGTAGTATACCTGTTTTACATGGCTATGCCCATTCCTCTCTTCTCTCTCTGTGTGTGTAGTATACCTGTTTTACATGGCTATGCCCATTTCTCTCTTCTCTCTCTGTGTGTGTGTAGTTGTTATATCTTTAGTATATCTGTTTTACATGGCTATGCCCATTCCTCTCTTCTCTCTCTGTGTGTAGTTTACCTGTTTTACATGGCTATGCCCATTCCTCTCTTCTCTCTCTGTGTGTGTAGTTTACCTGTTTTACATGGCTATGCCCATTCCTCTCTTCTCTCTCTCTCTGTGTAGTATACCTGTTTTACATGGCTATGCCCATTCCTCTCTTCTCTCTCTGTGTGTGTAGTATACCTGTTTTACATGGCTATGCCCATTTCTCTCTTCTCTCTGTGTGTGTAGTATACCTGTTTTACATGGCTATGCCCATTCCTCTCTTCTCTCTCTGTGTGTGTAGTTTACCTGTTTTACATGGCTATGCCCATTCCTCTCTTCTCTCTCTCTGTGTGTAGTATACCTGTTTTACATGGCTATGCCCATTCCTCTCTTCTCTCTCTGTGTGTGTAGTATACCTGTTTTACATGGCTATGCCCATTTCTCTCTTCTCTCTGTGTGTGTAGTATACCTGTTTTACGTGGCTATGCCCATTCCTCTCTTCTCTCTCTGTGTGTGTGTAGTTGTTATATCTTTAGTATATCTGTTTTACGTGGTTTATGCCCATTCCTCTCTTCTCTCTGTGTGTAGTATACCTGTTTTACATGGCTATGCCCATTCCTCTCTTCTCTCTGTGTGTAGTTGTTATATCTTTAGTATATCTGTTTTACATGGCTATGCCCATTTCTCTCTTCTCTCTGTGTGTAGTTGTTATATCTTTAGTATATCTGTTTTACATGGCTATGCCCATTGCTCTCTTCTCTCTGTGTGTAGTTGTTATATCTTTAGTATATCTGTTTTACATGGCTATGCCCATTCCTCTCTTCTCTGTGTGTGTGTGTAGTTGTTATATCTTTAGTATATCTGCTTTACGTGGCTATGCCCATTCCTCTCTTCTCTCTGTGTGTAGTTGTTATATCTTTAGTATATCTGTTTTACATGGCTATGCCCATTCCTCTCTTCTCTCTGTGTGTGTGTGTAGTTGTTATATCTTTAGTATATCTGTTTTACGTGGCTATGCCCATTCCTCTCTTCTCTCTGTGTGTAGTTGTTATATCTTTAGTATATCTGTTTTACGTGGCTATGCCCATTCCTCTCTTCTCTCTGTGTGTGTAGTATACCTGTTTTACATGGCTATACCCATTCCTCTCTTCTCTCTGTGTGTGTAGTATACCTGTTTTACATGGCTATGCCCATTCCTCTCTTCTCTCTGTGTGTGTAGTATACCTGTTTTACATGGCTATGCCCATTCCTCTCTTCTCTCTGTGTGTAGTATACCTGTTTTACGTGGCTATGCCCATTCCTCTCTTCTCTCTGTGTGTAGTTGTTATATCTTTAGTATATCTGTTTTACGTGGCTATGCCCATTCCTCTCTTCTCTCTGTGTGTGTAGTATACCTGTTTTACATGGCTATGCCCATTCCTCTCTTCTCTCTGTGTGTGTAGTATACCTGTTTTACATGGCTATGCCCATTCCTCTCTTCTCTCTGTGTGTGTAGTATACCTGTTTTACATGGCTATGCCCATTCCTCTCTTCTCTCTGTGTGTAGTATACCTGTTTTACATGGCTATGCCCATTCCTCTCTTCTCTCTGTGTGTAGTATACCTGTTTTACGTGGCTATGCCCATTCCTCTCTTCTCTCTGTGTGTAGTTGTTATATCTTTAGTATATCTGTTTTACGTGGCTATGCCCATTCCTCTCTTCTCTCTGTGTGTGTAGTATACCTGTTTTACATGGCTATGCCCATTCCTCTCTTCTCTCTGTGTGTGTAGTATACCTGTTTTACATGGCTATGCCCATTCCTCTCTTCTCTCTGTGTGTGTAGTATACCTGTTTTACATGGCTATGCCCATTCCTCTCTTCTCTCTGTGTGTGTAGTATACCTGTTTTACATGGCTATGCCCATTCCTCTCTTCTCTCTCTGTGTGTGTAGTATACCTGTTTTACATGGCTATGCCCATTCCTCTCTTCTCTCTGTGTGTAGTTGTTATATCTTTAGTATACCTGTTTTACGTGGCTATGCCCATTCCTATCTTCTCTGTGTGTGTAGTTGTTATATCTTTAGTATATCTGTTTTACGTGGCTATGCCCATTCCTCTCTTCTCTCTGTGTGTAGTTGTTATATCTTTAGTATATCTGTTTTACGTGGCTATGCCCATTCCTATCTTCTCTGTGTGTGTGTGTAGTTGTTATATCTTTAGTATATCTGTTTTACATGGCTATGCCCATTCCTCTCTTCTCTCTGTGTGTAGTTGTTATATCTTTAGTATATCTGTTTTACATGGCTATGCCCATTTCTCTCTTCTCTCTCTGTGTGTAGTTGTTATATCTGTTTTTTTACGTGGCTATGCCCATTCCTATCTTCTCTCTGTGTGTGTGTAGTTGTTATATCTTTAGTATATCTGTTTTACGTGGCTATGCCCATTCCTCTCTTCTCTCTGTGTGTAGTTGTTATATCTTTAGTATATCTGTTTTACGTGGCTATGCCCATTCCTATCTTCTGTGTGTGTGTGTGTAGTTGTTATATCTTTAGTATATCTGTTTTACATGGCTATGCCCATTTCTCTCTTCTCTCTCTGTGTGTGTAGTTGTTATATCTGTTTTACGTGGCTATGCCCATTCCTCTCTTCTCTCTGTGTGTAGTTGTTATATCTTTAGTATACCTGTTTTATATGGCTATGCCCATTCCTCTCTTCTCTCTGTGTGTAGTTGTTATATCTTTAGTATATCTGTTTTACGTGGCTATGCCCATTCCTCTCTTCTCTCTGTGTGTAGTTGTTATATCTTTAGTATATCTGTTTTACGTGGCTATGCCCATTCCTCTCTTCTCTCTGTGTGTAGTTGTTATATCTTTAGTATACCTGTTTTACGTGGCTATGCCCATTCCTATCTTCTCTCTGTGTGTAGTTGTTATATCTTTAGTATACCTGTTTTACATGGCTATGCCCATTTCTCTCTTCTCTCTCTGTGTGTAGTATACCTGTTTTACATGGCTATGCCCATTCCTCTCTTCTCTCTGTGTGTGTAGTTGTTATACCTGTTTTACATGGCTATGCCCATTCCTCTCTTCTCTCTGTGTGTGTAGTTGTTATACCTGTTTTACATGGCTATGCCCATTCCTCTCTTCTCTGTGTGTGTAGTTGTTATACCTGTTTTACATGGCTATGCCCATTCCTCTCTTCTCTCTGTGTGTGTAGTTGTTATACCTGTTTTACATGGCTATGCCCATTCCTCTCTTCTCTCTCTGTGTGTGTAGTTGTTATACCTGTTTTACGTGGCTATGCCCATTCCTCTCTTCTCTCTGTGTGTAGTATACCTGTTTTACGTGGCTATGCCCATTCCTCTCTTCTCTCTGTGTGTGTAGTTGTTATACCTGTTTTACGTGGCTATGCCCATTCCTCTCTTCTCTCTCTGTGTGTGTAGTTGTTATACCTGTTTTACATGGCTATGCCCATTCCTCTCTTCTCTCTCTGTGTGTGTAGTTTACCTGTTTTACATGGCTATGCCCATTCCTCTCTTCTCTCTCTCTGTGTGTAGTATACCTGTTTTACATGGCTATGCCCATTCCTCTCTTCTCTCTCTGTGTGTGTAGTATACCTGTTTTACATGGCTATGCCCATTTCTCTCTCTCTCTCTGTGTGTGTGTAGTTGTTATATCTTTAGTATATCTGTTTTACATGGCTATGCCCATTCCTCTCTTCTCTCTCTGTGTGTAGTTTACCTGTTTTACATGGCTATGCCCATTCCTCTCTTCTCTCTCTGTGTGTGTAGTTTACCTGTTTTACATGGCTATGCCCATTCCTCTCTTCTCTCTCTCTCTGTGTAGTATACCTGTTTTACATGGCTATGCCCATTCCTCTCTTCTCTCTCTGTGTGTGTAGTATACCTGTTTTACATGGCTATGCCCATTTCTCTCTTCTCTCTGTGTGTAGTATACCTGTTTTACATGGCTATGCCCATTCCTCTCTTCTCTCTCTGTGTGTGTAGTTTACCTGTTTTACATGGCTATGCCCATTCCTCTCTTCTCTCTCTCTGTGTGTAGTATACCTGTTTTACATGGCTATGCCCATTCCTCTCTTCTCTCTCTGTGTGTGTAGTATACCTGTTTTACATGGCTATGCCCATTTCTCTCTTCTCTCTGTGTGTGTAGTATACCTGTTTTACGTGGCTATGCCCATTCCTCTCTTCTCTCTCTGTGTGTGTGTAGTTGTTATATCTTTAGTATATCTGTTTTACGTGGTTTATGCCCATTCCTCTCTTCTCTCTGTGTGTAGTATACCTGTTTTACATGGCTATGCCCATTCCTCTCTTCTCTCTGTGTGTAGTTGTTATATCTTTAGTATATCTGTTTTACATGGCTATGCCCATTTCTCTCTTCTCTCTGTGTGTAGTTGTTATATCTTTAGTATATCTGTTTTACATGGCTATGCCCATTGCTCTCTTCTCTCTGTGTGTAGTTGTTATATCTTTAGTATATCTGTTTTACATGGCTATGCCCATTCCTCTCTTCTCTGTGTGTGTGTGTAGTTGTTATATCTTTAGTATATCTGCTTTACGTGGCTATGCCCATTCCTCTCTTCTCTCTGTGTGTAGTTGTTATATCTTTAGTATATCTGTTTTACATGGCTATGCCCATTCCTCTCTTCTCTCTGTGTGTGTGTGTAGTTGTTATATCTTTAGTATATCTGTTTTACGTGGCTATGCCCATTCCTCTCTTCTCTCTGTGTGTAGTTGTTATATCTTTAGTATATCTGTTTTACGTGGCTATGCCCATTCCTCTCTTCTCTCTGTGTGTGTAGTATACCTGTTTTACATGGCTATACCCATTCCTCTCTTCTCTCTGTGTGTGTAGTATACCTGTTTTACATGGCTATGCCCATTCCTCTCTTCTCTCTGTGTGTGTAGTATACCTGTTTTACATGGCTATGCCCATTCCTCTCTTCTCTCTCTGTGTAGTATACCTGTTTTACGTGGCTATGCCCATTCCTCTCTTCTCTCTGTGTGTAGTTGTTATATCTTTAGTATATCTGTTTTACGTGGCTATGCCCATTCCTCTCTTCTCTCTGTGTGTGTAGTATACCTGTTTTACATGGCTATGCCCATTCCTCTCTTCTCTCTGTGTGTGTAGTATACCTGTTTTACATGGCTATGCCCATTCCTCTCTTCTCTCTGTGTGTGTAGTATACCTGTTTTACATGGCTATGCCCATTCCTCTCTTCTCTCTGTGTGTGTAGTATACCTGTTTTACATGGCTATGCCCATTCCTCTCTTCTCTCTGTGTGTAGTATACCTGTTTTACGTGGCTATGCCCATTCCTCTCTTCTCTCTGTGTGTAGTTGTTATATCTTTAGTATATCTGTTTTACGTGGCTATGCCCATTCCTCTCTTCTCTCTGTGTGTGTAGTATACCTGTTTTACATGGCTATGCCCATTCCTCTCTTCTCTCTGTGTGTGTAGTATACCTGTTTTACATGGCTATGCCCATTCCTCTCTTCTCTCTGTGTGTGTAGTATACCTGTTTTACATGGCTATGCCCATTCCTCTCTTCTCTCTGTGTGTGTAGTATACCTGTTTTACATGGCTATGCCCATTCCTCTCTTCTCTCTGTGTGTGTAGTATACCTGTTTTACATGGCTATGCCCATTCCTCTCTTCTCTCTGTGTGTAGTTGTTATATCTTTAGTATACCTGTTTTACGTGGCTATGCCCATTCCTATCTTCTCTGTGTGTGTAGTTGTTATATCTTTAGTATATCTGTTTTACGTGGCTATGCCCATTCCTCTCTTCTCTCTGTGTGTAGTTGTTATATCTTTAGTATATCTGTTTTACGTGGCTATGCCCATTCCTATCTTCTCTGTGTGTGTGTGTAGTTGTTATATCTTTAGTATATCTGTTTTACATGGCTATGCCCATTCCTCTCTTCTCTCTGTGTGTAGTTGTTATATCTTTAGTATATCTGTTTTACGTGGCTATGCCCATTCCTATCTTCTCTGTGTGTGTGTGTAGTTGTTATATCTTTAGTATATCTGTTTTACATGGCTATGCCCATTCCTCTCTTCTCTCTGTGTGTAGTTGTTATATCTTTAGTATATCTGTTTTACGTGGCTATGCCCATTCCTATCTTCTCTCTGTGTGTGTGTAGTTGTTATATCTTTAGTATATCTGTTTTACGTGGCTATGCCCATTCCTCTCTTCTCTCTGTGTGTAGTTGTTATATATTTAGTATACCTATTTTACATGGCTATGCCCATTCCTCTCTTCTCTCTGTGTGTAGTTGTTATATCTTTAGTATATCTGTTTTACGTGGCTATGCCCATTCCTCTCTTCTCTCTGTGTGTAGTTGTTATATCTTTAGTATATCTGTTTTACGTGGCTATGCCCATTCCTCTCTTCTCTCTGTGTGTAGTTGTTATATCTTTAGTATACCTGTTTTACGTGGCTATGCCCATTCCTATCTTCTCTCTGTGTGTGTGTGTAGTTGTTATATCTTTAGTATATCTGTTTTACATGGCTATGCCCATTTCTCTCTTCTCTCTCTCTGTGTGTAGTATACCTGTTTTACATGGCTATGCCCATTCCTCTCTTCTCTCTGTGTGTGTAGTTGTTATACCTGTTTTACATGGCTATGCCCATTCCTCTCTTCTCTCTGTGTGTGTAGTTGTTATACCTGTTTTACATGGCTATGCCCATTCCTCTCTTCTCTCTGTGTGTGTAGTTGTTATACCTGTTTTACATGGCTATGCCCATTCCTCTCTTCTCTCTCTGTGTGTGTAGTTGTTATACCTGTTTTACGTGGCTATGCCCATTCCTATCTTCTCTCTGTGTGTAGTATACCTGTTTTACGTGGCTATGCCCATTCCTCTCTTCTCTCTGTGTGTGTAGTTGTTATACCTGTTTTACGTGGCTATGCCCATTCCTCTCTTCTCTCTCTGTGTCTGTGTGTAGTTGTTATATCTGTAGTATACCTGTTTTACGTGGCTATGCCCATTCCTCTCTTCTCTCTGTGTGTGGTTGTTATACCTGTTTTACGTGGCTATGCCCATTCCTCTCTTCTCTCTGTGTGTGTAGTTGTTATACCTGTTTTACGTGGCTATGCCCATTCCTCTCTTCTCTCTCTGTGTGTGTGTGTAGTTGTTATATCTTTAGTATACCTGTTTTACATGGCTATGCCCATTTCTCTCTTCTCTCTGTGTGTGTGTGTGTAGTTGTTATATCTTTAGTATATCTGTTTTACATGGCTATGCCCATTCCTCTCTTCTCTCTGTGTGTAGTTTATCTGTTTTACGTGGCTATGCCCATTCCTCTCTTCTCTCTGTGTGTAGTTGTTATATCTTTAGTATATCTGTTTTACGTGGCTATGCCCATTCCTCTCTTCTCTCTGTGTGTGTGTGTGTGTGTGTGTGTGTGTGTGTGTGTGTGTGTGTGTGTGTGTGTGTGTGTGTGTGTGTGTGTGTGTGTGTGTGTGTGTGTGTGTGTGTGTGTGTGTGTGTGTGTGTGTGTGTGTGTGTGTTATATCTTTAGTATACCTGTTTTACATGGCTATGCCCATTCCTCTCTTCTCTCTCTGTGTGTAGTATACCTGTTTTACGTGGCTATGCCCATTCCTCTCTTCTCTCTGTGTGTGTGTGTAGTTGTTATATCTTTAGTATACCTGTTTTACGTGGCTATGCCCATTCCTCTCTTCTCTCTCTGTGTGTGTGTGTGTAGTTGTTATATCTTTAGTATATCTGTTTTACATGGCTATGCCCATTCCTCTCTTCTCTCTGTGTGTGTGTAGTTGTTATATCTTTAGTATATCTGTTTTACATGGCTATGCCCATTCCTCTCTTCTCTCTCTGTGTGTGTGTGTGTAGTTGTTATATCTTTAGTATATCTGTTTTACATGGCTATGCCCATTCCTCTCTTCTCTCTGTGTGTGTGTAGTTGTTATATCTTTAGTATACCTGTTTTACGTGGCTATGCCCATTCCTCTCTTCTCTCTCTCTGTGTAGTATACCTGTTTTACGTGGCTATGCCCATTCCTCTCTTCTCTCTGTGTGTGTAGTATACCTGTTTTACGTGGCTATGCCCATTCCTCTCTTCTCTCTCTGTGTGTAGTATACCTGTTTTACGTGGCTATGCCCATTCCTCTCTTCTCTCTCTGTGTGTAGTATACCTGTTTTACGTGGCTATGCCCATTCCTCTCTTCTCTCTCTGTATGTTAGCTGCTGCTGAATCCAGAGATGATGAAAGCCTGTCCTACTCTGGTTCACTATGTCTATGACTTCCTGGAGAATAAGCAATACAGCAAGGGCAAGGGAGACTTCGCACGCAAGGTACACACACACACACACACACACACACACACACACACACACACACACAGCAGATAGCCTAGCGGTTAAGAACTTTGGGCCAGAAACCGAAAGGTCGCTGGTTCGAGTCCCCGATCCGACGGTGAAAATTCTTTCGATGTGTCCTTGAGCAAGGGACTGACCCCTAATTGCTCCTGTAAGCAGACACTCTTGCTCTGGGTAAGAGTGTCTGCTAAATGATATATGTTTTTACATGTAAAAACACACTCACGTTGCCCAGCTGTACATACTCAAGTGGCTTGGCTACGGAATCGCTCACTACACTCACCTGTCGCGTGTTTGTCTGTGTGTGTCTCATTTACATTATTTAGCAGATGCTCTTACACAGTAGTGAGTGAATACATTTTCATACTGGTCCCCCATGGGAATCGAACGCACAACCCTGGCGTTGCAAGCGTCATTCTTTACCAACTGAGCCACATGTCTCAACAGATGGATACGTTTGTGAACCCGCTGCGTAGCTCGATGCGTAACGTGTCCAACGCAGTGAAGAGACTGCCAGATAGTCTGGCTGAAGGGATGAACACTGCTGCTGACAACATGGGACGCATGTCAGAGAAACTGGGCCAGGACATCAAACAGTCCATGTTCAAGGTAAGGACTCGACCTATTAGGGATGTGACAAATGGAAAACATTTCTTAACGTTTGAACTGAAAAAATCATATTTGTTTTCCGTTTAAAACGATAAGAAAAATGCACATAATTCCACGCGATGCCAGCAACAATTTAGGTCTCGCGGTATGTCCCTTTCAGATGGTTAAGCATTGCAGCTGTACTACGATTACTGTCCCTCAATTCCACCTTACAAAGTTTACATTTCCTTCTCATTTATCTTCTCACTGTATCGCCCTACAGGGCTTCGCTGCTGTCGCTCGTCTTTCTCTACCATTTTTCCAAATGTTACCAACGATGAAGTAGTGGAGTGTCGACTCCAAAAGAATTGACTCCTTGCACGTCGACTCCAAAAGAATTGACTCCTTGCACGTCGACTCCAAAAGAATTGACTCCTTGCACGTCGACTCCAAAAGAATTGACTCCTTGCACGTCGACTCCAAAAGAATTGATTCTTTGCACGTCGACTCCCAGTTTCCACTCCCATTTCTGAGTGTCAAGTTCCAGAATTTTTGGGACAGAGGAGACTTAGTTGCCATACTTCCGAGAACACAAACACTTGCATCTTTCATAGCGAGCTAGCGAGGAACGGAGAGAGAGGGGAGGGGCACAGTCTAGGCAGGTTGGCCACCAGGCAGAAAGTCAGAACTGTCCACTAGGCCTATCTACCTATCTGCCAATCAAAAACTGTATCTCGCAATTTCTTGTCTTGCAACGTCTCACAACGTCAGTAAAGCAGGGTCTATCATCAATGAATAGGCTAGGATACTGAGATGAGTGAGATGCAACACTTGGCTCTCGGTGTCTGCGAATGTGCACGGACTCGCTTCACACTGTTCGATGTGGTTGCCACGGCACCAAAACAGTTGAGAATTTGAGCCTCGCGCTTCAACGACCTTAGTTGTTACGGAAATTGACCCACTATACTGTTTAGTTTCGGGGTCTATGTAGGGGTTTTTCTTAACGTTAAGGATCCCAATGAAACATTTACATGTTCACAGGCCTACTACCTATACTACAACCTTATATAACCAACATTGGACGCATGTCTGAGAAACTGGGACTGTTTGATGTTGCCCATGTTCAACAGTCTTGCTACACTCTCTAACCTTAAAAGTCCAACCAGACTGACCATGTATTAATTATACTCAGACTATACATCAACCAGACGCTGACTATACTCTGACTATACTCTACTGTCTGATGTCCAGGTGCCTCCACTGCTCCCCAAGTCTGACGTTGACCCAGAGCACTGCCGAGTCTCAGCCCAGCTGGACGACAACGTGAGTACAACACCCCGACTAGCACACGGTCCCACCAGTTTATAGGCCCTCTCCTCAGGAACATGTTCAATTAGTGAAAGCAATATAGTGGTATAACGTTTACTTTGGGAGGTGTGTGTTTTCCAGGTGGATGATAACATCCCCCTGCGTGTGATGCTGCTGCTGATGGATGAGGTGTTTGACCTGAAGGAGAGGAACCAGTGGCTTCGCAGGAACATCAAGAACCTTCTGCAGCAACTCATCAGAGCCACATACGGAGACACTATCAACAGGTACCGTACACACACACACACACACCAGTGCCACATACAGCGATCTGACTGTATTGTCTGTCCCTCTGGTCTCTGCAGAAAGATCGTTGATCATGTGGACTTCATGACAGCTCCAGAACAGGTGGCAGACTACGTCAAGAAGTTCAGGTGACAAACACAGACACACACACATTATTAGATTGCTGTGTGTGATTGGTTAGAAGGTAACTCTCTGTGGTCCCGTCCCTGTGCAGGGATTCATACTGGCCCAACGGAATCCTAGCAGAGTCTCCGCCCCGCCGGGACAAGAACATCCGCATGAGGACACGGGTCGCCGCCAAGACCAACCTATTGGGAATCATGCCAGGTAATACACACACACACACACACACACACACACACACACACACACACACACACACACACACACACTGAACACATTTGTTCACTATTAATACAGAATTTCTCACTCTATCCTCCTCTAGATGAGTTGAAGCACATCATAGGGGCGGATACGACTCGTAAAGGCATCCTTCGTGTGTTTGACATGTTCCAACACGGACCAATGAATCGTCGGCTGGTCTACGTGCTCCTAGAAGGATTCCTGGAGACCATGTTCCCTCAGTACAAGTTCCCAGAGCTGTTTGTCAAACTGCATTCCCGTTCGCCGCGCACAGCCAGATATACACAGAAACTCAAGAGCACCTCCCTGAAGAGGTGACAGGAGACTGGGATTGGGCAGGGTACTTGGTGACACACACTCGCTCACATGCCGTGAGAGAACAGAGGAAGGAGGGGAGTAGTGGGGAGGGTGTGTATGCGTGCTGGTGAGAAGAGGTGTGCGTGTCCTTCTTTCTATGTCAAGAGGTGCTTTTTGGGCCATCCGAGCACTTAACTCTTCCCTCCTCTCCTCTACATTCCTCTCACATTTTCCTCAACTCACTCACACACACCCTCCTGTGCACAGTTTAGAGACCGCATTTGTGTTTTATTTTATTTTTGTACTTTTTACTTCCTACTAAACTATTTTATTGTAGATGTGTGGTCAGACTGACAGCTGCTCTGATATACACAGCAGCTGATCTCCGTTACTGATACCAGAGAGCAGAGCTATGTATAGAGAAATACATGGGTCGTTCCATGTAATGAGCCCCTTTTGGGTAGTGTTTCCCAAACTCGGTCCTGGGTTCACAATGAGTTTTTATGCCCTAGCACTACACAGCTGATTTCAAGTAATCAAAGTTTGATGATGAGTTTATTAATCATCTTTGTAGTGCTAGGGCAAAAACCAAAACATGCAACCCTTAAGGTCCCGAGGACCAAGTTTTGGAAATGCTGGGTTAGAGTAATTTGGTGGGAAAGAAATGTAGATTTAATGAAGACCATATTTTCAACCTAATAAAAAGCATAGTTTCCCATCTCAAGAGGTTAAAGAAAAGAATAACTGGGCGGCAGGTAGCCTAGCGGTTAGGAGCATTGGGCAAGTAACCGAAAGGTCACTGGTTGGAATCCCCGAGCCGACTAGGTGAAAAATCTGTCGGTGCCTTTAAGGGAAATGAACCATCATTGTTCCTGTAAGTCGCTCTGGATAAGGGTGTCTACTAAATGACTAAAATGAAGAAACAAAGATGCTAAATGTAAGTGCCAGATAAAGTAACAGGGTTGACCGCAACAGGGTTGACCGCAACAGGGTTGACCGTAACAGGGTTGACGATTCAACCTTCAATCAGCCATAAATCCCTTGTGACCGGGGGAATGGAAGGCTCTTGTGTGCAACAGGGAGGGGCAATTGAATGCCAGCTTCACAAAAAACTATGAATTCTTAAAACATTTTTAGCCTTTCTATCTATGGGTAACAGGGTTGACGTGTTATGCTCAACCCACTCAGTTTTCCACCACAAAACAAGACAAAATGGCAAAAAAGAGTAAACCAGTTCATCTGCTTTTACATTATAATTTTACTGTTAAATGTTACATTTTTCACTTGAATTTAAAAAAAAGAATATGATAGTTCATTTAACAGGGTTTACCTGAATGAATCACATTAATTAAATACTCTTCACAAATTACATTGTCAAAGCAACAATATAACTTAGGCTTCACAGTGGTGGTGAAAACATGGAGACATTTTTGGGTTAACATCTTCCTAGAAGTCAGAATTGTGGCACTTTAGCAAGTCTATTCATATTCAAAATCAAATGTATTGAATTGTCCATGTGGTCACTTCATTTAATATAACAGGCTTTTAAAGATGCACTATGCAGAAATTGATCTGCCATTTCCTGGTTGCGCAAATTCTAATAGTTTGCCTAATTTCAGTATGTGACGAAACAAGCAAGTACAGGGAAGAGAATCATTGTACTATGTAAACCGCCGTGAAATAGCTTTTCGATAACCCAAAATATTGTATTTCCAGCTGTTTGACGCTGGTGTACAAAAAAAAAGAGTGGAAAAGTTGCTAAATGAAACTTAAGACCGTGAAGCATAGAAATAACCCACATAGAACATATATACGGCTTCTAAGACTTGCTTTCAATGAGTGACAGATCTATAACTCATATTTCTGTGTGAATTTGGTTGGGTCGCCCAAAAAGTAAGATATTGCAGCTTTAAAAATCAATATTGCCGCACAATTTCTACTAAAAATATCAAAGGGATGCAAAAGGGACTCATTTCGTAGAACGACCCACATAGGTTGAATGGCATATGTTGTGTATATACTGTACCTGTACATAGAAATAGAATGAATAGATTCTTTTTCTACGGGTGTATGTGTATGTATATATATATATATATTGGGTCTGACTTGTACTGTAAGCTTTTAAACAGCAGAAGACAGATGAGGAAATAGAGACAGAGAATGGGCCTGCAGTGTCAACCACATCTGGTTCTGCAAGGCGTTTTTTCACATTTTTGTTATTTTGTGTTTTTTTTTTTACACAATGTGACATCCATGCCTGCCATAATCCTTTCACACAGGGAGGCAGGGTTTGGCCTAAAGGCCATTTCCCATTTTTAATGCACCGGTCAGTAGCCATGACAACCAAAGCCCTAGCTTTTGTGTGTCTGTGTCTCGACAGGCATGATAGAGACAGCTCTAGTCTACTCACTGTGCTTCCTATTGTTAATCATGTGAAAGAAGAAGAAACCAGAATGCACAGCTCACCTGCTTTCTCTAGAGCTGAGACCTGGGTAAATTTGAAATGGCACCCCATTCTAGTGCACTGCTTTTGGACAGACGGATCCTAATAGTAGTCCACTTTTATATTAGGCATATGGTGCCATTTTGGACGGAGCCAGAATGAAATGAAACAGGCCAGACTGTGTGAATGTTGCCGTATGTGGAGGTGACTGTCTGTCGGGTATCTACGCATACACAGGTATGCCTATTAGAATGTACTCTGTGGGTCCTGTCTGTCTGTGTTAGGTCTTTTAGGGTTTTTGTGTGTTTCTGTGTGTTTGAGTGTGTAGCAGTAAGATGAAGCCCTCCTCAGTCAGACACTGTGCCAGTGTGAGCTTTAGTGAAGCAGCCTTAATACAGACCAAGAGACCATGCTATAGTAACGCTCTCTCTCTCTCTCTCTCTCTCTCACACACACACACACACTCGCAGCACTACGTTACAAAGAGAAAACCAACTGATATCCCTACTTAATCACACTTTTATTGTCATTCATTTTGTGCAATATTTTTCTTTAATGCATGTGTATTTGAATAACTGTATATTGTATAAAATGTAAACTAAAATGTTTTGAAAAATTGTAGAAAAGGTGAAAGAATTCTCCCCCTTCCCCAAAGAAAAAAAGTATTCTAACCCCAACAACCTACATTC
Source organism: Oncorhynchus keta (assembly GCF_023373465.1). Lineage (NCBI taxonomy): Eukaryota > Metazoa > Chordata > Actinopteri > Salmoniformes > Salmonidae > Oncorhynchus > Oncorhynchus keta. The sequence continues at coordinate 22,898,534 of NC_068440.1, read as the reverse complement.
CGATGTTAAAAAATAATAATGTATTTAGACTTGTTTTATAAGTCTGTTTTTTGGGGGGGGTTTCTCACTCCTGATGAATCTGTGGTTTCCGTGCTGATATGTCAGTAGCAGGAAAGAGGAGTGATCAGCCAGTCGAGCTAAAGCCTCTTGATAGAAAGCTAGCACATTGGTCTAGCAATATGGGAGAGGGGCTTATTATGCATTTGAGCCTGTTTGGAGCGCAAACAAAAATGACATCCTGTTATATGAACCAATGACACGAGAGACTTTGTCATCTGACCAATCGAATTGCAGGAATACTGTGTTCCTGTGAACCAATAGAATCACTGCTGAAGAGCACTTACTACCCGAGTTCTTCCATTGGACGAACAGAGCTCCATTCCACTGCTGCCATTGGATGGAAGGGTCCCTCGTCTGCTGTGATTGGCTGGCAATGAGCAGCTCTTGACTGTGATTGACAGCGTGAGGACATTAACTCTAAGCTGTGACACCTTTTTAAAGGGAGGTGGATATTTGTCCCTGGACTGGAGAGTTGACCAGGGGAACCCAATAGGACTTCACCTTAAAAGCCTCCACACTCTCCTCCTGTTCAAGATGGCTTGGCTGTTGATGTTTTTTAATCCCTTGGGGACAGGTTTTCATAGCGTTTACCTCACATCAACATGATCCTGTGTTGTATAAATCATGAAATGAATGGGAACAGAATCTAATGGGTGAACACAATGAGACAACACAGCCTCATGTCGATTTTGAAGAAACGTTGCTGTGAAAAACTGGGATCTCCTAGTACATTATGAATCTATGATAATGAACCGTGTGCATATGTGTACAGTACGTGTCTATAGTGTGCCTAAATGTCTGTCAACTCTATTTTCATATTTTTCTTTAACAAAAGATAAAGATCAAACAGAATGTCATGGTCATTTTAGACTGAAAAGAACTCAAGACTCTAGAACCAGAGAAATCTAAAGATTTTAGAGCCAGGGGTGTGTTTTAGACTCTAGAACCAGGTGTGGCCAACCCTCTTCCTGGAGAACTACTGGCTTTTGCTTAAACCCTGCTCTGTTCTAATACACCCAATTTAGCCAATCAAGGTTTCGATGAGGAGCAGCTGAACCAGGTGTGTTAGAGCAGGGCTGGAGAAAAATCCTTCACAGGAGGGTAAGCTCTCCAAGAGCAGAGTTGGAGACCCCTACTCTGGTGTTTCTTGCATCATGCTTATCAAACTATTCCTTTGGAGACGCTGAACTCCGATCAGTATAACACTAATAATAAAATGATAACTAACTGACCACTGTGTGGTGTGTGTGGCACGAGTTGCTCTTCAGTGATCTCTCACTCTCCTTCAGAGTCTCTTGCATCCTCCCACTTTGTCTCCCTTTTCTCCCTCACTCTTTTCCTCTCTCTGCAACCACACACTCCAGCTAGAGTTAGCAGGAGCTGCTCTTAGCAGCTTAACACGGTTTAGGAGATGTAGATTTGTAAAAACATTCACACTCACCAGCTTAGCAGCAGTCTAGCCTAATAAGGCTGCAGGGCTTAGCGTAGCTGTAGGGCATCTCTCACTTACACACAACACGAATGATGCGTTCAAAACAACTGGGATCTAAGGGGAAGAAATTGTTCTGACTAGGAAAAATAGTTTTGAACGGTCATCCAACTCTGAATTCTAAGTCGAAAACTCAGGCATCTTTCTGGAGCTCCGACCTGAAGATCACTGATGTCATGATTTGACCAGTTGTCTTGAAAGCACCAAAATACCCTCCCCTTGGCAGCTGATTTGTAGCCAGTGCTATGTCATGACTTCTGTCGCTGCAAGGTGGCGTCCTTGCATCTTCAGTGGACCATAATGTATTAATCTGTCTGGTCTATAGATTTTAATCCGATAGCTCCTGGGTATCTCATATCTGAGCCACATTCTTCACTGATATACATTTGATAAGGAATGTCCCCAGGTCGGGGAGACTCTTTAGGCAAAAGGTCAGAGGTAGCCTTTTCAGTGACAGCAGAAGCTAATAATAACAGTCATTATAGGGACAGACTACATGTCAATCAACCACCCTGAGCAGGGCCAGTTCCAGGCATAAGTGACATGAGGTCACTTAGGGCCCCCAGCCACTAGGGAACTCAGTCGGGCCTCAAACCTACTATTGCGAGTAAGGATAGTAGAATACACTAATAAATGTGGTTGTGCATCCGCAGTTTTTCTCTGGTAATTACAGTCACTGGCAGTCACTCATTTAGCCATGTCAGCTAATACTTTTTAGATTGGTAGTTAGTCTAGCCAGCTATCTAAACTTGTAGTAATTTTGGCCAAATATCAACCTGGCCTTCATGGGGCCCACATTGATTTTGTTAATCATTCTCACTCAGATACTATATTAACATTGCATAAGTCCTTACATTTGTAGAATTGCAGGAAATTAGCTGTAAAGCTACAATGTGTAACTTTTTGGGTGAACCTGACCAAATTCACATAGAAATGAATGTGTTATAGATCTGTCATTCACATTGAAAGCAAGTCTAAGAAGTGGTAGATATGTTCAATGTGTGCTATTTTTGTTTATACATCTTTTGGTTTTCTACACCAGCTTCAAACAGCTGAAAATACAATATTTTTGGTTATGGAAAACATATTTCACACTAGTTCAGATGGTACAATGATTCTCTACACTATACTTGCTTGTTTTGTCACATAAACTGAAATTAGGCGAACGATTCAAATAGTGCATCTTTAAAACTGCAAACATGCAAAATGGGTAGAACTGCAGGAAATGTGTTATTAAAATTACGTTTTTTCTCCGCTCCATGACAAAATGTGTAGAATCGCAGAAAACGTGCTTTAAAAGGAAATGTACTTAAAAAATATATATCTCCACTGTCAAGAGGGTGGCCACTAAAATGTTTAGCTGAGAGGTGGGGGGCACCACATTTCACTTATGGCCCCCAGAAGGCTATAACGGGCCCTGACCAAGAGACTGTATCTACTTTACTGATGCATTATGCAGTACCAGTCAAAAGTTTGGACATACTTACTTATTCAAGGGTTTTTCTTTATTTTTACTAGTTTTTACATTGTGGAATAATACTGTAAACATCAAAACTATGAAATAACAAATATGGAATAATGTGGTAACTAAAAAAGTGTTAAACTAATCAAAATATATTTTATATGTGAGATTCTTCAAAGCAGCCACCCTTTGACTTGATGACTGCTTTGCACACTCTTGGCATTCTCTCAACCAGCTTCATGAGGTAGTTTTGTTTTGCCACAGAGCACCAGTCTATGGCCCATTACATGAACCGTCAAAAGCGGTGGGGGAGGAGTGCCCTTCTCAAATCAAGCAAGAATCTGTACTGCTTGGAAGTGTTCAACAAGGCAGCATAGTGCATGGTCTAGAAATATACAGTGCCTTGCGAAAGTATTCGGCCCCCTTGAACTTTGCGACCTTTTGTCACATTTCAGGCTTCAAACATAAAGATATAAAACTGTATTTTTTTGTGAAGAATCAACAACAAGTGGGACACAATCATGAAGTGGAACGACATTTATTGGATATTTCAAACTTTTTTAACAAATCAAAAACGGAAAAATTGGGCGTGCAAAATCATTCAGCCCCTTTACTTTCAGTGCAGCAAACTCTCTCCAGAAGTTCAGTGAGGATCTCTGAATGATCCAATGTTGACCTAAATGACTAATGATGATAAATACAATCCACCTGTGTGTAATCAAGTCTCCGTATAAATGCACCTGCACTGTGATAGTCTCAGAGGTCCGTTAAAAGCGCAGAGAGCATCATGAAGAACAAGGAACACACCAGGCAGGTCCGAGATACTGTTATGAAGAAGTTTAAAGCCAGATTTGGATACAAAAAGATTTCCCAAGCTTTAAACATCCCAAGGAGCACTGTGCAAGCGATAATATTGAAATGGAAGGAGTATCAGACCACTGCAAATCTACCAAGACCTGGCCGTCCCTCTAAACTTTCAGCTCATACAAGGAGAAGACTGATCAGAGATGCAGCCAAGAGGCCCATGATCACTCTGGATGAACTGCAGAGATCTACAGCTGAGGTGGGAGACTCTGTCCATAGGACAACAATCAGTTGTATATTGCACAAATCTGGCCTTTATGGAAGAGTGGCAAGAAGAAAGCCATTTCTTAAAGATATCCATAAAAAGTGTTGTTTAAAGTTTGCCACAGGCCACCTGGGAGACACACCAAACATGTGGAAGAAGGTGCTCTGGTCAGATGAAACCAAAATTGAACTTTTTGGCAACAATGCAAAATGTTATGTTTGGTGTAAAAGCAACACAGCTCATCACCCTGAACACACCATCCCCACTGTCAAACATGGTGGTGGCAGCATCATGGTTTGGGCCTGCTTTTCTTCAGCAGGGACAGGGAATATGGTTAAAATTTATGGGAAGATGGATGGAACCAAATACAGGACCATTCTGGAAGAAAACCTGATGGAGTCTGCAAAAGGCCTGAGACTGGGACGGAGATTTGTCTTCCAACAAGACAATGATCCAAAACATAAAGCAAAATCTACAATGGAATGGTTCAAAAATAAACATATCCAGGTGTTAGAATGGCCAAGTCAAAGTCCAGACCTGAATCCAATCGAGAATCTGTGGAAAGAACTGAAAACTGCTGTTCACAAATGCTCCCCATCCAACCTCACTGAGCTCGAGCTGTTTTGCAAGGAGGAATGGGGAAAAAATTCAGTCTCTCGATGTGCAAAACTGATAGAGACATACCCCAAGCGACTTACAGCTGTAATCGCAGCAAAAGGTGGCACTACAAAGTATTAACTTAAGGGGGCTGAATAATTTTGCACGCCCAATTTTTCAGTTTTTGATTTGTTAAAAAAGTTTGAAATATCCAATAAATGTCGTTCCACTTCATGATTGTGTCCCACTTGTTGTTGATTCTTCACAAAATAATACAGTTTTATATCTGTATGTTTGGAGCCTGAAATGTGGCAAAAGGTCGCAAAGTTCAAGGGGGCCGAATACTTTCGCAAGGCACTGTACATCTCTTCTCCATAAAATATGTTTGAATTTTCAAACTAGTTTTGAATGGGAAGTATAGTAATATTGTATTGTATCAAAAGCAGTATCACTTTTACATGTGAAAACACATACTCACACATAATCATACTCATTACTCCACACCTCACTTTTGTTTTGAGCCGACTTTGTTTACCTGGGAACCCAGCTTAATCGAATCCCCTCAGTGTTTGACAGGTTCTGGGGATTTTATTTCACAAGATCTCCTCAAAAGTAGTTATTAGAATTGCTGTGTAGAGTTACTAGCTACAGTTGACGTTTACAGTTGAACTAATCTATTTCATAATGATTAAGAGTGGGAGTTTTCAATCAATTGTCAAATCTGAGAGATGCACATACAGTAGACCTATGACCACGGGCGCAACTTTGGTTTTAGAAGTGGGGGCAAATATAACTATATATATATATATATTTTTTCTCCAGTTGTGTTATACTCTAAACATCCACCCGCTCTGAGAGGTCCGCATGGTCCTAAAGCACACCATTGCCTCGTTTTTGTATTCCATTCCAATGATAAACCTGTGGGGGACAAAAATGCAATTTCATAATGTGGGGGACATATCGTCCCCGTTCCCATCCCCAGTGAAGGTTGCTCCCCTGCGCCTACCTATCCCACATTTTTATTCTAGGTCCGTTATGTCAAATATTTTCTAAATGGATTTCCCCAATGAAACACGGAAGGAGTTATATTACGCTGGCTGGGGCTGGCCAGGGCTGAACCGGGAAATTGCCCGTCACCATCGGCGAAAGCAGAGAGGAATGCCCTTCTCAAAATCTGGCTTGGTCATGTTGTCAACAGGGCATCATTGTGCATTGTCCAGAAACATACAATATATTTTTTTCCATAAAATACATTTTTGAATTTTCAAACTAGTTTTCCTTGGGAAGGCAGATAAAGCCGTTTTTGTCAAAACCAATCACCTTTGTATGTGAAAACACAGAATCCTACTCATCACTCCACATGCTTTTTTGCGTCACTGTAGTTTTGAGTCGACATCGCAGTCGGCCAGAGCGGGGCACCCGGCTCACGCCCTGGGGACAAGCTGGTAGGCAGACTGGTTCCAAAACGAATGCAATCACTTCACCCGATATAAACTCCACACACTGGGTAACCCGGGACATATAAACGAATCCCTCATTCCCAACGCTCATCTGCAGCTGACGAACCAGCATCGTTATTGCTCTTGGGTGGAACTTGCCTCTAGCCAATCAATAATATTTTTACTAGCGGCTGTTATGTTGTTGGGTTTGTTTGGTTTCTTGTGTGCCTGTCTTTGGAAGGAGAGAGCGTGATGCAAACTGGACTATAACGGACCATAACCCTCAGCAGCCGGTTAGCTTGACACACCGGTAAAACTAAGACATCGGCGAACCAAGAAAAACGATGGTTCTAAAGATTCGAGACCAGGTAGGTTGTGGGCTAATTAGCAACTATCCTAGTTAACGTTACTGAAAGAAACCGCTTGTCGTTTCGCTAAATTAGCCTACATTTGGGTCGTTTGCATGAAGTAAAAACGACTCGAAACTTATACTTAGCTAGCTATATATTTAGCTGAAGTTAAAGCCTGGTAGATATGTAAGTTATATTGCTTTAGCCAACTTATTTTTGCCAGAAAATGAGTTTGTCAAAGCATAGCTACATGGAAAGTCACCTGGCGTCATGACAGATAACTCTCAGCTGGTCAGCAACAGGTGTAAAGTCCAAAATGGGTGTTTGCACGTGAGTGTATCCAAAGGTCCTTGACACTCTACAAGTTGTTTTAGTGTACTGCCCACTCACAAGAGCATGCACCCTCTGTCTGCCAATATCCTTCCAATATACACACACTTGCCTTAACACTCCCTGTCTGTTATAGTAGGCTAGTCTATTCTCCAGTTCCTAGGGTGTTTTGATTCTTCTGAAATGTGTTTTTAGGAATACACACACCCGTGTCAATTTTAGCATGTAAATCTTGGTGGGGCAAACTCAACAACAACAAAAAATATCGATGCATGCCAGCAAAGCCACAACACTAACGGTGACAAACGGCGCCCACAAACTGTTCATCAAGGCTTATTTACTGCCTTGTAAAAAAACAAAGCTGATTTAGCACACTTCAAATCACATTTTATTGGTCACATACACATGGTTAGCAGATGTTTTTGCGAGTGTAGCGAAATGCCTCTGCTTCTAGATCTGAGAGTGCAGCATTATCTAACAGGTAATATCTAACAAATTCCACAACAAAACCTAATACACACAATCTAGTGAAGGAATAGGATAAGAATATATAAAATATGTGGATGAGCAGTGACAGAGCAGCTAAGATGCAATAGATAGTATAGAATAGATAATGTGGGATATAGTATATACACTGCTCAAAAATAAAGGGAACACTAAAATAACACATCATAGATTTGAATTAATGAAATATTCTTATTAAATACTTTTTTCTTTACATAGTTGAATGTACTGACAACAAAATCACACAAATTATCAATGGAAATCAAATTTATCAACCCATGGAGGTCTGGATTTGGAGTCACACTCAAAATTAAAGTGGAAAACCACACTACAGGCTGATCCAACTTTGATGTAATGTCCTTAAAACAGGTCAAAATGAGGCTCAGTAGTGTGTGTGGCCTCCACATGCCTGTATGACCTCCCTACAACGCCTGGGCATGCTCCTTATGAGGTGGTGGATGGTCTCCTGAGGGATCTCCTCCCAGACCTGGACTAAAGCATCCATCAACTCCTGGACAGTCTGTGGTGCAACGTGGCGTTGGTGGATGGAGCGAGACATGATGTGTTCAATTGGATTCCGGTCTTGGGAACGGGCGGGCCAGTCCATAGCATCAATGCCATCCTCTTGCAGGAACTGCTGACACACTCCAGCCACATAAGGTCTAGCATTGTCCTGCATTAGGAGGAATCCAGGAACAACCGCACCAGCATATGGTCTCACAAGAGGTCTGAGGATCTCATCTCGGTACCTAATGGCAGTCATGCTACCTCTGGCGAGCACATGGAGGGTTGTGCGGCCCCCCCAAAGAAATGTCACCCCACACCATGACTGACCCACCGCCAAACCGGTCATGCTGGAGGATGTTGCAGGCAGTAGAACGTTCTCCATGGCGTCTCCAGACTCTGTCACGTCTGTCACATGTGCTCAGTGTGAACCTGCTTTCATCTGTGAAGAGCACAGGGCGCCAGTGGCGAATTTACCAATCTTGGTGTTCTCTGGCAAATGCCAAACGTCCTGCACGGTGTTGGGCTGTAAGCACAACCCCCACCTGTGGACGTCGGGCCCTCATACCACCCTCATGGAGTGTGTTTCTGACCGTTTGAGCAGACGCATGCACATTTGTGGCCTGCTGGAGGTCATTTTTCAGGGCTCTGGCAGTGCTCCTCCTGCTCCTCCTTGCACGTGGAGGTAGCGGTCCTGCTGCTGGGTTGTTGCCCTCCTACGACCTCCTCCACGTCTCCTGATGTACTGGCCTGTCTCCTGGTAGCGCCTCCATGCTCTGGACACTACGCTGACAGACACAGCAAACCTTCTTGCCACAGCTCGCATTGATGTGCCATCCTGGATGAGCTGCACTACCTGAGCCACTTGTGTGGGTTGTAGACTCCGTCTCATGCTACCACTAGAGTGAAAGCACAGCCAGCATTCAAAAGTGACCTGCAGAACCACTCCTTTATTGGGGATGTCTTGCTAATTGCCTATAATTTCCACCTGTTGTCTATTCCATTTGCACAACAGCACATGGAATTTATTGTCAATCAGTGTTGCTTCCTAAGTGGACAGTTTGATTTCACAGAAGTGTGATTGACTTGGATTTACATTGTGTTGTTTAAGTGTTCCCTTTTATTTTTTTGAGCAGTGTATATATCTTGCATTACTTATCTCATATGTAAACATTCTTCAAGTGGTATTATTAAAGTGCCTAGTGTTCCATTTATTAAAGTGGCCAATGATATCAAGTCTAGGTGGGCAACTGCCTCTCTGTGCTAGTGATGGCTGTTTAACAATCTGATGGCCTTGAGATGGAAGCTGTTTTTCAATCTCTGTCCCAGCTTTGATGCGGGGTGAACAGGCAGCAGTTCGAGTGGATATTGTCCTTGATGATCTTTTTTGCCTTCCCATGACATTGGGTGTTGTAGGTGTCCTGGCGGGCAGGTAGTTTGCTCCCAGTTATGCGTTGTGCAGACCTCACTACCCTCTAGAGAGCCCTGTGGTTGTGGGCGGTGCAGTTGCCGTACCAGGCGGTGATACAGCCCTACAGGATGCTCTCGATTGTGCACCTGTAAAAGAGGGTTTTCGGTGACGAGCCATATTTTTTTCAGCCTCCTGAGGTTGAAGAGGCACTGTTGCACCTTCTTCACGATGCTGTCTGTGTGCATGGACCATTTCAATTTGTCGGTGGTATGTACACCGAGGAACTTTCCAGCTTCTCCACTGCTGTCCCGTAGATATGGATAGACTTGCTTAAACAAATGTGGTTTCTACTGACTATGGCATAAGTGGACAACGAGCGCATAAGAGGCAATCTGTAATTTTGATTATAAACTGGGTGGTTCATGCCCTGAATGCTGATTGACTGAAAGCTGTGGTATATCAGACCGAATACCACTGAAATGACAAAACATTTATTTATAATGCTGTAATTGCGTTGGTAACCAGTTTATAATAGCAATAAGGCTCCTTGGGGGTTTGTGGTATATTAACAATATACCATGGCTAAGGGCTGTATCCAGGCACTCTGTGCTGCGTCATGCTTAAGAACAGCCCTTAACCTTGGTATATTGCCCATATACCCACACCCCCCCCGGGTCTTATTGCTTAATTAAGACATTAATGAGCTAGGACGGATGTAGTAAATATAACTATTTGTTCAGCACTTTTGAAATGTACAGCGACAGAATTCAGAACATGGGCCATTCTTACAGTATTCTCCCAGTACATCAAGTCAGAACCATAGGATAAATAAAGGGGACATATAAACAGATAATGAAAGCTCTTAAAATATTCAATGATTACATTTCCCTAAAACAGGCTATAGGCTACATGTGCACCACCAAGTCAGAACAGTAGGCTAAATTGTGAGGGGGAAAGGGAACAATTTATTAGGGTGAGGAACATGGGCTATGAACAGCTTACCACAAAACATACACAGCATATTACATCATTTTTGCAGCAGCATACAAGACATTTTTGGACTCACCTTGATATACTGTATTCACTTCAACAGGAATATGGCATGGTGGTCCTTCGTGGGCAAATTTGGTCATCAAACTTTGTCATCAAAGTTTGGCATTCTCTGGATGTATGGTGCTTTCAAGACAACTGGGAACTCTGGGAAATAAACAAGGTTGAATCATGACGTCGGTGATCTTCAGGTCAGAGCTCTAGAAAGAGGCCTGTGTTCCCAACTTGGAATACAGAGTTGGATGACTGTTGTTTTTTTCCCCCCAGAGTTCCCAATTGTCTTGAACTCACTGAAGTCTGAGATTTCCCAGTTCTGAGTTCCCAGTTGTTTTGAATGTGGCAGAAGTCATGATGGATTGACAGCATGGCCAATGTTGAATGTTTATCCTTTTAAGCTTGGAAAAGAGACCCTTAAACCCAGAGGTGGACCACACACCCACTCCACTGAATAGCAGACTAGGGATTGCTTGCAGTTAGACACTGATTCCTTCCAAACCACTCATTGTTGAATTTGCCATTTCGTACTGATACGTTTTATATATAATTTCTCTTCATAAAATGATTTGCCATTAGATTGTCGACTTGATTCATGATGATGACTGCTAGCTTGGTAGCTAAGATTTTGAAAGTATGATGTTGACATGATCAGTCCAATCAAAGCTACGGTAGATATAACCTGATTTCATATCATTTTATCTGTGCCCAATGACCTTGAGCCTTCTTGGATGGGCACTTCTAATATAACTCTATGGCAGCACCCAAGGGGCTTGAATTTTCTAGCTCTACCTGTACATTTTGCAGTGATGTAATGTCCCCATGACTGACAGAGCACTGAGCCAATCACGGCGCAACTAGAGAACATTACCAATCCCCTGACTCAAATGTACAGTAAATGTAAACATTCATAAATTAACAGTAAACTCACAAAAGTTTCAAAAGAAAATAAACATTACAAATGTGACCGATGGGCTCGATTCGGTCTTATGTAGCAAAATTTGAAATTGTGTTTTTTACATTGGACAAAGGTTGAGACTCTAGAAAATGGTATATCATACACTACAGTTGAGGAACAATGGGAAAGTAATTATGCTTTGAAAGTTGATAGACTTGTAAACCCACTTTTGAGAAAATAGACCTGGGAATGTTTTGGTAAACCTACTGGAGAGCTCTTTGTCTACATCTATTCAGCTTCGTTCACACCCTGTTTAACCTTAGCCCCACCCATCTTTTTAAAGATTCACGTGAGGCCATGTGCTAAACAGAGTGAGTAGTGTACTAAACAACCAAATATTTCAAGACTAAATGCAGTTGTTGCAGTGACATCATGAAAACTCACAACCATGGATGAACGATTCTCCCTCTGTCACGGGTGCCATGGTTTCCCTTAGTTTGAAGATGTATAACACGCCAGAATTCTTCCATCTCCTTAGCTATCATACTCTGCTTCGAGTCTTCTTGGGTATGACGCTACAAGCTTGGCACGTGCAATTGGGGATTTTCTCTCATTCTTCTTTGCAGATCCTCTCAAGCTCTGTCAGGTGGAATGGGGATCATCGCTGCACAGCTATTTTCAGATCTCTCCAGAGATGTTCGATCGCGTTTAAGTCCAGGATCTGGCTGGGCCACTCAAGGACATTCAGAGACTTGTCCCGAAGCCACTGCTATGCTATCCTGTTGGAAGGTGAACCTTCGCCCAGTCTGAGGTCCTGAGCTCTCTGGAGCAGGTTTTCATCAAGGATCTTTCTGTACTTTACTCTGTTGATCTCTCCTTCGATCCTGACTAGTCTCCCAGTCCCTATCGCTGAAAAACATCTCCACAGCATGATGCTGCCACCACCACGCTTCACCGTAGGGATGGTGCCAGGTTTACTCTAGATGTGCATGCCTTTCCAAATACAGACAGGATCTGTGTCTTTCCAAATCATGTCCAATAAATAGAATTTGCCACAGGTTGACTCCAAGTTGTAGAAACATCTCAAGAAATGATGTTAATAATTGTTTTTTTATTTTTAATACATTTGCTAAAAGGTATAACCTGTATTTGCTTTCTTGTTATGGGGTATTGTGTGTTGATTGCTGAGGATTTTTTTTATTTAATCAAATTTTAGAATAAAGCTGTAATGTAAAAAATTCAAGGGGACTGAATACTTTTCGAAGGCGCATAGGATTTTCCCACGGTTGCTGTTCTCCCATATCCCCCGATTTTGTTATTGGGTTCAGTCCTTGGTTCCAAATATTGGGAAAGATGCCAGAGCCTAGGATTATGTTATTGAGTTGAAGTATAGGCAATTGGAATTTGTGGTAATTTCATCAACCCCACAGGCCTTTTTGGTTTGGAGGGTTTGAATTTTGTTTCTGTAGTTCATTCAGTGTATTTGGAGAATCCAGTAGGTTCTGGTAGTCTTTAATAGCTAATCCTAAGTTTTGTAAATGATCATGTATATGTTTTTCTTCTTTGTTATAGAGCACAAACAAATTGAAGTGATTTATCCATACATCTCCATTTTGTTTGTTTAGTGTGTTCCGATTTCTGCCGATTTCTGACAAGCTTTTCCTTTATTTTTTTCATATTGTATTTCTCCACTGTTTGTTGAATTCTTAGTGCCTTCAGAAAGTATTCATACCCCTTGACTTATTCCACATTTTGTGTTATAGCCTGATTTCAAATTGGATTAAATAGATTTTTATTACCCATATACACACACTACACCATATTAACAAAGTGAAAACATGTTTTTAGAAATGTATTCACACCCCTTTTCTATGACATTCCTCACTCCAAATTGAGCTCAAGTGCATCCAATTATTTTTGTTATCATCCTTGATGTCACTACAATTTGATTGGAGTCCACCTGTGGCCAATTCAATTGTTTGGACATGATTTAGGTCCCACAGTTGACAGTGCATGTCAGCAGAATCTATACCATGAAGTCGAAGGAACTGTTCGTAGATTTCTGAGATATAATTGTGATGAGGCATATATCTGGTGAAGGGTATACAACTATTTCTAGAGTGGAACTACCCAGACTCTGTCTAAAGCTTGCCGTCCGAACAAACTGAGCAACCGGGCAAGAAGGACCTTAGTCAAGTTGATGACCAAGAACCCAATGACCACTCTGACAGAAATACAGAGATCCTTGGCGGAGATGGGAGAACCTGTCAGAAGAACAACAGTCTCTACAGCACTTCACCAATCTGGGCTTTCTGGGAGTGGCCAGATGGAATCCAGTGCTGAGAAAAAGGCACATGACATCACGCCTGGAGTTTGCAACAAAGAAAGGCATGTGAAAGACTGATGATAAAGCAAAATATTCTATGGTTTGATGAGAAAGAAATGTAATGCTTTGGCCTGAGTAAAAAACACAATGTCTGGAGAGAACAAGGCACAGCTCTGTCCTTCTGTAGCTCAGTTGGTAGAGCATGGCGCTTGTAACGCCAGGGTAGTGGGTTCGATTCCCGGGACCACCCATACGTAGAATGTATGCACACATGACTGTAAGTCGCTTTGGATAAAAGCGTCTGCTAAATGGCATATATTATAAGTTCACTCATCACCCGTCTAACACCATCCCTACCGTGAAGTATGGTAGAGGCAGCATCATGCTATTGTGATTATTTTCAGCGGCAGGGACTGGGAGACTGGTAAGGATAGACGGAACAATGAATGGAGCCTAATATAGGCAAATCCTTGACTAGAACCTGCTTCAGACTGCAAACAACCTGGGGGACTGGAATGTGAAATCTTTGCCAAAGGTTAATGAACCCAAACATTCACCCAAGGCAATACTGTGAATGTCTTCAGAACAAGGATGTGAAAGTTCTTCAATGGCCCAGCTTAAAGCCCAGACTTAAATCCCTTTGAAAATCTGTGGAAAGACTTGAAAATGGCTGTTTACTGCCGGTCTCCATCTAACCTAACCCCCCCCTAGATTTGATGTCCGTGCCCCTGCGGAAATTGAGTTAGCATAATCAGAAAATCCCCATAAAAATATATTAGTTTAAGCTAGAGATCTGATGCGTCTCAATCCGCAGATGTCGCACTTCCGCATCTACGGTAAAAGGTGTCAGAGCTAGAACAGTGTTTGTCAGACCACGAAGCACCGTTACCCATCGCTCCACAAAAGCCGCGGCCCTTGCAGAGCAAGGGGAACCACTACTTCAAGGTCTCAGAGCAAGTAACGTCACTGATTGAAACACTATTTAGCGCGCACCACCGCTAACTAGCTAGCCATTTCACATCTGTTACAAATGCATATCTGTATTCCCAGTCTTGTGAAATCCATAGATTAGGGCTTAATGCATTTTAAATGGACTGATTTCCTTATGAATCATTGAAATTGTTTAATGTTGTGTTTATATTTTTGTTCAGTATATTATGACCCCTCTATGGAAAGATGAGACTCTCACGAACACATTTTGCTCCAAGACCCCCCACACACACACAACCGTCTTGGGACTTGTCTGAATTTGGTACAGCTGATCTGCCAACTTTTGTCTGCAGTGTCCGACCAGTTTGGGGTACACACTAATATGACCCCTCTCTCACGAACACGCACATGTTTTTCTCTATGATGCTCACAAGACTCATCTGAAGGTCCCCAGGTAACATTTGAACAAATGAATGGAAGTACAGAGAATCTATTGAGACTGTTTAGTGCCAAAAACAAGGGGTTAAATACTTGTCAAAAATATAATAAAAATGAAAAATCCTGATCTTAGTGCATTCGGAAAGTATTCACATCCTTTCCCTTTTTCCACATTTGGTTACGTTACAGCCTTATTCTAAAATGGATATTGATGAGGACCCATCTATGCACAATACTCCATATTTTGTATTTTTATTTATTTTACCTTTATTCAACCAGGCAAGTCAGTTAAGAACAAATTCTTATTTTCAATGACGGCCTAGGAACAGCGGGTTAACTGCCTGTTCAGGGGCAGAACAACACTTGTCAGCTCGGGGGTTTGAACTTGCAACCTTCCGGTTACTAGTCCAACGCTCTAACCACTAGGCTACCCTGCCGCCCCATAATGACAAAACAAAAACAGGTTTTATTTTTCTGAACACATTTTTTAAAAATGTATTTTAAAAAGAATATATATATATATAAGTATTTAGATCATTTGCTATGAGACTCGAAATTGAGCTAATTTGCATCCTGTTTCCATTGATTGTCCTTGAGATGTTTCTACAACTTGATTGGTTGGAGTCCAACTGTGGTAAATTCAGTTGATTGGACATGATTTGGAAAGGCGCACACACGTCAGTATGTATAAGGTCCCACAGTTGACAGTGCATGTCACAGCAAAAACCATGAGGTCGAAGGAATTATACGTAGAGCTCCAAGACCTGATTGTGTCAAGGCATAGATCTGGGGAAGGGTACCAAAAAATGTCTCAATTATTGAAGGTCCCCAAGAACACCATCATTCTTAAATGGAAGAAGTTTGGAACTACCAAGAGTCTTCCTAGACCTGGCCGCCTGGCCAAATTGAGCAATCGGTGGAGAAGGGCCTTGGTCAGGGAGTGGACCAAGAACCCAATGGTCACTGACAGAGCTCTAGAGTTCCTCTGTGGAGACGGGAGAACCTTCTTATTCGCTCTTCTTATTGGTGTCCTTTAGTTGTGGTTTCTTTACAGCAATTCAACCTTGAAGGCCTGACTCACGCGGTCTCGTCTGAACAGTTAATCTTGAGGTGTATGTTAATTGAACTCTGTGAAGCATTTATTTGGGCTGCAATTTCTGAGGCTGGTAACTCTATCTCGGTTTTCCGAGATGGCATAGCAGTTCAGACGTCTTTTGTCCTCCTCTTGTCGTGTCCTGTGTGTGTGTGTGTGTGTGTGTGTGTATATATATATATATGTGTGTGTGTGTGTGTGTGTGTGTGTGTATATATACACACACACAACTTTTTTCACATACATTTATTTTCCATCAACTCATCTTCAAAACACTCTCCTGCAACCCGCCTCACCAATTTATATTTATAGATAAGTATTATTTACCTCAAATCTGCAATCCTCCAAGAAGCTAGCCAGAAACTAGCCAGAAGCTAGCCCAGAAGCTAATCCAGTAGCTAATCAGAAGCTAGTTCAGAAGCTAGTTAGCTTCTTTACTGGCAAATCGTTAGTATTCAGCTAACCTCGGTTTGTGGTCATCAGCTATCCTTTAGCTCGAAAATCTATCGGCAGTTTTGTCCGGCGCAGCGCGGCTCGGAACGGAACATACCGGACCTTTTTTTTCTCTCCATGTCCCTGGATTTCAACTGCTCTCTGGACATTCATACCCGGATCTCACAGCTAGCTAGCTGCTATCCGTGTGACTATCTGCTTTCGTCGATTCCGGAGCAAACATCAATTACTCCGGAGCGAGCCAGCTCCGTCAATCACTCCTGGGCTGCAGTCACCTATCCGGACCCGTTTTACTGCCTACGCGGAGCCCCACCGGGCCTTCACAACTGTACTGCCGACGTTATCTACCCGAAGGAGATCCGGCTGGCTCCTCCGTCGCGACGTTACCTGAACGCCCATCTGCGGCCTGTTAACCGTTAGCTGTCTTACCGGCTGCTCTCAGAATAGACAATCGGACAATTTATTTATTTTTATTATTATTATGTTTCTTCTTGGGCCTCTATAACTATATCTATTGTTTTTATTTTTTTGTTGTTGTGTGATTTGGATTAATCCCCTCTACCACACGGAACCCCACTAATCTACTGACGGAACGCAAGAGGTGGCTAACAACAGACCTCCATCCTATACTAGCTTGCTACCGATGTCCTGGCTAGCTGTCTAAATCGCCGTGACCCCCAACCAACCTCTCCACTCACCGGACCCTTTTGATCACTCGACTAAGGATGTCTCTCCTTAATGTCAATATGTCTTGTCCATTGCTGTTCTGGTTAGTGTTTATTGGCTTATTTCACTGTAGAGCCTCTAGTCCTGCTCACTATACCTTATCCAATTTATTAGTTCCACCACCCACACATGCAATGACATCTCCTGGTTTCAATGATGTTTCTAGAGACAATATCTCTCTCTTCATCACTCAATACCCAGGTTTACCTCCACTGTATTCACATCCTACCATACCTTTGTCTGTACATTATACCTTGATGCTATTTTATCGCCCCAGAAACCTCCTTTTACTCTCCGTTCCAGATGTTCTAGACGACCAATTCTTATTGCTTTTAGCCGCACCCTTATTCTTCTCCTCCTATGTTCCTCTGGCGATGTAGAGGTGAATCCAGGCCCTGCAGTGCCTAGCTCCACTCCTATTCCCCAGGCGCTCTCTTTTGATGACTTCTGTAACCGTAATAGCCTTGGTTTCATGCATGTTAACATTAGAAGCCTCCTCCCTAAGTTTGTTCTATTCACTGCTTTAGCACACTCTGCCAACCCGGATGTTCTAGCTGTGTCTGAATCCTGGCTTAGGAAGACCACCAAAAATGCAGAAATTTTAATTCCAAACTACAACATTTTCAGACAAGATAGAACTGCCAAATGGGGTGGTGTTGCAATCTACTGCAAATATAGCCTGCAGAGTTCTGTCCTACTATCCAGGTCTGTACCCAAACAATTTGAACTTCTACTTTTAAAAATCCACCTCTCTAAAAACAAGTCTCTCACCGTTGCCGCCTGCTATAGACCACCCTCTGCCCCCAGCTGTGCTCTGGACACCATATGTGAACTGATTGCCCCCCCATCTATCTTCAGAGCTCGTGCTGCTAGGCGACCTAAACTGGAACATGCTTAACACCCCAGCCATCCTACAATCTAAACTTGATGCCCTCAATCTCACACAAATTATCAATGAACCTACCAGGTACCCCCCCCAAAGCCTTAAACACGGGCACCCTCATAGATATCATCCTAACCAACTTCCCCTCTAAATACACCTCTGCTGTCTTCAACCAAGATCTCAGCGATCACTACCTCATTGCCTGCATCCGTAATGGGTCAGCGGTCAAACGACCTCCACTCATCACTGTAAAACGCTCCCTGAAACACTTCAGCGAGCAGGCCTTTCTAATCGACCTGGCCGGGGTATCTTGGAAGGATATTGATCTCATCCCGTCAGTAGAGGATGCCTGGATATTTAAAAAAAATGCCTTCCTAACCATCTTAAATAAACATGCCTCATTCAAGAAATTTAGAACCAGGAACAGATATAGCCCTTGGTTCTCCCCAGACCTGACTGCCCTTAACCAACACAAAAACATCCTATGGCGTTCTGCATTAGCATCGAACAGCCCCCGTGATATGCAGCTGTTCAGGGAAGCTAGAAACCGTTATACACAGGCAGTTAGAAAAGCCAAGGCTAGCTTTTTCAAGCAGAAATTTGCTTCCTGCAACACTAACTCAAAAAAGTTCTGGGACACTGTAAAATCCATGGAGAATAAGAACACCTCCTCCCAGCTGCCCACTGCACTGAAGATAGGAAACACTGTCACCACTGATAAATCCACCATAATTGAGAATTTCAATAAGCATTTTTCTACGGCTGGCCATGCTTTCCACCTGGCTACTCCTACCCCGGTCAACAGCACTGCACCCCCAACAGCAACTCGCCCAAGCCTTCCCCATTTCTCCTTCTCCCAAATCCATTCAGCTGATGTTCTGAAAGAGCTGAAAAATCTGGACCCCTACAAATCAGCCGGGCTAGACAATCTGGACCCTTTCTTTCTAAAATTATCTGCCAAAATTGTTGCCACCCCTATTACTAGCCTGTTCAACCTCTCTTTCGTGTCGTCTGAGATTCCAAAAGATTGGAAAGCAGCTGTGGTCATCCCCCTCTTCAAAGGGGGACACACTCTTGACCCAAACTGCTACAGACCTATATCTATCCTACCATGCCTTTCTAAGGTCTTCGAAAGCCAAGTCAACAAACAGATTACCGATCATTTCGAATCTCACCATACCTTCTCTGCTATGCAATCTGGTTTCAGAGCTGGTCATGGGTGCACCTCAGCCACGCTCAAGGTCCTAAACGATATCTTAACCGCCATCGATAAGAAACATTACTGTGCAGCCGTATTCATTGATCTGGCCAAGGCTTTCGACTCTGTCAATCACCACATCCTCATCGGCAGACTCGACAGCCTTGGTTTCTCAAATGATTGCCTCGCCTGGTTCACCAACTACTTCTCTGATAGAGTTCAGTGTGTCAAATCGGAGGGTCTGCTGTCCGGACCTCTGGCAGTCTCTATGGGGGTGCCACAGGGTTCAATTCTTGGACCGACTCTCTTTGTATACATCAATGAGGTCGCTCTTGCTGCTGGTGAGTCTCTGATCCACCTCTACGCAGACGACACCATTCTGTATACTTCCGGACCTTCTTTGGACACTGTGTTAACAACCCTCCAGGCAAGCTTCAATGCCATACAACTCTCCTTCCGTGGCCTCCAATTGCTCTTAAATACAAGTAAAACTAAATGCATGCTCTTCAACCGATCGCTACCTGCACCTACCCGCCTGTCCAACATCACTACTCTGGACGGCTCTGAATACATGGACAACTACAAATACTTAGGTGTCTGGTTAGACTGTAAACTCTCCTTCCAGACCCATATCAAACATCTCCAATCCAAAGTTAAATCTAGAATTGGCTTCCTATTTCGCAACAAAGCATCCTTCACTCATGCTGCCAAACATACCCTTGTAAAACTGACCATCCTACCAATCCTCGACTTTGGCGATGTCATTTACAAAATAGCCTCCAATACCCTACTCAACAAATTGGATGCAGTCTATCACAGTGCAATCCGTTTTGTCACCAAAGCCCCATATACTACCCACCATTGCGACCTGTACGCTCTCGTTGGCTGGCCCTCGCTTCATACTCGTCGCCAAACCCACTGGCTCCATGTCATCTACAAGACCCTGCTAGGTAAAGTCCCCCCTTATCTCAGCTCGCTGGTCACCATAGCATCTCCCACCTGTAGTACACGCTTCAGCAGGTATATCTCTCTAGTCACCCCCAAAACCAATTCTTTCTTTGGCCTCCTCTCCTTCCAGTTCTCTGCTGCCAATGACTGGAACGAGCTACAAAAATCTCTGAAACTGGAAACACTTATCTCCCTCACTAGCTTTAAGCACCAACTGTCAGAGCATCTTACAGATTACTGCACCTGTACATAGCCCACCTATAATTTAGCCCAAACAACTACCTCTTTCCCAACTGTATTTAATTTATTTATTTATTTTGCTCCCCATTATTTTTATTTCTACTTTGCACATTCTTCCATTGCAAAACTACCATTCCAGTGTTTTACTTGCTATATTGTATTTACTTTGCCACCATGGCCTTTTTTGCCTTTACCTCCCTTCTCACCTCATTTGCTCACATTGTATATAGACTTGTTTATACTGTATTATTGACTGTTTGTTTGTTTTTACTCCATGTGTAACTCTGTGTCGTTGTATCTGTCAAACTGCTTTGCTTTATCTTGACCAGGTCGCAATTGTAAATGAGAACTTGTTCTCAACTTGCCTACCTGGTTAAATAAAGGTGAAATAAAAATAAATAAATAAAATTTAACTTATCTTCTGCAGCAGAGGTAACTCTGGGTCTTCCTTTCCTGAGGCGGTCCTCATGAGAGCCAGTTTCATCATAGGGCTTGATGGTTTTTGCGACTGCACTTGAAGAAACTTTCAAAGTTCTTGAAATTTTCTGAATTGACTGACCTTCATGTCTTAAAGTAATGATGGACTGTTGTTTATCTTATTTGGGCTGTTCTTACCATAATATGGACTTGGTCTTTTACCAAATAGGGCTGGCTTCTGTATACCACCCATACCTTGTCACAACACAACTGATTGTCTCAAATGCATTAAAGAAGGAAAGAAATTCCACAAATGAACTTTTAACAAGGCACACCTGTAAATTGAAATGCATTCGAGGTGACAACCTCATGAATCCGGTTGAGAGAATACCAGGAGTGTGCAAAGCTGTCATCAAGGCAAAGGGTGGCTACTTTTAAGAATCTCACATATAAAATATATTTTGATTTGTTAAACACTTTTTCGTTACATGATTCCATGTGTTATTTCATAGTGTTGATGTCTTCACTATTATTCTACAGTGTAGAACATAGTCAAAAAAATAAATGAATAAACCCTGGAATGAGTAGGTGAAGCAACTTTTGACTGGTACTGTATATATTTATTTCCTGGTTGTTTTTATACAGTATCTCTCTGATATAGGACAGACACTTCAGAACAAACTTCCTTTTCAATTTTTTGGGGGGAGGTCCTATCTGCTGTTCCATGTCGTGAATATTTTATTCAATGCATTTGTATGGGCTAATAGTTGTAAGGCCCCCAAAAAGTTGAGGGGTATGAATACTTTTGAAGGCACTGTAGATCCTCTAGATGGCGTCTGGTAGCTCAACATCCTCCCCGTGTGTGTGTGTGTGTGTGTGTGTGTGTGTGTGTGTGTGTGTGTGTGTGGACAGATGACCTTTATTACGAACACAGAGCAGGAACAATATATCTAATAACTCATGGCCTTTCTGACTTCCCATCCATCCATATTCCAAAACATAAGTTTGTCAGTTTTCGAGCCTCAGAAGCAGAAACCCAAATTGCATTGATTGATGCAGGACTGTGTGTGGATGTGTTCACATGAGGCTGGAGCTGGTTATTCCTATGTTACTGAATACCAATACTTACCTGTTGCCGTGGGTGTGTAGGCCTTGGGTGTGTTTGGGTACGTGTGAGCTTCCGTGTGTGAATGAGTCTTACATTACAAACACACACAGAGTCCTGTGAGTAAGCATGCCTGTTCTCTCTCACACACATCTCTTTACCTACCCATTCACACCTCCTTTGCTATGACAATCCAAATTGGGCTCCAATGCATCCTATTTCTTTTGATCATCTGTGAGATGTTGCTATATGTCAGTACACCCTTATGGGACAATGTTTCCCAGAATAGACATGTTCTGTGGTTCTTCTAACTGGTGCTGTTTTTCTGCAAACAGCCCAAATCTGGTGCTGGTAGCCCCTCCGATGTCTATACCATAGAGACAGACAGGGGACACAGACTGGTCATATGATTTAGATCTGCTCTATTGCAAGTCTTCCAACACACACAAAGCAAAGTGGGAGAATGCATGCACACATGCACACACACTGATTTAATGGGGTTTTGTGGCTAGACTAGAATGCTCCTCTAGGCTCTCAGGCTCTGCCTCCCATATGAAAACAGTTACAATAGACACACACACACTGCTCTAGTTGTCTTGCCAGTTTGTTCCAGTTTTTATAATGAGGGAATAGGGGAAGCTCAGCCACCAATGCACCAATGGGGTTACTGGCATACACACACACACTGGCATACACTTCTCTTTAAGTTCTGTGAGAGGGATAAAGCCTCTCTTCTCCTAATGGAGAACACAGCAGAGCCTTTGTGCCCGAATAAAAACACAGACCAGTACAAACCAGTACAGACCACTACAGACCAGCAGTACAGAAACTATGGACCAGACCAGTGCGGACATAATTACAGACCAGTTACATAGACCCCAGCAAGGTGTTCACGATAGACACCATTAAGGACCAGTGCAGACCACTATAAAACAGTACAGACCACTATAGAACAATACAGACTTCTACAGTGTTGACCAGTACTGCTGCACCAGATCCAGGATGTGACCTTTTTGTCAGTGCTTGTCTGTCTGGACTGAGAACAGGAGGATAGCTGACTGACTGCTGAGCTACCTACCTACTGCTAGCTGTCCCCTCGCTCTCCCTCTCCCCTCCCCCTTTCACCATACCCCATCCCCTTTTTCTCTCCATCTCTCGCCCTCTCCCCCTTCCCCTTCTCTCTCTCTCTCTCTCTCTCTCTCTCTCTTGCCCCCTTCTCTTTCTCATCTCTTTCTCATATCTTTCTCTCGCTCTCTCTCTATGAAAGCGCTGGTTTCAGCAGCTTTCTGAATAGAGCAACAAATACACACAGCTCCGGCTCACAGCATTGTCCTCACTAATCATAGGGCCTCTGTGTGTATGTGAGCTTGTGTGTTTGGCTACAGCAGCACAGGCGGCAGTGGTATATGTAGCTTCCTGTGTGCTAGCCAGTCAGAACAGTCTGCCGCATGCCGCTGCTGCCATTATACTGAGGAATCCCTAGCCACTGTGTCGAGAGAGAGGGAGAGCGCGTGCGTGAGGGAGAGGGAGAGGGAGCTGCCTGACTGCCAGACTGCTGTAGCTCGGTAACAGTGGAGGACATCGAGAGGACAGAGCTGCTTTCAGCTTGGATTATATTATACCCCAGGAGCTGCACTGTTACAGTGGGGGGGCTGGTGTGTGGAGAGGGGGTACAGTGTGTTATTAAGAGAACGAGGGCAGTTGGAACTACAGAGCCGTGTGTGTGTATGTGAGCAGTACAATGTGTGTGTCTGTATAAGGGGGGTACGTTGTATGTGTGTGTTAACGATGCGGTCGGAGCGTGCGAGCCGTGTGTGTATCGTGGTGCTGGAGGAGGAGGAGGAGGATGAACATTCCTCTCCTCCTCGTCCCTCTCCTCCTCACCCCAAACCCTCTCCGGACCGCAAGTCCCATCATGCCGTATGTCGCAGATCTCAGGAAGACAAGGTGAGACTGAGGGACCACCTCCGCAGTTTTGGTTGGCTGTGGATTAGCCTAACGTTTTTGCCAGGGTTAGAGATGCACTTAGCTTGTGAGTGTTTTGAATAGAATCATTTATTGTCCTCGGGAGAGAATCTGTCATGCACAATTTAAATAGCACCGGCAAAACAATGCAGATGCGTATACTGCACAGCAATCACAATATAAGGTTGAATGTTGCTAATAGTGAACTATGCACCAAGCCTTTAGCTAGTGTTTGGTTAAGGCTAGTGTAATGATGTTTCAAACATCCTAACTGGTAGTGATAAGGAAGATACTGGCTGCCAGTAGCAGATTTACATTTGTAGTTTTGATATAGGCTTAACATTTTGCATAGTCCTCTGCATAATGAACTACATTTGTTAAAAGAGACCCAACCAATGTGGCTGCAGATCCGGTATGGAATTTTGGATAAGAGGTTAGAACCTGCCACTAACCATTTCTCGGACACAGATGAAGCCTAGTCCTGGTCTAAAAAGCTATTTAAATGGGGACTCCATTGACTAGCCCATGTAGCTTTAGATGGGAAGTTAGAGAATTGCCTATAAGAGAGAAGAATGGGAGTGTTGTTGGTTCTTGTCTTGTAGTCAGTCAGTGTCATAATTAGAATGGCCTGTACAGACAGATACTAACATGTCTCACTGTTATATTGTTATTTATAGCCAGAAAATGATAGCTATGCTTTGAATTAAATAACCCCATGTTAAACATTGGTGGTACCTGCCGTGTGTGTGTGTGTGTGTGTGTGTGGCACGTCTGTGTACTAATCACAGTCAGTATCAGGCATCACCATGCTCTCCCACACCTGCAAAAGGAGGGAGTGAGAGATGAATGGATGGAGGAGATTCATTCACCCTTTCTCTCTCTCAATATGGACTCCTCAGACAGAAGCATTCATTCCTCTTTTACACTCCTTCTCTCCTCAGACCAGCTGGTGTTTGACAAACCAGGTGGCCAGGTTGTGTTTTAACCCCTCACAGCCCGGCTGGCTTTCTGTTGCAGACACACAAGTGGCAAGCAGAGTGATACGGCTAATGTGTGTGTGGAGGGGGGACCTTTCAGAGAGTGCATGTCAGGCACGTGTGTGTTTGTGAGTGAATTCTTTTGGGCTTTGCAGCTGCCAGTGTCATAAAAGTGACCCCCTTCCCGTATACACTGACTGACCCCTCCCCCCGCCTGTACTCCTGCTATGCCAGACACCTGAGAAGAGGGGGAGGTTTAGTGGGGGGTGCTGACTGGCAGAGTTGGTTTTAGGATCAGAATGGATTGAGGGGGTTTATAGAAAAACATGGGGACTGTGGTCCAGTATGCTGTTTGATACTCACAAACTCACTACTGTAGCCCAGAATGAAGCTGCTGTAGGGCAATTCCACTGTACCGAAATGTCTAAAAGTTCACTTTAAAATGTATTCCAAACCAAAAACATTGATTTCAAAGTTTAACAAACCATACAACTCCATGCACAAGGACAACTTTGAACAATTTACACAGAACATTTAACAAAAACACATTTACTGGAAGAACTGTGCAGATGCAAAGTTTGGTAACAAAATTAGGGTAATCTCCCTCAGTTTATGCGACCAGGTTTGCCAAAAACTCTGCTCCGAATTGAAATGAAACGATACAGTGCCTTCAGAAAGTGTTCATACCACTTGACGTATTCCATATATTTTTGTTACAAGCTGAATTCAAAATGGATTACATTAAAAAAATCTCACAATGCCTCAATGAAAAGTGAAAACATGTTTTATAGAACATTTTGTAAATCTATTGAAAATTAAATACAGAAATATCTAATTTACATAAGTATTCACATCCCTGAGTCAATAAATGTTAGAATAACATTTGGCAGCAATTTACAGCTGTAAGTCTCTAAAAGCTTTGAAGACCTGGATTGTACAATATTTGTACATTATTCTTTAAAAAATTGTTCAAGCGCTATCAAGTTGGTTGTTGATCATCGCTAGACAGCCATTTTCAAGTCTTGCCATAGATTTTCAAGGCGATTTTTAAGTCAACTGTAACTAGGCCACTCAGGAACGTTAAATGTCATCTTTGTAAGCATCTCCAGTGTATATTTGGCTTTGTTTTAGTTTATTGTCCTGCTGAAAGGTGAATTTGTCTCCCAGTGTCTGTTGGAAAGCAGGCTGAACCAGGTTTTCCTCTAGGATTTTGCCTGCATTTAGCTCTATTCCGTTTCTTTTTATCCCAAAAAACTCCCTAGTCCTTGCCTATGAGAAGCATACCCATAGCATGATGCAGCCACCGCCATGCTTGAATACCAGTCAAAAGATTAGACACACCTACTCATTTCAGGGCTTTTCTTTATTTTTACTATTTTCTACATTGTAGAATAATAGTGAACACATCAAAACCATGAAATAACACATATAAATCAAAATATATTTGAGATTCTTCAAAGTAGCTACCCTTTGCCTTGATGACAGCTTTACACACTTTACACACTCAACCAGCTTCGTGAGGAATACTTTTCCAACAGTCTTGAAGGAGTTCCCACACATGCTGAGCACTTGTTGGCTGCTTTTCCTTCACTCTGCGGTCCAACTCATCCCAAACCATCTCAATTGAGTTGAGGTCGGGTGATAGTGGAGGTCAGGTCGTCTGATGCACCACTCCTTCTTGGTAACCACCTCATCACACTCCTTCTTGGTCAAATAGCCCTTACACAGCCTGCAGGTGTGTTTTTGGGGTCATTGTCCTGTTGAAAAACAAATGTTAGTCCCACTAAGTGCAAATCAGATTGAATGGCGTGTCGCTGCAGAATGCTGTGGTTTTTGCCTTGAATTCTAAATAAATCACTGATGGTGTCACCAGCAAAGCACCATCACACCGCCACCTCCATGCTTCATGGTGGGAACCACACATGCGGAGATCATCCGTTCACCTACTCTCACAAAGCCACTGCAGTCCTCAAATTTGGACTCATCAGACCAGATGACAGATTTCTACCGGTCTAATGTCCATTGCTTGTGTCTCTTGGCCCATGCAATTCTCTTCTTCTTATTCGCGTCCTTTTAGTTGTGGTTTCTTTGCATCAATTCAACCATGAAGGCCTAATTCACTCAGTCTCCTCTGAACACTTGATGTTGTGTCAGTTACTTGAACTCCGTGAAGCATTTATTTGGCCTGTGAGGTGCAGTTAACTCTAATGAAGTTATCTTCTGCAGCAGAGGTATCTCTGGGTCAGAGGTATCAGGTGAGCCAGTTTCATCATAGCGCTTGATGGTTTTTGCGACTGCACTTGAAAACATTAAGTTCTTGAAATGTTCTCAATTGACTGACCTTCATGTCTTAAAGTAACGATGGACTGTCGTTTCTCTTTCCTTATTTGAGCTGTTCTTGCCATAATATGCTTTGACCACCAGACGACAGAAAGAGGGGGGGGGGGGAACAGTTGTGAGCTGAACATAACAGTATTCCAGTGGACTGTACTGGTAACCCAACTGTGGTTTGTGACTACTATGTTTTCCCATTGTAGCCAATTCAATTGCAGTAATTCCGTTACTGATTTGTTACAAAATATCAAGTTTTATTCACTTAATAATTCATAAACAAACTTGATCAGTCAAAACTATAACAAATTAGTAGATCTACCTTTACTTGTTACTTCTGTGAACTTTTTTTTATTCTACCTCATGAGGGAGAGAAATTAGAGAATATCTTAAAGATGCAGTGCATTTGGAAGTATTCAGATCCCTCAACTTTTTCCACATTTTGTTAGTCTTATTCTAAAATGTATAATTTTTTTTTTAATCCTCATTGATCTTCACACAATAGTGTGTAAATTTAAAATAAATAATACCTTATTGACATACAGTTGTAGTCGTAAGTCTACATACACTTAGGTTGGAGTCATTAAAACTTGTTTTCCAACCACTACACAAATTTCTTGTTAACAAACTATAGTTTTGGCAAGTCTGTTAGGACATCTACTTTGTGCTTAACACAAGTCATTTTTCCAACAATTGTTTACAGACCGATTATTTCACTTATCATTCACTGTATCACAATTCCAGTGGGTCAGAAGTTTACATACTCTAAGTTGACTGCGCCTTTATACAGCTTGGAAAATTACAGAAAATGTCATGGCTTTAGAAACTTCTGATAGGCTAATTGACATCATTTGAGTCAATTGGAGGTGTTCCTGTGGATGTATTTCAAGGCCTACCTTCAAACTCATTGCCTCTCATTGTTTATACGCAAGTATAAACACCATGGGACCATGCAGCCGTCATACCGCTCAGGAAGAAGATGCGTTCTGTCTCCTAGAGATGAACGTACTTTGGTGTGAAAAGTGCAAATCAATCACAGAACAACAGCAAAGGACCTTGTGAAGCTGCTGGAGGAAACCTGTACAAAGGTATCTATATCCACAGGAAAACGAGTCCTATATCGACATAACCTGAAATGCAGCTCACCAAGGAAGAATCCACTGCTCCAAAACTGCCATAAAAAAACGGACTACGGTTTGCAACTGCACATGGGGGCAAAGATTGTACTTTTTGGAGAAATGTCCTCTGGTCTGATGAAACAAAAATAGAATCATTGTTATGTTTGGAGGAAAAGGGTGAGGCTTGCAAGCCGAAGAACACCATCCCAACCGTGAAACACGGGGGTGGCAGCATCATGCTGCAGGAGCGACTGGTGCACTTCACAAAATGGATGACATTATGTATGATAATTATTTGGATATATTGAAGCAACATCTCAAGACATCGGTCAGGAAGTTAAAGCTTGGTCGCAAATGGGTCTTCCAAATGGACAATGACCACAAGCATACTTCCGAAGTTGTGGCAAAATGGCTTAAGGACAACACTCAAAGTATTGAAGTGGGCATCACAAAGCCCTGACCTCAATCCCATAGAAAATGTGTGGGCAGAACTGAAAAGGTGTGTGCGAGCAAGGAGGCCTACAAACCTGACTCAGTTACACCAGCTCTGTCAGGAGGAATGGGCCAAAATTCACCCAACTTATTGTGGGAAGCTTGTGGAAGGCTAGCTGAAACGTTTGACCCAAGTTAAACCATTTAAAGGCAATGCTACCAAATACTAATTGAGTGTATGTAAACTTCTGACCCACTGGGAATGGGATGAAAGAAATAAAAGCTGATAAAAATCATTCTCTCTGCTATTATTCTGACATTTCCCATTCTTAAAATAAAGTGGTGATCCTAACTGACCTAAGGCAGGGAATTTTTACTAAGATTAAATGTCAGGAATTGTGAAAAATAGAGTTTAAGTGTATTTGGCTAAGGTGTATGTAAACTTCAGACTTCAACTGTAAGTATTCAGAACCTTTGCAATGTGACTCGAAATTGAGCTTAGGTGCATCCTGTTTGATCTTCCTTGCGATGTTTCCACAACTTGATTGGAGTCCACCTGTGGTATATTCAATTGATTGGACATGGTTTGGAAAGGAACACACCTTTTTATACAAGGTCCCACTGTTGACTGCATTTCAGAGCCAAAACCAAGCCATGAGGTGGAAGGAACTGTCCGTAGAGGTCCGAGACAGGATTGTGTCGAAGCACAGATCTGGGGAAGGGCACCAAAAAATGTCTGCAGCATTGAAGGTCCCTGAGAACACAGTGGCCTCCATCATTCTTAAATGGAAGAAGTTTGGAACCACCAATACTTTTCTTAGAGCTGGCCGCCCAGCCAAACTGAGCAATCGGAGGAGAATGGCCTTGGTCGGGGAGCGAACCAAGAACCCAATGGTCACTCTGACAGAGCTCTAGAGATTCTCTGTGGAGATGGGCGAACCTTCCAGAAGGACCACCATCTCTGCAGCACTCCACCAATGTTGGCCTTTTTATGGTAGTGGCCAAACAGAAGCCACTCCTCAGTAAAAGGCACATGACAACCCGTTTGGAGTTTGCCAAAAGGCAACTAAAGGACTATGTCCATGAGAAACAAGATTATCTGGTCTGTTGAACTCTTTGGCCTGAATATCAAGAGTCACATCTGCTGGAAACCTGGCACCATCCCTATGGTGAAACATGGTGGTGGCAGCAACGTGCTGTGGGGATGTTTTTCAGCGGAAGGGACTGGGAGACTAGTCAGGATCGAGTGAAGGATGAACGGAGCAAAGTACAGAGAGATCCTTGAGGAAAACCTGCTCCAGAGCCCTCAGTACCTCAGACTGGGGCGAGAGTTCACCTTCCAACAGGACAACGACCCTAAGCACCCAACAAAGACAACTCATGAGGGGCTTCGGACAAGTGTCTGAATGTCCGTGAGTGGCCCAGCCAGAGCCCTGACTTGAACTCGATCGAACATCTCTGGAGAGACCTGAAAATAGCTGTGCAGAGATGCTCTCCATCCAACCTGACAGAGTTTGTGAGGCTCTGCAGAGAAGAATTGGATAAACTCCCCAAGTACTGGTGTGCCAAGCTTGTAACGTCATACCCATAGAACTCAAGGCTGTATTAGCTGCGAAAGGTGCTTCAACAAAGCACTGAGTAAATGGTCTGAATACTTAGGTAAATATATTTCATGTTTTTGCTTTATCATTATTGGGTACTGTGTGTGGATTGTTGAGGGGGGAAAACGATTTAATCCATTTTAGAATAAGGCTGTAACGTAACAATTTGGAAAAAGTAAAGGGGTCTGAATACTTTCAGAATGCACTGTACAATAACAAAGTATATGGACACCTGCTCGTCGTACATCTCATTCCAAAATCATGGGCATTAATATGGAGTTGGTCCCCCTTTGATGCTGTAACAGCCTCCACTTTCTGACATTGCTGCAGGGACTTGCTTCCATTCAGCCACAAGCATTAGTGAGTTTGAGCACTGATCTTGCGTTCCAATTAATCCCAAAAGTGTTCAATGGGGTTGAAGTCAGGGCTCTGTGCATGCCACCCAAGTTCCTCTACACAGATCTCGACAAACAGTTTCTGTGTGGACCTCGCTTTGTGCACAGGGGCATTGTCATGCTGAAACAGGAAAGGGCTTTCCCAAAACTGTTGCCACAAATAATTGTCTGGAATGTCATTGTATGCTGTACCGTTAAGATTTCCCGTCACTGGAACTAAGGGGCCTAGCCCAAACCATGGAAAAATGGACCCAGACCATTATTCCTCCTCCACCAAACTTTACAGTTGGCACTATGCAGTCAGGCAGGTAGCATTCACCAAACCCAGATTAGTCCGCCTGACTGCCAGATGGTGAAGCGTGATTCATCACATTTCCACTGCTCCAGAGTCCAATGGCGGTGATCTTTACACCACTCTATCCGATGCCCGGCATTGTACATGTTGATCTCAGGCTTGTGTGAGGCTGCTCAGCCATGGAAACCCATTTCATGAAGCTCCCAACAAACAGTTCTTGTGCTGACGTTGCTTCCAGAGGCAGTTTGGAACTTGGTAGCGAGTGTTGCAAACCATTTTTACGCGCATTAGCACTCGGTGGTCCCGTTCTGTGAGCTTGTGTTGCCTACCACTTCGCGGCTGAGCCGTTGTTGCTCCTAGACATTTCCACAATAACAACACTTACAGTTGACCGGGGCAGCTCTAGCAGGGCAGAAATTTGATGAACTGACTTGTTGGAAAGGTGACAACGGTGCCGCGTTGAAAATCAGAGCTCTTCATTATGGGCCATTCTACTGCCAATGTTTGTCTATGGAGATTGCATGGCGGTGGTCTCGATTTTATACCCTGTCAGCAACCGGTATGGCTGGAATAGCCGAATCCACTCATTTGAATGCGTGTCCACATGCTGTATGTGGGTTACTGGTAACAGAAAGGTGCAAGGCAATGTTTCTTAAACCGAAGGATAATAATTTCTCCCAAACTATACTGAACAAAAATATAAATGCAACATGCAACAATTTCAAAGATTTTACTGAATTACCGTTCATATAAGGAAATCAGTCAATTGAAATTCATTAGGCCCTATGGATTTATATGACTGGGAATACATATATGCATCGGTTGGTCACTGATGCCTTAATGTGACCAGCATTTGCCTCATGCATCGCGATATCTCCTTCACATTGAGTTGATCAGGCTGTTGATTGTGGCCTGTGGAATGTTGTGCTCGCCCACATGATGCCATACACCTGGTCTGTGTTTGTGAGGCCGGTTGGACGTACTGCTCACCCACATGATGCCATACACCTGGTCTGTGTTTGTGAGGCCGGTTGGGTGTACTGCCAAATTCTCTCAAACGACGGAAGCGTCTTATGGTAGAGAAATTAACATTAAATTCTTTGGCAACAGCTCTGGTGAACATTCCTGCAGTCAGCATGCCAATTGCACGCTCTGTGGCATTGTGTTGTGTGACCAAACATATTTTAGAGTGGCCTTTTATTGTCCCCCGCACAAGGTGTAATGATCATGCTGTTTAATCAGTGTCTTGATGGATTATCTTGGAAAAGGAGAAATGCTCATTAACATGTATGTAAACAAATTTGAGAGAAAAAAGCTTTTTGTTTGGAACATTTCTGGGATCTTTTATTTATTTTTATTTGACCTTTATTTTACTAGGCAAGTCAGTTAAGAACAAATTCTTATTTTCAATGACGGCCTAGGAACAGTGGGTTAACTGCCTGTTCAGGGGCAGAACGACAGATTGTGTACCTTGTGTACCTTATCAGCTCGGGGATTTGAACTTACAACCTTTCGGTTACTCGTCCAATGCTCTAACCACTAGGCTACCCTGCCGCCCCTTATTTCGGCTCATAAAAAATGGGACCAACACTTTACATGTTGCGTTTATATTTTTGTTTAGCGTAAATATAATTGTTGATATTCGTTGCCAGAGGCCTAAAAAAAAATGTTTTTTTTTAGTTCTTCTCATGGTAGATGTCAACAACCACTGTTTGACCAGAGATCAAAGCCTACGCTTATGGCTGTGGGAAATGGTTGAAAAATGTTTTATATGCCTTAATATCTCAAATATAGTCTCTTAGCTTTTTGCTCCTATGACCTTCAGATGTTGGTGCTCATGGGTCCCTTTAGATGAAAAAGCCCTGTCGTAATTGTCAGCATGTAACCAAACTGTAGTAACGTTAGCAAGCAGGATGTTAACAGGTTCTGTCTTGTTAGTCATCTAGCCAAGTCATTCAGAGGAAAATTATCTAGCACCTTTCCATCTCTCTCCAGTTCTCACTATCTATTCTTTCCATTGTTTGCTCTTGTTGTCTCTCTCTCACTCACTCAAATTCAATCTGCTGTCATTGGCATGAATGATAGTCAATGTTGCCAAGGTGAAGAGATGGACCTAAATATTATGAAAACAACAGCGACAACAATAATAATAGTAGCTATAATACTAAATAATCAAAAATAAATATTTATTTTTACACACACACAGTGACTGATAGTTCTCTCTGTGTCCTCCCATACAGCCCTCTCTGCTGAAAGCCATCTTCAGTGTGGACCCTAATGAAGTCCGCTCCCTCATATTCAAGAAGGAGGATGTAAACGTACAGGTAACATTACTGTACACACGCACAGACAGGAGTCAGTCAGTCCATAAGCATCTCTTGCTCTAAATTGCTTGCAAATCCATCCTCTCCTCATCTCCTCTTCACCCTTCATCTGCAATGATTGTCAAAGACTTGACAGGTGGAAGCTCATCATTAGGCTGGCTTTCCTGGTCAGTTCTCATCATTAGGCTGGCTTTCCTGGTCAGTTCTCATCATTAGGCTGGCTTTCCTGGTCAGTTCTCATCATTAGGCTGGCTTTCCTGGTCAGTTCTCATCATTAGGCTGGCTTTCCTGGTCAGTTCTCATCATTAGGCTGGCTTTCCTGGTCAGTTCTCATCATTAGGCTGGCTTTCCTGGTCAGTTGTTTCAGGTCAGTGCATTGAAGGACAGGAAGAGTGGACAGACTTTTTTTGAAAATTGAGGATTAGCCAATGTGTCTGTACTCTCGGTCTCTTACTAAATCAATGTTGAGAGGCCAGAGTCTTTCAGCCAATCAATCAATCAGGTAGGGTAGGTTAGTTCCTTCTTTTCAACTCCCTTTCTGTTCAGCCCTCTCTCTTTCCCTCTCACTCCCCCGTCATCCCTCCCTCTCACCCCCGCCCTCATTCTCTCCCTCTCTCCCTGACGTCTTTTCTCTCTCTCCCCACCCCCTCTTTATCTACCCCCCCCCGTCTCTATATTGCTGGGGTCATCAGAGACATTTTGGTCTGTTTTAGTCAGCAGTTTTCAGTCTGACCTATTACAAGCCTCCCTCTCCGACATGTGACTTTGTTTACGACCTACGTTACTCCCCTGATTGCCCTCTGCTGCATGGAGAGAACAAGAGATGGAGGGAAGCAGAGAAAGAGAGAGGGAGGGAGTTAGACTGGAGGGGTTAGAGAGAGGAATGGCAAGGGATAGAGATGCGGAGAACGAGGTGGAGGGCATGGAAGGGAGGGAGTGAGAGCTGGAATTGATTGTTCCATCCATCCAGATTGACTAGCGTGGTTAGTTAGTTCTACAGAGAGGACCTGCTTTGTATGGTCAGACAGACGGGAAAACATCCTCATAACAGAAATGAGGAGGGAGAGCGACAGAGGTACTCTTGTAGTCACATCGGTCACTCTTACACCAGCGAGACACACACACACACACACAGGACCACTGGTCGATAGGCCACCCCCCAGGGAGAGCAGAGGGAGGAGAGAAATCCCTCCATCATCCTGTCATCCTGTCTTTATTACCTTGCTCCCTGGTAGGCTGACAGAAGACTGGCCAAAACTACACACACTGACCAATGATTGGTCACAGCTCGAGAGACCACAACAATCTAACACACTTGTCAACCTTTCCTTTCTGAGTTAATTGCAGGTGAAAATGAAGATGCTCTCTTAAACAGTTGATTGTGACATCGTTGGGCGGTTTCCCATTTTACCAATTAAACCTTGTCCTGGATAATAAAGAAATGTCAATGGAGAGTCCATTGAGCTAGATGTTTTTGTCCAGGACTAGGCTTAATCTGTGTCTGGGAAAGCAGCCCAAAGATTTTGGGTAAGAGGAGTGGAGGAGTGATGCTGTCATTAGTCTGGCTTCTAGTGAGATCCCTGCCAAGTACAGTAGTAGTTGACCCCCTCCCAGCTGTCCTGCAGTGTCTACCAGACTCCTGAAAATGAGGAGAGAGGGGAACGGGGAGAGAGAGAGAGGGGAACGGGGAGAGAGAGAGAGGGGAACGGGGAGAGAGGGGGGGGGGGGGGGGGGAGAGGGGGAACTGGGAGAGAGGGGAACAGGGAGAGCGGGGAAGTCAAGTCATCCACTTGGCTGGCTGCGCTGTTGTGTGGGACATAGTTGTGCTCCCTCTTGTCTACTGGCAGCATAGTGAGAAGCTGTGTGTGTGTGTGTTCAAGTTTATTATGAACATTGAAGCTAGTTTGAAATTAGATTTTTTACATACTGTACCTCCCTTCTAAAATGAACATAAAAGTTGTGTGTGTGACATTTCTTTCTGCTCTTGTCTCTACCAGGACAGTGAGAAAAGGACCCCGCTCCACGCTGCAGCCTACCTAGGAGACGCTGACATCATCGAACTCCTCATCCTCTCAGGTACACATCTTACCTGTCTGCCTGTTATACTGTACCTGTCTGCCTGTTATACTGTACCTGTCTGCCTGTTATACTGTACCTGTCTGCCTGTTATACTGTACCTGTTATACTGTACCTGTCTGCCTGTTACACTGTACCTGTCTGCCTGTTACACTGTACCTGTCTGCCTGTTATACCTGTCTGCCTGTTATACCTGTCTGCCTGTTATACCTGTACCTGTCTGCCTGTTATACCTGTACCTGTCTGCCTGTTATACCTGTACCTGTCTGCCTGTTATACTGTAACTGTCTGCCTGTTATACTGTAACTGTCTGCCTGTTATACTGTAACTGTCTGCCTGTTATACTGTATGCCTGTTATACTGTAACTGTCTGCCTGTTATACCTGTACCTGTCTGCCTGTTATACTGTACCTGTTATACTGTAACTGTCTGCCTGTTACACTGTCTGCCTGTTATACCTGTACCTGTCTGCCTGTTATACCTGTAACTGTCTGCCTGTTATACTGTACCTGTTATACTGTACCTTTTATACTGTAACTGTCTGCCTGTTATACTGTAACTGTCTGCCTGTTATACTGTACCTGTTATACTGTAACTGTCTGCCTGTTACACTGTCTGCCTGTTATACCTGTAACTGTCTGCCTGTTATACTGTACCTGTCTGCCTGTTATACTGTAACTGTCTGCCTGTTATACTGTACCTGTTATACTGTACCTGTCTGCCTGTTATACTGTACCTGTTATACTGTACCTGTCTGCCTGTTATACTGTACCTGTCTGCCTGTTATACTGTACCTGTCTGCCTTTTAGACTGTACCTGTTAGTGTACCTGTCTGCCTGTTATACCTGTCTGCCTGTTATACTGTACCTGTTATACTGTACCTGTCTGCCTGTTATACTGTACCTGTCTGCCTGTTATACTGTACCTGTCTGCCTGTTATACTGTACCTGTTATACCTGTCTGCCTGTTATACTGTACCTGTTATACTGTACCTGTCTGCATGTTATACTGTACCTGTCTGCCTGTTATACCTGTCTGCCTGTTATACTGTACCTGTCTGCCTGTTATAGTGTACCTGTTATACCTGTCTGCCTGTTATACTGTACCTGTTATACTGTACCTGTCTGCATGTTATACTGTACCTGTCTGCCTGTTATACCTGTCTGCCTGTTATACTGTACCTGTCTGCCTGTTATAACTGTACCTGTCTGCCTGTTATACCGTACCTGTCTGCCTGTTATAACTGTACCTGTCTGCCTGTTATACCGTACCTGTCTGCCTGTTATACTGTACCTGTCTGCCTGTTATACTGTACCTGTCTGCCTGTTATACTGTACTTTTTTTTCACCTTTATTTAACCAGGTAGGCTAGTTGAGAACAAGTTCTCATTTGCAACTGCGACCTGGCCAAGATAAAGCATAGCAGTGTGAACAGACAACACAGAGTTACACATGGAGTAAACAATTAACAAGTCAATAACACAGTAGAAAAAAAGGGGGAGTCTATATACAATGTGTGCAAAAGGCATGAGGTAGGCGAATAATTACAATTTTAGAGCATACAAGTCGCAGTGGTGGTGGTATAAGGTGCTTTAGTGACAAAACGGATGGCACTGTGATAGACTGCATCCAGTTTGCTGAGTAGAGTGTTGGAAGCCATTTTGTAGATGACATCGCCGAAGTCGAGGATCGGTAGGATAGTCAGTTTTACTAGGGTAAGCTTGGCGACGTGAGTGAAGGAGGCTTTGTTGCGGAATAGAAAGCCGACTCTTGATTTGATTTTCGATTGGAGATGTTTGATATGAGTCTGGAAGGAGAGTTTGCAGTCTAGCCAGACACCTAGGTACTTATAGATGTCCACATATTCAAGGTCGGAACCATCCAGGGTGGTGATGCTAGTCGGGCATGCGGGTGCAGGCAGCAATCGGTTGAAAAGCATGCATTTGGTTTTACGAGCGTTTAAGAGCAGTTGGAGGCCACGGAAGGAGTGTTGTATGGCATTGAAGCTCGTTTGGAGGTTAGATAGCACAGTGTCCAATGACGGGCCGAAAGTATATAGAATGGTGTCGTCTGCGTAGAGGTGGATCAGGGAATCGCCCGTAGCAAGAGCAACATCATTGATATATACAGAGAAAAGAGTCGGCCCGAGAATTGAACCCTGTGGCACCCCATAGAGACTGCCAGAGGACCGGACAGCATGCCCTCCGATTTGACACACTGAACTCTGTCTGCAAAGTAATTGGTGAACCAGGCAAGGCAGTCATCCGAAAAACCGAGGCTACTGAGTCTGTCGATAAGAATATGGTGATTGACAGAGTCGAAGGCCTTGGCAAGGTCGATGAAGATGGCTGCACAGTACTGTCTTTTTTCGATGGTGGTTATGATATCGTTTAGTACCTTGAGTGTGGCTGAGGTGCACCCGTGACCGGCTCGGAAACCAGATTGCACAGCGGAGAAGGTACGGTGGGATTCGAGATGGTCAGTGACCTGTTTGTTGACTTGGCTTTCGAAGACCTTAGATAGGCAGGGCAGGATGGATATAGGTCTGTAACAGTTTGGGTCCAGGGTGTCTCCCCTTTGAAGAGGGGATGACTGCGGCAGCTTTCAATCCTAGGGGATCTTCGAACGATATGAAAGAGAGGTTGAACAGGCTGGTAATGTTGTTCAATGTTGCGACAATGGCGGCGGATAGTTTCAGAAATAGAGGGTCCAGATTGTCAAGCCCAGCTGATTTGTACGGGTCCAGGTTTTGGAGCTCTTTCAGAACATCTGCTATCTGGATTTGGGTAAAGGAGAACCTGGAGAGGCTTGGGCGAGGAGCTGCGGGAGGGGGGCGGAGCTGTTGGCCGAGGTTGGAGTAGCCAGGCGGAAGGCATGGCCAGCCGTTGAGAAATGCTTATTGAAGTTTTCGATAATCATGGATTTATCGGTGGTGACCGTGTTACCTAGCCTCAGTGCAGTGGGCAGCTGGGAGGAGGTGCTCTTGTTCTCCATGGACTTCACAGTGTCCCAGAACTTTTTGGAGTTGGAGCTACAGGATGCAAACTTCTGCCTGAAGAAGCTGGCCTTTGCTTTCCTGACTGACTGCATGTATTGGTTCCTGACTTCCCTGAACAGTTGCATATCACGGGGACTATTTGATGCTATTGCAGTCCGCCACAGGATGTTTTTGTGCTGGTCGAGGGCAGTCAGGTCTGGAGTGAACCAAGGGCTGTATCTGTTCTAAGTTCTGCATTTTTTGAACGGAGCATGCTTATCTAAAATGGAGAGGAAGTTACTTTTAAAGAATGACCAGGCATCCTCAACTGACGGGATGAGGTCAATGTCCTTCCAGGATACCCGGGCCAGGTCGATTAGGAAGGCCTGCTCACAGAAGTGTTTTAGGGAGCGTTTGACAGTGATGAGGGTGGTCGTTTGACTGCGGCTCCGTAGCGGATACAGGCAATGAGGCAGTGATCGCTGAGATCCTGGTTGAAGACAGCGGAGGTGTATTTGGAGGGCCAGTTGGTCAGGATGACGTCTATGAGGGTGCCCTTGTTTACAGAGTTAGGGTTGTACCTGGTGGGTTCCTTGATGATTTGTGTGAGATTGAGGGCATCTAGCTTAGATTGTAGGACTGCCGGGGTGTTAAGCATATCCCAGTTTAGGTCACCTAACAGAACAAACTCTGAAGCTAGATGGGGGCGATCAATTCACAAATGGTGTCCAGGGCACAGCTGGGAGCTGAGGGGGTCGGTAGCAGGCGGCAACAGTGAGAGACTTATTTCTGGAGAGAGTAATTTTCAAAATTAGTCGTTCGAACTGTTTGGGTATGGACCTGGAAAGTATGACATTACTTTGCAGGCTATCTCTGCAGTAGACTGCAACTCCTCCCCCTTTGGCAGTTCTATCTTGACGGAAGATGTTATAGTTGGGTATGGAAATCTCTGAATTTTTGGTGGCCTTCCTGGGCTAGGATTCAGACACAGCAAGGACATCAGGGTTAGCAGAGTGTGCTAAAGCAGTGAGTAAAACAAACTTAGGGAGGAGGCTTCTGATGTTGACATGCATGAAACCAAGGCTTTTTCGATCACAGAAGTCAACAAATGAGGGTGCCTGGGGACATGCAGGGCCTGGGTTTACCTCCACATCACCCGCGGAACAGAGAAGGAGTAGTATGAGGGTGCGGCTAAAGGCTATGAAAACTGGTCGCCTAGAGCGTTGGGGACAGAGAATAAGAGGAGCAGGTTTCTGTCTGCCTGTGATACTGTACCTGCCTGCCTGTTATACTGTACCTGTTATACTGTACCTGCCTGCCTGTTATACTGTACCTGTTATACTGTACCTGTCTGCATGTTATACTGTACCTGTTATACTGTACCTGTCTGCCTGTTATACAGTGGGGCAAAAAAGTATTTAGTCAGCCACCAATTGTGCAAGTTCTCCCACTTAAAAAGATGAGAGGCCTGTAATTTTCATCATAGGTACACTTCAACTATGACAGACAAAATGAGAAAAAAAATCCAGAAAATCACATTGTAGGATTTTTAAAATGATTGTAGACCTGCACCAGGTTGGGAAGACTGAATCTGCAATAGGTAAGCAGCTTGGTTTGAAGAAATCAACTGTGGGAGCAATTATTAGGAAATGGAAGACATACAAGACCACTGATAATCTCCCTCGATCTGGGGCTCCACGCAAGATCTCACCCCGTGGGGTCAAAATGATCACAAGAACAGTGAGCAAAAATCCCAGAACCACACGGGGGGACCTAGTGAACGACCTGCAGAGAGCTGGGACCAAAGTAACAAAGCCTACCATCAGTAACACAGTACGCCGCCAGTACGCAGGCACTCAGATCCTGCAGTGCCAGACGTGTCCCCCTGCTTAAGCCAGTACATGTCCAGGTCCGTCTGAAGTTTACTAGAGAGCATTTGGATAATGATCCAGTCTTTTTGTTTGTTATACCTGTCTGCCTGTTTGTTATACCTGTCTGCCTGTTTGTTATACCTGTCTGCCTGTTTGTTATACCTGTCTGCCTGTTTGTTATACCTGTCTGCCTGTTATACCTGATAAAACTAAGATACCTAAAAAGCCTATTAAATTGAAGACTTAGAATGAGAATTTGTTCACAGCAGCCAATGTTGGCATCACCCATTCGTGGAGAGGAAATGATAGGGAGAGAGATGTGGAGGTTGTTTCTCTGTGTGTGTTGTGATGGAACAGTATCACGTGATTTAATGGTCTATTTTAACCCCTTACACACATAGGACTCTCAAAGGACCATGGGCGTTTCCCCTAGTAACTCGTGGGTCCCCACCCACTCTCTGTCAGAGGAAAGTTAACCCTTAACCTTTTCTCTCCCTGTGTTTTTTAGGAGCCAGAGTAAATGCTAAAGACAATAAGTGGTTAACTCCTCTTCACCGAGCTGTTGCCTCCTGCAGCGAGGTAACAGACTCACTCACACCACACACACACCTTCATCAATGCTCTTTCTCATGCTGCATCAGTCTTGTTGACAGTGATTATGTCAATTTTCTCTCTCTCTGTGTGTGCGTGTGTGCGTGTGTGCGTGCGTGTGTGCGTGCGTGCGTGCGTGCGTGCGTGTGTGTGTGTGTGCGTGCGTGTGCGTGTGTGCGTGTGTGCGTGTGTGCGTGTGTGCGTGCGTGCGTGCGTGCGTGCGTGCGCGTGTGCGTGTGTGTGTATAGGATGCAGTGTGTATGTTGATAAAACACAGTGCTGATGTGAACGCGCGGGATAAGAACTGGCAGACTCCCCTCCATGTTGCTGCCAACAACAAGGCTATCCGCGTTGCCGAGGCCCTCGTCCCATTGCTTAGCAACGTCAATGTGTCGGACCGGGGTGGACGCACAGCCCTGCACCATGCTGCCTTCAGCGGACACCTGGAGGTAACACACACACATTCACAGATGTATTAGTTGCCATTTCATGAGGCTAGTATGACTTCACTTGTGTGTGTGTGTGTGTCAGATGGTGAAGCTGCTTCTCTCCAGAGGAGCTAACATCGACGCCTTTGATAAGAAAGACAGGCGAGCCATCCACTGGGCTGCCTACATGGGTAAGACACCCCCACTCAGAGCTATACACTATAGAGGGATTAGAATGTCAAAACGCTTGTATCAATACATTTTGATTTGATGATTAGATTTTTTCTAGAAACAAAATGGTATGCTAACAAAATGGTATGAAATGGTATGCTAACAAAATGGTATGAAATGGTATGCTAACAAAATGGTATGCTAACAAAATGGTATGAAATGGTATGCTAACAAAATGGTATGAAATGGTATGCTAACAAAATGTACTCTTACCCGCTCTCTTTCTTCCCTCTCTCCCTCCATTTCCTCCTCCCTTCCTCTCTCTCTACATCTCTCTCTCTACATCTCCCTCCCTCCAGGTCATATGGAGGTGGTGAGGTTGTTGGTGTCTAGTGGAGCAGAGATGGACTGTAAAGATAAGAACTCTTATACTCCTCTACACGCCGCTGCCTCTAGTGGGATGACTACCACTGTCCAATACCTGCTGGGGCTGGGGGTACAGGTACACACACATCATTCAATACCTGCTGGGGGTACAGGTACACACACATCATTCAATACCTGCTGGGGGTACAGGTACACACACATCATTCAATACCTGCTGGGGGTACAGGTACACACACATCATTCAATACCTGCTGGGGGTACAGGTACACACACATCATTCAATACCTGCTGGGGGTACAGGTACACACACATCATTCAATACCTGCTGGGGGTACAGGTACACACACATCATTCAATACCTGCTGGGGGTACAGGTACACACACATCATTCAATACCTGCTGGGGATACAGGTACACACACATCATTCAATACCTGCTGGGGGTACAGGTACACGCACATCATTCAATACCTGCTGGGGGTACAGGTACACACACATCATTCAATACCTGCTGGGGGTACAGGTACACACACATCATTCAATACCTGCTGGGGGTACAGGTACACACACATCATTCAATACCTGCTGGGGGTACAGGTACACACACATCATTCAATACCTGCTGGGGGTACAGGTACACACACATCATTCAATACCTGCTGGGGGTACAGGTACACGCACATCATTCAATACCTGCTGGGGGTACAGGTACACACACATCATTCAATACCTGCTGGGGGTACAGGTACACACACATCATTCAATACCTGCTGGGGGTACAGGTACACACACATCATTCAATACCTGCTGGGGTACAGGTACACACACATCATTCAATACCTGCTGGGGGTACAGGTACACACACATCATTCAATACCTGCTGGGGGTACAGGTACACACACATCATTCAATACCTGCTGGGGGTACAGGTACACACACATCATTCAATACCTGCTGGGGGTACAGGTACACACACATCATTCAATACCTGCTGGGGGTACAGGTACACACACATCATTCAATACCTGCTGGGGATACAGGTACACACACATCATTCAATACCTGCTGGGGATACAGGTACACACACATCATTCAATACCTGCTGGGGGTACAGGTACACACACATCATTCAATACCTGCTGGGGTACAGGTACACACATATCATTCAATACCTGCTGGGGATACAGGTACACACACATCATTCAATACCTGCTGGGGGTACAGGTACACGCATATCATTCAATACCTGCTGGGGATACAGGTACACACACATCATTCAATACCTGCTGGGGTACAGGTACACACACATCATTCAATACCTGCTGGGGGTACAGGTACACACACATCATTCAATACCTGCTGGGGTACAGGTACACACACATCATTCAATACCTGCTGGGGTACAGGTACACGCATATCATTCAATACCTGCTGGGGATACAGGTACACACACATCATTCAATACCTGCTGGGGATACAGGTACACACACATCATTCAATACCTGCTGGGGGTACAGGTACACACACATCATTCAATACCTGCTGGGGGTACAGGTACACACACATCATTCAATACCTGCTGGGGGTACAGGTACACGCACATCATTCAATACCTGCTGGGGGTACAGGTACACGCACATCATTCAATACCTGCTGGGGGTACAGGTACACACACATCATTCAATACCTGCTGGGGGTACAGGTACACACACATCATTCAATACCTGCTGGGGGTACAGGTACACGCACATCATTCGATTTCATCCTCTCCTAATAGCAAAGAAAGAAGTCTATTGAGATACACAAACTAACTGTTTCTCTCTCTCTCCCTCTCCCTCCGCCCTCGCTCTCTCCCTCCGCCCTCGCTCTCTCCCTCCGCCCTCGCTCTCTCCCTCCGCCCTCGCTCTCTCCCTCCGCCCTCGCTCTCTCCCTCCGCCCTCGCTCTCTCCCTCCGCCCTCGCTCTCTCCCTCCGCCCTCGCTCTCTCCCTCCGCCCTCGCTCCCTCCCTCCGCCCTCGCTCCCTCCCTCCGCCCTCGCTCCCTCCCTCCGCCCTCGCTCCCCCTCCGCCCTCCGCCCTCCCTCCGCCCTCCCTCCCTCCGCCCTCGCTCCCTCCCTCCCTCCGCCCTCGCTCCCTCCCTCCCTCCGCCCTCGCTCCCTCCCTCCCTCCGCCCTCGCTCCCTCCCTCCCTCCCTCCGCCTCGCTCCCTCCCTCCCTCCCCTCCCTCCGCCCTCGCTCCCTCCCTCCCTCCCTCCGCCCCTCGCTCCCTCCCTCCCTCCCTCCGCCCTCGCTCCCTCCCTCCCTCCCTCCGCCCTCGCTCCCTCCCTCCCTCCCTCCGCCCTCGCTCCCTCCCTCCCTCCCTCCGCCCTCGCTCCTCCCTCCCTCCCTCCGCCCTCGCTCCCTCCCTCCCTCCCTCCGCCTCGCTCCCTCCCTCCCTCCCTCCGCCCTCGCTCCCTCCCTCCCTCCCTCCGCCCTCGCTCCCTCCCTCCCTCCCTCCGCCCTCGCTCCCTCCCTCCCTCCCTCCGCCTCGCTCCCTCCCTCC
This sequence comes from Oncorhynchus keta, assembly GCF_023373465.1. Taxonomy (NCBI): domain Eukaryota; kingdom Metazoa; phylum Chordata; class Actinopteri; order Salmoniformes; family Salmonidae; genus Oncorhynchus; species Oncorhynchus keta. The sequence continues at coordinate 22,854,144 of NC_068440.1, read as the reverse complement.
CTCCCTCCGCCCTCGCTCCCTCCCTCCCTCCCTCCGCCCCTCGCTCCCTCCCTCCCTCCCTCCGCCCTCGCTCCCTCCCTCCCTCCCTCCGCCCTCGCTCCCTCCCTCCCTCCCTCCGCCCTCGCTCCCTCCCTCCCTCCCTCCGCCCTCGCTCCCTCTCTCCCTCCCTCCGCCCTCGCTCGCTCTCTCCCTCCCTCCCGCTCGCTCGCTCTCTCTCTCCCCTCCCTCCGCGCTCGCTCTCTCCCTCCCTCCCTCCGCGCTCGCTCGCTCTCTCCCTCCCTCCGCTCGCTCGCTCGCTCCCTCCCTCCCTCCGCCCTCGCTCGCTCTCTCCCTCCCTCCCTCCGCCCTCGCTCGCTCTCTCCCTCCCTCCCTCCGCCCTCGCTCGCTCTCTCCCTCCCTCCCTCCGCCCTCGCTCGCTCTCTCCCTCCCTCCCTCCGCCCTCGCTCGCTCTCTCCCTCCTCCCTCCGCCTCGCTCTCTCCCTCCCTCCCTCCGCCCTCGCTCGCTCTCTCCCTCCCTCCGCCCTCGCTCTCTCTCTCCCTCCCTCCGCCTCGCTCTCTCTCTCCCTCCCTCCGCCCTCGCTCTCTCTCTCCCTCCGCTCTCCGCCCTCGCTCTCCGCCCTCGCTCTCCACCCTCGCTCTCTCCCTCCGCCCTCGCTCTCCGCCCTCGCTCCCTCCCTCCGCCCTCGCTCCCTCCCTCCGCCCTCGCTCCCTCCCTCCGCCCTCGCTCCCTCCCTCCGCCCTCGCTCCCTCCCTCCGCCCTCGCTCGCTCCCTCCCTCCGCCCTCGCTCCCTCCCTCCCTCCGCCCTCGCTCGCTCGCTCCCTCCCTCCGCCCTCGCTCTCTCCCTCCGCCCTCGCTCTCTCCCTCCGCCCTCGCTCTCTCCCTCCGCCCTCGCTCTCTCCCTCCGCCCTCGCTCTCCCCTCCGCCCTCGCTCTCTCCCTCTGCCCTCGCTCTCTCCCTCTGCCCTCGCTCTCTCCCTCTGCCCTCGCTCCCTCCCTCCGCCCTCCCTCCGCCCTCGCTCCCTCCCTCCGCCCTCGCTCCCTCCCTCCGCCCTCGTTCCCTCCCTCCGCCCTCGCTCCCTCCCTCCGCCCTCGCTCCCTCCCTCCCTCCGCCCTCGCTCCCTCCCTCCCTCCCTCCGCCTCGCTCCCTCCCTCCCTCCCTCCGCCCTCGCTCCCTCCCTCCCTCCCTCCGCCCCTCTCCCTCCCTCCCTCCGCCCTCGCTCCCTCCCTCCCTCCCTCCGCCCTCGCTCCCTCCCTCCCTCCCTCCGCCCTCGCTCCCTCCCTCCCTCCCTCCGCCCTCGCTCCCTCCCTCCCTCCCTCCGCCCTCGCTCCCTCCCTCCCTCCCTCCGCCCTCGCTCCCTCCCTCCCTCCCTCCGCCCTCGCTCCCCTCCCTCCCTCCCTCCGCCCTCGCTCCCTCCCTCCCTCCCTCCGCCCTCGCTCCCTCCCTCCCTCCCTCCGCCCTCGCTCCCTCCCTCCCTCCCTCCGCCCTCGCTCCCCCTCCCTCCCTCCCTCGCTCCCTCCCTCCCCTCCCTCCCTCCTCCCTCCCTCCCTCCCTCCGCTCCTCCCTCCCTCCCTCCCTCCGCCCTCGCTCCCTCCCTCCCTCCCTCCGCCCTCGCTCCCTCTCTCCCTCCCTCCGCCCTCGCTCGCTCTCTCCCTCCCTCCCTCCTCGCTCGCTCTCTCTCTCCCTCCCTCCGCGCTCGCTCTCTCCCTCCTCCCTCCGCGCTCGCTCGCTCTCTCCCTCCCTCCCTCCGCCCTCGCTCCCTCCCTCCGCCTCCTCTCCCTCCCTCCCTCCGCTCGCTCCTCTCTCCTCCCTCCCTCCGCCCTCGCTCGCTCTCTCCCTCCCTCCCTCCGCCCTCGCTCGCTCTCTCCCTCCCTCCCTCCGCCCTCGCTCGCTCTCTCCCTCCCTCCCTCCGCCCTCGCTCGCTCTCTCCCTCCCTCCCTCCGCCCTCGCTCTCTCCTCCCTCCCTCCGCCCTCGCTCGCTCTCTCCCTCCCTCCGCCCTCGCTCTCTCTCTCCCTCCCTCCGCCCCTCGCTCTCTCTCTCCTCCCTCCGCCCTCGCTCTCTCTCCCCTCCGCTCTCCGCCCTCGCTCTCCGCCCTCCTCCCACCCTCGCTCTCTCCCTCCGCCCTCGCTCCCTCCCTCCGCCTCCGCCCTCGCTCCCTCCCTCCGCCCTCGCTCCCTCCCTCCGCCCTCGCTCCCTCCCTCCGCCCTCGCTCCCTCCCTCCGCCCTCGCTCGCTCCCTCCCTCCGCCCTCGCTCGCTCCCTCCCTCCGCCCTCGCTCGCTCCCTCCCTCCGCCCTCGCTCTCTCCCTCCCTCCGCCCTCGCTCTCTCCCTCCCTCCGCCCTCGCTCTCTCCCTCCCTCCGCCCTCGCTCTCTCTCTCCCTCCGCCCCTCGCTCTCTCTCTCCGCTCCCTCCGCCCTCGCTCCCTCCCTCCCTCCGCCCTCGCTCCCTCCCTCCCCTCCGCCCTCGCTCTCTCCCTCCCTCCGCCCTCGCTCTCTCCCTCCCTCCGCCCTCGCTCTCTCCCTCCCTCCGCCCTCGCTCTCTCCCTCCCTCCGCCCTCGCTCTCTCCCTCCCTCCGCCCTCGCTCTCTCTCTCCCTCCGCCTCGCTCTCTCTCTCCGCTCTCTCCGCCCTCGCTCTCGCTCTCCCGCCCTCGCTCTCTCTCTCCCTCCCTCCGCCCTCGCTCTCTCTCTCCCTCCGCTCTCCGCCCTCGCTCTCCGCCCTCGCTCTCCACCCTCGCTCCCTCCCTCCGCCCTCGCTCGCTCCCTCCGCCCTCGCTCTCTCCTCTGCCCTCGCTCTCTCCCTCTGCCCTCGCTCCCTCCCTCCCTCCCTCCGCCCTCCCTCCCTCCCTCCCTCCGCCCTCGCTCCCTCTCTCCCTCCCTCCGCCCTCGCTCGCTCTCTCCCTCCCTCCGCGCTCGCTCGCTCTCTCTCTCCCTCCCTCCGCGCTCGCTCTCTCCCTCCCTCCCTCCGCGCTCGCTCGCTCTCTCCCTCCCTCCGCTCGCTCGCTCGCTCGCTCCCTCCCTCCGCCCTCGCTCGCTCTCTCCCTCCCTCCCTCCGCCCTCGCTCGCTCTCTCCCTCCCTCCCTCCGCCCTCGCTCGCTCTCTCCCTCCCCTCCCTCCGCCCTCGCTCGCTCTCTCCCTCCCTCCCTCCGCCCTCGCTCTCTCCCTCCCTCCCTCCGCCCTCGCTCGCTCTCTCCCTCCCTCCGCCCCTCGCTCTCTCTCTCCCTCCCTCCGCCCTCGCTCTCTCTCTCCCTCCCTCCGCCCTCGCTCTCTCTCTCCCTCCCTCCGCCCTCGCTCTCTCTCTCCCTCCCTCCGCTCTCTCCGCCCCTCGCTCTCCGCCCCTCCGCTCTCCACCCTCGCTCTCCGCCCTCCCTCCGCCTCGCTCCCTCCCTCCGCCCTCGCTCCCTCCCTCCGCCCTCGCTCCCTCCCTCCGCCCTCGCTCCCTCCCTCCGCCCTCGCTCCTCCCTCCGCCCTCGCTCGCCCTCCCTCCGCCCTCCCTCCCTCCCTCCGCCCTCGCTCGCTCCCTCCCTCCGCCCTCGCTCTCTCCCTCCCCCCGCCCTCGCCCTCTCTCCCTCCGCCCTCGCTCTCTCCCTCCGCCCTCGCTCTCTCCCTCCGCCCTCGCTCTCTCCCTCTGCCCTCGCTCTCTCCCTCTGCCCTCGCTCTCTCCCTCTGCCCTCGCTCCCTCCCTCCGCCCTCCCTCCGCCCTCGTTCCCTCCCTCCGCCCTCGCTCCCTCCCTCCGCCTCGCTCCCTCCCTCCCTCCGCCCTCGCTCCCTCCCTCCGCCCTCCGCTCCCCTCCCCTCCCTCCGCCCTCGCTCCCTCCCTCCCTCCCTCCCTCCGCCCTCGCTCCCTCCCTCCCTCCCTCCGCCCTCGCTCCCTCCCTCCCTCCCTCCGCCCTCGCTCCCTCCCTCCCTCCCTCCGCCTCTCGCTCCCTCCCTCCCTCCCTCCGCCCTCGCTCCCTCCCTCCCTCCCTCCGCCCTCGCTCCCTCCCTCCCTCCCTCCGCCCTCGCTCCCTCCCTCCCTCCCTCCCGCCCTCGCTCCCTCCCTCCCTCCCTCCGCCTCGCTCCCTCCCTCCCTCCCTCCGCCCTCGCTCCCTCCCTCCCTCCCTCCGCCCTCGCTCCCTCCCTCCCTCCCTCCGCCCTCGCTCCCTCCCTCCCTCCCTCCGCCCTCGCTCCCTCCCTCCCTCCCTCCGCCCTCGCTCCCTCCCTCCCTCCCTCCGCCCTCGCTCCCTCCCTCCCTCCCTCCGCCCTCGCTCCCTCTCTCCCTCCCTCCGCCCTCGCTCGCTCTCTCCCTCCCCTCCCGCGCTCGCTCGCTCTCTCTCTCCCTCCCTCCGCGCTCGCTCTCTCCCTCCCTCCCTCCGCTCGCTCTCTCTCCCTCCCTCCGCTGCTCGCTCGCTGCTCGCTCCCTCCCTCCGCCCTCGCTCGCTCTCTCCCTCCGCCCTCGCTCGCTCTCTCCCTCCGCCCTCGCTCGCTCTCTCCCTCCCTCCGCCCTCGCTCGCTCTCTCCCTCCCTCCGCCCTCGCTCGCTCTCTCCCTCCCTCCCTCCGCCCTCGCTCTCTCCCTCCCTCCCTCCGCCCTCGCTCGCTCTCTCCCTCCCTCCGCCCTCGCTCTCTCTCTCCCTCCCTCCGCCCTCGCTCTCTCTCTCCCTCCCTCCGCCTCGCTCTCTCTCTCCCTCCGCTCTCCGCCCTCGCTCTCCGCCCTCGCTCTCCACCTCGCTCTCTCCCTCCGCCCTCGCTCCCTCCCTCCGCCCTCGCTCCTCCCTCCGCCCTCGCTCCCTCCCTCCGCCCTCGCTCCCTCCCTCCGCCCTCGCTCCCTCCCTCCGCCCTCGCTCCTCCCTCCGCCCTCGCTCCTCCCTCCCTCCGCCCTCGCTCGCTCCCTCCCTCCGCCCTCGCTCGCTCCCTCCCTCCGCCCTCGCTCTCTCCCTCCCTCCGCCCTCGCTCTCTCCCTCCCTCCGCCCTCGCTCTCTCCCTCCCTCCGCCCTCGCTCTCTCTCTCCCTCCGCCCTCGCTCTCTCTCTCCCGCTCCCTCCGCCCTCGCTCCCTCCCTCCCTCCGCCCTCGCTCCCTCCCTCCCTCCGCCCTCGCTCTCTCCCTCCCTCCGCCCTCGCTCTCTCCCTCCCTCCGCCCTCGCTCTCTCCCTCCCTCCGCCCTCCTCTCTCCCTCCCTCCGCCCTCGCTCTCTCCTCCCTCCGCCCTCGCTCTCTCTCTCCCTCCGCCCTCGCTCTCTCTCTCCCGCTCTCTCCGCCCCTCGCTCTCGCTCTCTCCGCCCTCGCTCTCTCTCCCCTCCCTCCGCCTCGCTCTCTCTCTCCCTCCGCTCTCCGCCTCGCTCTCCGCCCTCGCTCTCCACCTCGCTCTCTCCCTCCGCCCTCGCTCCCTCCCTCCGCCCTCGCTCCCTCCCTCCGCCCTCGCTCGCTCCCTCCGCCCTCGCTCCTCCCTCCGCCCTCGCTCCCTCCCTCCGCCCTCGCTCGCTCCCTCCCTCCGCCCTCGCTCCCTCCCTCCGCCCTCGCTCGCTCCCTCCCTCCGCCCCTCGCTCTCTCCCTCCCTCCGCCCTCGCTCTCTCCCTCCCTCCGCCCTCGCTCTCTCCCTCCCTCCGCCCTCGCTCTCTCCCTCCCTCCGCCCTCGCTCTCTCCCTCCCTCCGCCCTCGCTCGCTCCCTCCCTCCGCCCTCGCTCGCTCCCTCCCTCCGCCCTCGCTCGCTCCCTCCCTCCGCCCTCGCTCTCTCCCTCCCTCCGCCCTCGCTCTCTCCCTCCCTCCGCCCTCGCTCTCTCCCTCCCTCCGCCCTCGCTCTCTCCCTCCCTCCGCCCTCGCTCTCTCCCTCCCTCCGCCCTCGCTCTCTCTCCTCCCTCCGCCCTCGCTCTCTCTCTCCCTCCCTCCGCCCTCGCTCTCTCTCTCCGCTCCCTCCGCCCTCGCTCTCTCCCTCCCTCCGCCCTCGCTCGCTCCCCTCCCTCCGCCCTCGCTCTCTCCCTCCCTCCGCCCTCGCTCTCTCCCTCCCTCCGCCCTCGCTCTCTCCCTCCCTCCGCCCTCGCTCTCTCCCTCCCTCCGCCTCGCTCTCTCTCTCCCTCCGCCCTCGCTCTCTCTCTCCGCTCTCTCCGCCCTCGCTCTCGCTCTCTCCGCCCTCGCTCTCTCTCTCCCTCCCTCCGCCCTCGCTCTCTCTCTCCCTCCGCTCTCCGCCCTCGCTCTCCGCCCTCGCTCTCCACCCTCGCTCTCTCCCTCCGCCCTCGCTCCCTCCCTCCGCCCTCGCTCTCTCCCTCCCTCCGCCCTCGCTCGCTCCCTCCCTCCGCCCTCGCTCCCTCCCTCCGCCCTCGCTCCCTCCCTCCGCCCTCGCTCGCTCCCTCCCTCCGCCCTCGCTCTCTCCCTCCCTCCGCCCTCGCTCGCTCCCTCCCTCCGCCCTCGCTCGCTCCCTCCCTCCGCCCTCGCTCTCTCCCTCCCTCCGCCCTCGCTCTCTCCCTCCCTCCGCCCTCGCTCTCTCCCTCCCTCCGCCCTCGCTCTCTCCCTCCCTCCGCCCTCGCTCTCTCCCTCCCTCCGCCTCGCTCTCTCTCTCCCTCCGCCCTCGCTCTCTCTCTCCGCTCCCTCCGCCCTCGCTCGCTCCCTCCCTCCGCCCTCGCTCGCTCCCTCCCTCCGCCCTCGCTCTCTCCCTCCCTCCGCCCTCGCTCTCTCCCTCCCTCCGCCCTCGCTCTCTCTCTCCCTCCGCCCTCGCTCTCTCTCTCCGCTCTCTCCGCCCTCGCTCTCGCTCTCTCCGCCCTCGCTCTCGCTCTCCGCCCTCGCTCTCTCGCCCTCCGCCCTCGCTCTCTGCCCTCGCTCTCTCTCTCCGCCCTCGCTCTCTCTCTGCCCTCGCTCTCTCCCCACTCTCTCTCGCTCTCGTCCCGCTCTGTCTCTCTGTCCCTGCACTCCCCCGCTCCCCCTCTCTCTCCCGCTCCCTCTCTCCCCGCACCCTCACTCTCTCTCTCTCACCGTGCTTTCTCCCTCTCGCCCTCTTTCCCCGCCTTCTCCCTCAATCTCTCTAGATAAACCAGGGTAATATTTATGGTAACTCTGCTCTCCATATGGCCAGTTATAATGGCCAGGATGTGGTGGTCAACGAACTCATAGAGGCTGGAGCCTCCATCAACCAGGTACACATCTGTGTGTGTGTTGGTGTACGTGTGTTGGTGTGTATATTGTAACTTTATCTCTCTCTAACAGGTGAATGAGAGGGGTCTGTCTGCGCTGCACTTCTCAGCCTGTTCCCGCCAGGGGGCGCTGTGTCTGGAACTACTGCTTGGGAACGGAGCTAACGTCAACATCAGGGTACACACACACACTTCTCCTAGGCCAACAGGGTAGTAGTGGGACATATGGTGTGGGGTGTGAGAGAAGAGCTGAAATTTCTCAGGGCTGTGGGGGGGGTGGTGTGTGAGAGAAGAGTTGAAGTTGCTCAGGACGGCAGGGTTGGGGGTGTGAGAAGAGCTGAAGTTGCTCAGGGCTGTAGAGTGGGGGGGTGTGAGAAGAGCTGAAGTTGCTCAGGGCTGTAGAGTGGGGTGGGGGGTGTGAGAAGAGCTGAAGTTGCTCAGGGCTGTAGAGTGGGGGGGTGAGAGAAGAGCTGAAGTTGCTCAGGGTGGTAGGTGTGAGAAGAGCTGAAGTTGCTCAGGGCTCTAGGGTGGGGGGGGTGTGTGAGAGAAGAGTTGAAGTTGCTCAGGACGGCAGGGTTGGGGGTGTGAGAAGAGCTGAAGTTGCTCAGGGCTGTAGAGTGGGGGGTGTGAGAAGAGCTGAAGTTGCTCAGGGCTGTAGAGTGGGGTGGGGGTGTGAGAAGAGCTGAAGTTGCTCAGGGCTGTAGAGTGGGGGGGTGAGAGAAGAGCTGAAGTTGCTCAGGGCGGCAGGGTTGGGGGTGTGAGAAGAGCTGAAGTTGCTCAGGGCTGTAGAGTGGGGGAGAGAAGAGCTGAAGTTGCTCAGGGCGGTAGGTGTGAGGAGAGCTGAAGTTGCTCAGGGCTGTAGGGTGGGGTGGCGGGTGTGAGAAGAGCTGAAGTTGCTCAGGGCTGTAGGGTGGGGTGGGGGGTGTGAGAAGAGCTGAAGTTGCTCAGGGCTGTAGAGTGGGGGGGAGTGAGAGAAGAGCTGAAGTTGCTCAGGGCGGTAGGGTGGGGGTGTGAGAAGAGCTGAAGTTGCTCAGGGCTGTAGAGTGGGGGGTGTGAGAGAAGAGCTGAAGTTGCTCAGGACGGCAGGGTTGGGGGTGTGAGAAGAGCTGAAGTTGCTCAGGGCTGTAGGGTGGGGTGGCGGGTGTGAGAAGAGCTGAAGTTGCTCAGGGCGGTAGGTGTGAGAAGAGCTGAAGTTGCTCAGGGTTGTAGGGTGGGGTGGCGGGTGTGAGAAGAGCTGAAGTTGCTCAGGGCTGTAGGGGGGTGAGAGAAGAGCTGAAGTTGCTCAGGGCTGTAGGGTGGGGTGGGGGTGTGAGAAGAGCTGAAGTTGCTCAGGGCTGTAGAGTGGGGGGGTGAGAGAAGAGCTGAAGTTGCTCAGGGCTGTGGGGGGGGTGTGAGAGAAGAGCTGAAGTTGCTCAGGACGGCAGGGTTGGGGGCGTGAGAAGAGCTGAAGTTGCTCAGGGCTGTAGAGTGGGGGGTGAGAGAAGAGCTGAAGTTGCTCAGGACGGTAGGTGTGAGAAGAGCTGAAGTTGCTCAGGGCTGTAGGGTGGGGTGGCGGGTGTGAGAAGAGCTGAAGTTGATCAGGGCTGTAGGGTGGGGTGGGGGTGTGAGAAGAGCTGAAGTTGCTCAGGGCTGTAGAGTGGGGGGGTGAGGGAGCTGAAGTTGCTCAGGGCGGTAGGTGTGAGAAGAGCTGAAGTTGCTCAGGGCTGTAGGGTGGGGTGGCGGGTGTGAGAAGAGCTGAAGTTGCTCAGGGCTGTAGGGTGGGGTGGGGGTGTGAGAAGTGCTGAAGTTGCTCAGGGCTGTAGAGTGGGGGGTGAGAGAAGAGCTGAAGTTGCTCAGGGCGGTAGGGTGGGGGTGTGAGAAGAGCTGAAGTTGCTCAGGGCTGTAGAGTGTGGGGGGGGTGTGAGAGAAGAGCTGAAGTTGCTCAGGACGGCAGGGTTGGGGGTGTGAGAAGAGCTGAAGTTGCTCAGGGCTGTAGAGTGGGGGGTGTGAGAGAAGAGCTGAAGTTGCTCAGGGCTGTAGGGTGGGGTGGCGAGAAGAGCTGAAGTTGCTCAGGGTTGTAGGGTGGGGTGGCGGGTGTGAGTTGCTCAGGGCTGTAGGGTGGGGGGGTGAGAGAAGAGCTGAAGTTGCTCAGGGCTGTAGGGTGGGGGGTGTGAGAAGAGCTGAAGTTGCTCAGGGCTGTAGAGTGGGGGGGTGAGAGAAGAGCTGAAGTTGCTCAGGGCTGTGGGGGGGTGAGGAAGAGCTGAAGTTGCTCAGGACGGCAGGGTTGGGGGCGTGAGAAGAGCTGAAGTTGCTCAGGGCTGTAGAGTGGGGGGTGGGAAGAGCTGAAGTTGCTCAGGACGGTAGGTGTGAGAAGAGCTGAAGTTGCTCAGGGCTGTAGGGTGGGGTGGCGGGTGTGAGAAGAGCTGAAGTTGATCAGGGCTGTAGGGTGGGGTGGGGGTGTGAGAAGAGCTGAAGTTGCTCAGGGCTGTAGAGTGGGGGGTGAAGAAGAGCTGAAGTTGCTCAGGGCGGTAGGTGTGAGAAGAGCTGAAGTTGCTCAGGGCTGTAGGGTGGGGTGGCGGGTGTGAGAAGAGCTGAAGTTGCTCAGGGCTGTAGGGTGGGGTGGGGGTGTGAGAAGTGCTGAAGTTGCTCAGGGCTGTAGAGTGGGGGGGTGAGAAGAGCTGAAGTTGCTCAGGGCGGTAGGGTGGGGGTGTGAGAAGAGCTGAAGTTGCTCAGGGCTGTAGGTGGGGTGAGAGAAGAGCTGAAGTTGCTCAGGGCGGTAGGTGTGAGAAGAGCTGAAGTTGCTCAGGGCTGTAGGGTGGGGTGGCGAGTGTGAGAAGAGCTGAAGTTGCTCAGGGCGGTAGGGTGGCGGGTGTGAGAAGAGCTGAAGTTGCTCAGGGCTGTAGAGTGGGGGGTGAGAAGAGCTGAAGTTGCTCAGGGCTGTAGGGTGGGGTGGCGGGTGTGAGAAGAGCTGAAGTTGCTCAGGGCTGTAGGGTTGGGTGGCGGGTGTGAGAAGAGCTGAAGTTGCTCAGGCCTGTAGGGGAGGGGGTGAGAGAAGAGCTGAAGTTGCTCAGGGCGGTAGGTGTGAGAAGAGCTGAAGTTGCTCAGGGCTGTAGGGTGGGGTGGCGGGTGTGAGAAGAGCTGAAGTTGCTCAGGGCTGTAGAGTGGGGGGGGGAGAGAAGAGCTGAAGTTGCTCAGGGCGGTAGGTGTGAGAAGAGCTGAAGTTGCTCAGGGCTGTAGGGTGGGGTGGCGAGTGTGAGAAGAGCTGAAGTTGCTCAGGGCGGTAGGGTGGCGGGTGTGAGAAGAGCTGAAGTTGCTCAGGGCTGTAGAGTGGGGGGGGGTGTGAGAGAGCTGAAGTTGCTCAGGGCTGTAGGGTTGGGTGGCGGGTGTGAGAAGAGCTGAAGTTGCTCAGGCCTGTAGGGGAGGGGGTGAGAGAAGAGCTGAAGTTGCTCAGGGCGGTAGGTGTGAGAAGAGCTGAAGTTGCTCAGGGCTGTAGGGTGGGGTGGCGGGTGTGAGAAGAGCTGAAGTTGCTCAGGGCTGTAGGGTGGGGTGGCGGGTGTGAGAAGAGCTGAAGTTGCTCAGGGCTGTAGGGTGGGGTGGCGGGTGTGAGAAGAGCTGAAGTTGCTCAGGGCTGTAGGGTGGGGTGGCGGGTGTGAGAAGAGCTGAAGTTGCTCAGGGCTGTAGGGTTGGGTGGCGGGTGTGAGAAGAGCTGAAGTTGCTCAGGCCTGTAGGGGAGGGGGGGTGAAAGAGCTGAAGTTGCTCAGGGCGGTAGGTGTGAGAAGAGCTGAAGTTGCTCAGGGCTGTCTAGGGTGGGGTGGCGGGTGTGAGAAGAGCTGAAGTTGCTCAGGGCTGTAGGGTGGGGTGGCGGGTGTGAGAAGAGCTGAAGTTGCTCAGGGCTGTAGGGTGGGGTGGCGGGTGTGAGAAGAGCTGAAGTTGCTCAGGGCTGTAGGGTGGGGTGGCGGGTGTGAGAAGAGCTGAAGTTGCTCAGGCCTGTAGGGGAGGGGGGGTGAGAGAAGAGATGAAGTTGCTCAGGGCTGTAGGGTGGGGGGTGAGAGAAGAGCTGAAGTTGCTCAGGGCTGTTGGGTGGGGGGGTGTGAGAGAAGAGTTGAACCCCTCTAGGTGCAAGTTGCTCAGGGCAGCTGAGACAGTTTCCATAAGACCTTTAGAGTTTACACCCAGTCCTGATCTGAATAGGAAGGTTTATAACACAGGGAACATCACCCAGTCCTGATCTGAATAGGAAGGTTTATAACACAGGGAACATCACCAAGTCCTGAACATCACAACTCTTCTGACAAACAGAATGAAATGTCTTGCTTTCTTTCTCTCTTTCCCCACTCCAGAGTAAGGATGGGAAGACCCCTCTCCACATGGCAGCGGTCCATGGAAGGTTCTCTCGTTCTCAGGCTGTCATTCAAAACGGTGAGGCCCGCCCCAAAACACCACACACACACTGCTATTGGTCTATTAATATTTCAAACACCCTACTATTTGCTCTTTGTCTGTCTGTGCAGGTGCGGAGGTGGACTGTGAGGATAAGAATGGGAACTCTCCTCTTCACATCGCTGCTCGCTACGGACACCAGTTACTGATCAACACTCTGCTCACACACGGAGCCAACACCGCCAAGTAAGACACACACAAATACACTCAGTGGTCAGTTTAATTGGTACACCCATCTATTATTGTGTAGGACCTCCTTGTAGCCATGAAAGGATGAGCCTAGTCAGCAACAATGTTCAGATACTATGTGGTGTTCAAACATCGCTCAGTTGGTATCAAGGGACCTAACGTGTGCCAGGAAAATATTCCCCACCATTACACCACCACCAGCCTGTACTGTTGACACCAGGCAACATGGGTCCATTGACTCATGCTACTTAAGCCAAATTCTCACTCTGCCTGTCAGCATGATTCATCAGGAAACGGGATTCATCGGAACAGGCAATGTTTTTCTACTCCTCAATTGTAGGAAGGTTTAAACAGCATGATCATTACACAACTGCACTTTAAAATGTTACGTTTTGTTACAAAACACAATGCCACAGATGTCTCCGGTTTAGAAGGAGCATACAATTGGCAAGCTGACTACAGGAATAACCACCAGGACTGTTGCCAGAGAATTTTATGTGAATTTCTCTACCATAAGCCGCCTTCAACGTCATTTTAGAGAATTTGGCAGTATATCCAACCGGACTCAACCGCAGACCAAGTATTACCACGCCAGCCCAGGAACTCCACATCTGGCTTCTTCACCTGCGAGATTGTCTTGAGACCAGCCACCTGGACAACTGATGAAACTGAGTATTTCTGTCTGTAATACAGACCTTTTTTTTGGGAGAAAAACTCATTAGGATTGGCTGGGCCTGGCTCTCCAGTAGGTGGGCCTGGCTCCCAAGTGGGTGAGCCTATGCCCTCCCAGGCCCACGCATGGCTGCGCCCCTGCCCAGTCATGTGAAATCCATATATTAGGGCCTAATACATTTATTGCAATTGACTGATTTACTTCTGTGAACAGCAACTCATTAAAATTCTTGCATGCTGTGTTTATATTTGTGTTAAGTGTATATACAGTGCATTCAGAAAGTGTTCAGACACCTTGACTTTTTCCACATTTTGTTACGGCACAGCCTTATTCTAAAATGGATTAAAGTTTTTTTTCCCTCATCAATCTACACACAATACCCCACAATGACAATGCAAAAACAGATTTTTAGACATTTCAGCAAATAACAAAAAAAATGATATCACCATTTACGTAAGTATTCAGAACCTTTACTCAATAAATTTTAGAAGCACCTTTGACAGAGATTACAGCCTCGAGTCTTTGCGGGTATGACGCTACAAGCTTGGCACACCTGTATTTGGGGAGTTTCTCCCATTCCTCTCTGCAGATCCTCTCAAGCTCTGTCAGGTTGGATGGGGAGCGTCGCTGCACAGCTTTTTTCAGGTCTCCAGAGATGTTCGATCAAGTTCAAGTCCGGGCTCTGGCTGGGCCACTCAAGGACATTTAGAGACTTGTCCTGAAGCCACTCCTGCGTTGTCTTGGCTGTGTGCATAGCGTCGTTGTCCTGTTGAAAGGTGAACCTTCGCCCTAGTCTGAGGTCCTGAGGAGTGGGGAGCAAGTTTTCATGAAGGATCTCTGTACTTTGCGCCATTCATTTTTCCTTTGATCCTGACTAGTCTCCCAGTCCCTGCTGCTGAAAAACATCCCACACATGATGCTGCCACCACCGTGCGTCACTGTAGGGATGGTGCCAGGTTTCCTCTAGACGCTTGCCATTCAGGCCAAAGAGTTCAATCTTAGTTTCATCAGACCAGATAATCTTGTTTCTTGTGGTCTTCGAGTCCTTTCGGCACCTTTTGGCAAACTCCAAGAGGGCTGTCATGTGCCTTTTTTACTGAGGAGTGGTTTCAGTCTGGCCATTCTACTTTAAAGGCCAGATTGGTGGAGTGCTGCATAGATGGTTGTCCTTCTGGAAGGTTCTCCCATCTCCACAGAGTGACTCTGGAGCTCTGTCAGAGTGACCATCAGGTTCTTGGTCACCTCCCTGACCAAGGCCCTTCTTCCCCGATTGCTCAGTCCAGCTCTAGAAAGAGTCTTAGTGGTTCCAAACGTATTATATTTAAGAATGATGGAGGCCACTGTTCTTGGGGACCTTCAAAGCTGCAGTTATTTTTTTTGGTGCCTTTCCTTAGATCTGTGCCTCGACACAATCCTGTCTCAGAGCTCTACGGACAATTCCTTAGATCTGTGCCTCGACACAATCCTGTCTCAGAGCTCTACGGACAATTCCTTAGATCTGTGCCTCGACACAATCCTGTCTCAGAGCTCTACGGACAATTCCTTAGATCTGTGCCTCGACACAATCATGTCTCAGGGCTCTACGGACAATTCCTTTGATCTTGTGGCTTGGATTTTGCTCTGAAATGCACTGTCAACTGTGGGACATTATATAGACAGGTGTATGCCTTTCTAAATCCAATCAATTGAATTTACCGTAGGTGGACTCCAAGTTGTAGAAACATCTGCAGGATGATCAATGGAAACCGGATGCACCTGAGGTCAATTGAGTCTCATAGCAAAGGGTCTGAATACTTGTGTAAATAAGGCATTTCTGTTTTTTATTTTTAAAACATTAGCAAATATTTCTAAAAACCTGTTTTTGCTTTGTCATGTGTGTAGTTTGAGATAAAAACATTTTTTTTTAGAATAACGCTGTAACGTTAAAAGGTAAGGGGTCTGAATACTTTCCGAATGCACTGTATATCGATAGATAGATGGATACACACTACCGTACAGAAGTTTGGGGTCACTTAGAAATGTCCTTGTTTTTGAAAGAAAAGCTCCTTTTTTTTGTCCATTAAAGTAACATCAAATTGATGAGAGAAATACAGTGTAGACATTGTTAATGCTTTAAATGACTATTGTAGCTGGAAACGTCTGAACTCCCACTTTCTATTCTGGTTAGAACCAGGTTGTTCTGTTCTGTGTAGGGAGTAGTACACAGCGTTGTAGGAGATCTTCAGTTTCTTGGCAATTTCTCGCATGGAATAGCCTTCATTTCTCAGAACAAGAATAGACTGACGAGTTTCGGAAGAAAGTCTTTTGTTTCTGGCCATTTTGAGCCTATAATGTAATCGAACCCATAAATGTTGATGCTCCAGATACTCAACTAGTCTAAAGAAGGCCAGTTTTATTGCTTCTTTAATCAGAACAACAGTTTACAGCTGTGCTAACATAATTGCAAAAGGGTTTTCTAATGATCAATTAGCCTTTTAAGATGACAAACTTGGATTAGCTAACACAACGTGGCATTGGAACACAGGAGTGATGGTTGCTGATAATGGGCCTCTGTACACCTATGTAGATATTCCATTAAAAATCAGCTGTTTCCAGCTACAATAGTTATTAACAACATTAACAATGTCTACACTGTATTTCTGATCAATTTCATGTTATTTCAATTTACAAAAAATGTGCTTTTCTTTCAAAAACAAGGACATTTCTGTGACCCCAAACCTTTGAATGGTAGTATATATATATATATATATATATATATATATATAAAAACCAGTCAAAAGTTTGGACACACCTACTCATTCCAGGGTTTTTCTTTATTTTTACTATTTTATACATTGTAAAATAATAGTGAAGACATCAAAACTATGAAACACACATATGGAATCATGTAGTAACCAAAAAACTGTTTAACAAATCAAAATATATTAGCCACCCTTTACCTTGATGACAACTTTGCACACTCTTGGCATTCTCTCAACCAGCTACACCTGGAATGCTTTTTCAACAGTCTTGAAGGAGTTCCCATATATACTGAGCACTTGTTGGCTGCTTTTCCTTCACTCTGCAGTCCAACTCATCCCAAACCATCTCAATTGGGTTGAGGTTGGGTGATAGTGGAAGCCAGGTCATCTGATGCAGCACTCCACCACTCTCCTTCTTGGACCACTCTCCTTGGTCAAATATCCCATACACCGCCTGGAGGTGTTTTAAGTCATTGTCCTGTTGAAAAACAAATCATAGTTCCACTAAGTGCAAATCAGATTGGATGGCATATCGCTGCAGAATGCTGTGGTAACCATGCTGATTATGTGCCTTGAATTCTAAATAAATCAGACAGTATCACCAGCAATGTACCATCACACCACCTCCTCTATGCTTCATGGTGGGAACCACACATGTGGAGATCATCCGTTCACCTACTCTGGATCTCACAAAGACACAGCAGTTGGAACCAAAAATCTCAAATTTGGACTCATCAAACCAAAGGACAGATTTCCACCGGTCTAATGTCCATTGGTCGTGTTTCTTGGCTCAAGCAAGTCTCTACTTATTATTGGTGTCCTTTAGTAGTGGTTTCTTTGCAGCAATTCAACCATGAAGGCCTGATTCACACGGTCTCCTTTGAACAGTTGATGTTGAGATGTGTCTGTTACTTGAACTCTTTCAAGCATTTATTTGGGCTACACGTTCTGAGGCTGGTAACTCTAATGAACTTACAGTTAACGATGGGTCTTCCATTCCTGTGGCGGTCCCCATGATAGACAGTTAAATCATAGTGCTTGATTGTTTTTGTGACTGCACTTGAATAAACTTCAAAAGTTCTTGAAATGTTCCTTATTGACTGACCTTCATGTCTTAACGTAATGATTGACTGTCATTTCTCTTTTCTTATTTGAGCTGTTCTTGCCATAATATGGACTTGGTCTTTTACCAAGGAGGGATGGCTTCTTTATACCACCCCTACCTTGTCACCACACAACTGATTGGCTCAAATGCATTAAGAAGGAAATAAATTCCACAAATGAACTTTTAACAAGGCACACCTGTAAATTGAAATCATTCCAGGTGACAAAGTTGTCATCAAGGCAAAGGGTGGCTACTTTGAAGAATCTCAGATATAAAATATATATTTTTTTAACACTTTTTTGCGTTACTACCATATGTGTTATTTCATAGTTTTGATGTCTTCGCTATTATTCTACCATGTAGAAAATAGTAAAAATAAAGAAAAACCCTTAAATGAGTAGGCATGTCCAAACGTTTGATTGGTACTGTGTGTATACACACAGACAGACTTATCACACATGGAGACAACTCCGCTAAGTCTGCACTCACTCACTAGACGGAGTTGGAGACTATCACTGTGACACACACCTGGCTAAGCACCGCTGACGTGATGTTTTTTACAGGCGTGGCGTCCATGGCATGTTCCCCCTCCATCTGGCAGCTCTCAGTGGCTTCTCTGACTGCTGCAGGAAACTGCTCTCCTCAGACTTCCACATAGACACTCCTGACCACTTTGGAAGGTCATGTCTACATGCTGCAGCTGCAGGAGGGTGAAACAACAACTCTTTAAACCCTCCCCTTTTTCGTGTCTCTCTGTCCTTTGCTCTTGGATTTTTAAGTCCTTTCTGCAGTTAGTTGTTCTATCCAATTTTCTACTGTACAATTAATTTTCTCTCTCTTTCTCTCTCGGTCTCCATCAGGAACCTGGAGTGTTTGAATCTGCTGTTGAATACAGGAGCAGATTTCAACAGAAAGGACAGGTTTGGAAGGTCAGTGGTTCAGCTTTACGTTCAGCCTTTGTGTGTTTGTGTGCGTACATGCCTGCATAAAGACATTTTTTCGTTCTATGCAAAGAAGATGAAGTATTGTTCTTTCTCTTCTCTCCAGGGGTGTATTCATTATGTCGATTCTGTTGCAAAACATTTCTTAAACAAAAGCAAATGGACTCCATGCCTGTTGTGACAGTAACACTCTTCTCTCTAGGACTCCTCTTCACTATGCCTGTTGTAACAGTAAATCTCAGTGTGTGTTTGCCCTGGTGGGGTCTGGTGCTGGAGTCAACGAGCTGGATGAGAGGGGCTGTTCTCCTCTACACTACGCTGCTGCTGGCACAGAGGGAAAGTTAGTAGTAGTAGTAGTAGTAGTAGTAGTAGTAGTAGTTGTCTGTCCTGTCTGTCCTGTCTGACCCTCTGTGTGTGTGTGTCAGGTGTGTAGAGTACCTGTTGAGGAGCGATGCCAACCCAGGGATCAGAGACCGACAGGGCTACAACCCAGTCCACTATGCATCGGCATACGGAAACACACTCTGCCTTGAACTGGTTAGGACATCCTGCTCGTACATGACCTACCCGGACACCATTACCTACTTCGCACTACAAGTAGTGACTGGGTTTGACATTCTGTCTTCTTGTTTTTCAGATATCCAGGGAGAC
This sequence comes from Oncorhynchus keta, assembly GCF_023373465.1. Lineage (NCBI taxonomy): Eukaryota > Metazoa > Chordata > Actinopteri > Salmoniformes > Salmonidae > Oncorhynchus > Oncorhynchus keta. The sequence continues at coordinate 22,836,333 of NC_068440.1, read as the reverse complement.
TCCTCTAGATGTGGTAAGTAGCTGGACAACATTAGTGGTCTGACACGGGAGAGGAGTACCCTCTGCTGCTTGTTCTAATGTTCTAGCTTTTTAATAATAATAACGAAGGCATTCTCTCTCTATCTCTCTCTCTTTCTCCTCTCTTCTCTCTCTCTTTCTCTCCCTCTCTCCTCTCTCTCTCAGCTGATGGAGACATCTGGTACAGACATCCTGAGTGACTCTGATAGCCACTCCCTCATCAGCCCCCTTCACCTCGCGGTGAGTCACACACACACTCCACTGCCAGTTAGTCTGTAGGTTAATAGAAAAACCTAAATGCTTTACGTGGGGCACAATGCAAGGAAGTTTGGGAAGCACTGTGATTAATATATAGATTTGTATTGATTGGTGTGTGTGTTCTCCAGGCGTACCATGGTCACTGTGGCGTGTTGGAGGTGTTGGCTGCTGGTCTGTTGGAGGTGGACATTCGGACCCCCGAGGGCCGGACCCCGCTCTCCCTAGCCTGCTCCAGGGGCCACCAGGAGTGTGTGTCACTTTTACTGCACCACGGAGCTCACACACACACCAAGGATTACACGCTGAAGAGGACAGCCTTACATGTTGCAGGTATTATATGTATATGAGAGCCAGCAGGCGCACAATGACTACACACACACACACATTGCATACCCATCTTTTTCCCTAAACCTGAGTGTGTGTCTCCTCCTCCAGCGATGAACGGCCACTCTGACTGTCTCCGTCTTCTCATCAACAACACAGACACACACAACTCTGTAGATGTACAAGACGCCAACGGACAGTAAGTGTGTGTGAGAGACTAATGTATTGACTGTGTGAGCTAGATACTTTTAGATTTGCTTGATTAATCAATGATGGATTGATTGAGTGATTGGTAAATATATTGATTGTGTGTGTAGGACCCCTCTGATGCTGGCGGTACTGAGCGGACACACAGAGAGTGTGTATTCTCTACTGAGTAGAGGAGCTGACGTAGAGGCTAAAGACCACTGGGGCAGGACTGCACTACACCGCGGGGTGAGACACACAAACTCCCTAGTCTCTATACAGTCTCTCACACACACACACACACACACACACACACACCATATACACATACAGTGCATTTGTAAATTATTCAGACCCCTTGACTTTTTCCACATTTAGTTATGTTACAGCCTCATTCTAAAATGGATTAAATTGTTTTTTCCCCATATCAATCTACACACAATACCCCATAATGACAAAGTGAAAAACTGAATACTTTCTGAATGCACTGTACACTGTACACACCACACATACAAACTCAGACACAAGAACACACACTTTTAATGATCTGTTTTGTTTCTTTAGGCGGTGTCGGGTCATGAGGAGTGTGTTGAGGCGTTGTTGCAGCATGGGGCGAGTGTGTGTGTATGTGACCGGGCAGGGCGCTCTCCGCTACACCTGGCAGCAGCTTGCGGACACACCGGGGTGCTGGGAGCACTACTTCAGGCTGCTAATGCCTTGCACACTCACACACTTCTTACCGACAACCACGGATACACACCGCTGCACTGGGCCTGCTACAATGGTAAACAGCGTTAGAGAATCATCAGATTAATGTTGGTTAACTGATCTGAATGAATGATAAACTAGAATTATATGTAGACAATACAGTGATATACTTTTGACCGTTTCTCTGTCTCTCTCGCTCCAGGTTATGATGGGTGTGTAGAGTTGTTGTTGGAACAGGAAGTGTTCAAGAAGACACAGGGAAACCACTTCAGCCCTCTGCACTGTGCAGTGTAAGCCTCAACTCTCACAGCTAATGCCTAAGCTTAAGGGCAGGGTGCTAACACAGTATTTAGGGTTCGAACCCAGTCAGTCACTCGTGTGCTGAGATTCACAGGTCCTAGTATGTCTATGACCACCTAAATAAATATATGATCACAAAAAAGGTGTCATTTGTGTAACATCGGGATGTAAATAAAATATTAAATTAGTGTAAAAGTGTGATTGGAAATGATGCCGACAACGACATTAATAGAAGCCTCAATCTACCTGCAATTTTAAAGATGATCTACCCTCGAAGGAGAAAGAAAGTGTTTCTTCTCTGCTTGTTTCAGTATGAATGACAACGAGGGAGTCGCTGAGATGTTGATCAACTCTCTGGGTTCTGCTATAGTCAACACTACAGACACCAAGGGCAGGTGAGACACATTATTACACACATGTATATACACTCACTGGACCGTTTATTAGGTACACCCATCTAATACTGGCTCGGACCTACCTTTGCCCCCAGAACAGTCGGACTTCTTTGGACATGGATTCTACAAGTTGTCGGAAACTTACCTTGCTCAGTTATTGGTATTAAGGGACCTAACGTGTGCCAGGAAAACATTCCCCACACCATTACACCACCGCCACCAGCCTGTATTAGGCAGGATGGGTCCATGGACAAATCCTAACTTTGCCATCAGCGTGACGCAACAGGGCCCGGGATTCGCCGGACCAGGCAACGTTTTTCCAGTCCTCTATTGTCCAGTGTTGGTGATTGTGTGCCAACTGGAGTTGCTTCTTTTTGTTTTTAGCTGATAGGAGTGGAACCCAGTGTGGTCGTCTGCTGCAATAGCCCATCCGTGACAAGGATCGACAAATTGTTTGTTCCGTGATGCTGTTCAGCACACCACTGTTGAACTGCACTGTTATTTGTCAGTTTGTGGCCCGCCTGTTAGCTTGCATGATTCTTGCCATTTTCCTTCGACCTCTCTCATCAACGAGCTGTTTTCACCCACAGGACTGCCGCTGACTGGATGTTTTTTGTTTGTTGCACTCTTCTCTGTAAACGATAGACACTGTCGTACATGAAAAGCCTAGGAGGGCGGCTGTTTCTGAGGTACTGGATCCAGTGTGCCTAGCACCGGTCATACCACGCTCAGTCGCTTCAGTCAATTGTTTTGCCCAATTCTAACGGTCAATCAAACAGTAACTGGATGCCTGTCTGCCTGCTTTATATAGTAAGCCAAGGCCATGTGACTCACTTGTCTGTAGGAGCGATCCATTTTTGTGAACTGGATGGTGTACCTAAAAAAACTGTCCAGTAGTGTTTTAATTACACACAAATTATTAAACACACACACATACACAGCCCCTAGTCTTTTGGGGCCCCTAAGTGAAATGTTGTACCTAACGGGCAAAACATATTAGTGCTCCCCCCCCTCTTGTCGGTGAACCCCACCCTCTTGTTGTTTTTCCATGGGGCGCAGAGAAGATTGAACAAATTTCATGCAATTCTACTAATTTTGCAATGGGGCAGAGAAAATGTAGCAGTTTAATAGTTAATTTCATGAAACTACACATTTTGCCATAGGGTTGAGACATTTTTGCAGTTTAAAGCAAATTTCCTGCAATTTTCCAAATGTTGCCATGAATTTTTCCATGACCATGTTAATATGATATCTTAGTGAGAGTAAATAAAATCAATGTGGGCCCCCTGGATGTCAGAGCCGATGGGCACGAGCCCCTCTAAGTCGAGACCCGACTGAGTTTTTTTGGGGGCGTGTTGGGAGGTCCGCCCCTACACAGACTCGCAGAACGTGAGGTAGTGTGTGTAACAGTGACTGCTGTCACCCTTTGTAGGTCTCCCCTCCATGCGGCAGCATTCTCAGACCACGTGGAGTGTGTGTCCTTGTTGTTGAGTCACGGAGCTCAGGCGAACACCTCCGACACACACACACGGACCACGCCACTGATGATGGCAGCGCACAACGGACAGACCAACGCTGTGGGTCAGTACACACTCTCTACGCTTCTCCTCTCCTTCCCTACTACCTATCTCACACCTTACCTATTCTGGTGTCTCTCTCATATAGAGGTGTTGGTGAGCAGTGCTAAGGCAGACCTCACACTACAGGATACTAACAAGAACACAGCTCTTCACCTGGCCTGTAGCAAGGTAATACTCACACATGCACCATATATGGGTAATCAAATGACTGTTTGTTAAATGTTTTACCCTCTCTCTATCCCTCTCTCTATCCCTCTCTCTATCCCTCTCTCTATCCCTCTCTCTCTCACCATCAGGGCCATGAGACCAGTGCGTTGTTGATACTAGAGAAGATATCAGACAGAAACTTTATCAACTGCACCAACACTTCCCTACAGACGTACGTACCCCAAATGATTTTCGGAAATGGAACACACCACAACCCAACATACAGTGTTATTAGGCTAGTATGACTTCACTCTGCAGGTGTGTGTCTGTCTCTCCCCCTCTTTTTCTCCTCTCTCTCTCTCGGCCTCAGGCCCCTCCATGTAGCAGCTAGGAATGGTCTGACCGTAGTAGTTCAGGAGCTGCTGGGGAAAGGAGCCAGTGTTCTAGCGGTGGATGAGAACGGTCAGTATCATAATACTGTCACACACACACACCCTCAAACTCTACAAGCACACATACTGACACGCAAGCATACACAGGCCCAGTCCTGGCCAGTATGCTGCGAAAGGCGAGACACCAAAAAATTGCAACCCTCCTCTTATCCATGCAGAGTAGAATGGTAGCCTAGGCTATAGCCTACAGAAGGGTTCATCAACTAGATTCAGCCGCGGCTCATAATTACGATTTATTTGTAAACTGTAAATTGACCGCAAGAAGCCCAAACAACAGATTTTATTAGACACAATTTCAAACCTTGTGTAAGGGGTGTGTAACTGGTGGAAGGGAAGTCAGACACAGGTGAGCAGAACTAGGTAATAGATGGAGCAGTTTCATTCCAAAACCAACGTCATCAAGAAATAACAACTTGGTTACAAGACCCGATGCGCACCAGTCAACATGTGCACAAGCACTTACAAACAAACAATAGCACACAAAGACATGGGGGGAACAGAGGGTTAAATACACAACACGTAATGAGGGAACACACAGGTGTGTGGGAAGACAAAACAAATGTAAAGTAAAAAAATGGATCGGCAATGGCTAGAAGACTGGTGACGTCGACCGCCGAACACCGCCCGAACAAGAAGAGGAACCGACTTCGGTAGAAGTCATGACAGTACCCCACCCTTGATGCGCTGCTCCAGCAGCGCGCCGACACCGGCCTCGAGGACGACCCGGAGGGCTAGGCGCAGGGCGATCCGGATGGAGACTGTGGAACTCCTGCAGCGTTGAAGGGTCCAACACGTCCTCCACTGGAACCCAGCATCTCTCCTCCGGACCATACCCCTCCCAGTCCACGAGGTACTGAAGGCCCCTCGCCCGACGCCTCGAATCCAGTATGTAACGAACGGAGTACACCGGGGAGGAACCTCCCACACCTCAGACTCCTGGAGCGGGCCAGCCACCACCGGCCTTAGGAGAGACGCATGGAACGAGGGGTTAATATGGTATTCGGGGGAAGCTGTAACCTGTAACTCACCTCGTTCAGTCTCCTCAGGACTTTAAATGGCCCCACAAACTGAGGACACAGCTTCCGGCAGGGTAGGCGGAGGGGCAGGTTTCGGGTCGAGAGCCAGACCCAGTCCGCCTCACTGCGGTGACTGTCTGCGCCGGCTTTCTTGCGCAGCACAGCATGCTGAAGGTGAACATGGGCGGCGTCCCATGTTTCCTCCGCGCGTCGGAACCAGTCTTCCACCGCATGAGCCTCAGTCGCCAATACCCTAGTACGCACTGGAAGGGGGAGAGGTTAGTGGAAGAGTGAGTTCTGGGTCATCTCTGCCCAGCGCACGAACGCTGCCCACTCCCCCGGCCGGTCCTGGCAATAAGAAACCTACCCACATCCTGGTTTACTCGTGTGTGTGTATACAAGGCCTCCACAGTCTGTAGGGCCGTAGGCCGGGCAGCGGGAGGAGACTGCAGGACTTAGAGAAACAATCCACAACAACCAGGATCGTGGTGTTTCCCTGTGATGGGGGAGATCGGTAAGGAAATTGTTCGACAGGTGTGACCATGGCTGCTGTGGAATGGGTAAGTGGTGTAGCTTACCTCCGGGCAGGTGCCTAGGAGCCTTACACTGGGCGCACACCGAGCAGGAGGAAACATAAACCCTCATGTCCTTAGCCAAAGTGGGGCACCAGTACTTCCCACTCAGACAGCGCACCGTCCAACCGATGCCTGGATGACTAGAGGAGGGTAACGTGTGTACCCTATAGATCAGCCGGTCACTGACAACAGACGGAACGTACAGACGCCCAGCGGGACACTGGAGGGGAGCGGGCTCTGCACGTGACGCCCGCTCAATGTCCGCGTCCAGCTCCCACACTACAGGCGCCACAAGGCAGGAGGCCAGGAGTATGGGGGTGGGAACCATGGGCCGCTCCTCTGTGTCATACAGCCGGGACAGTGCGTCTGCCTTCACATTCTGTGGTCTGTAAGAAAGGGTGAAAACAAAACGGGTGAAAAACATGGCCCACCTTGCCTGGCGAGGGTTCAGTCTCCTCGCCGCCCGGGTGTACTCCAGATTGCGGTGGCCAGTCCAGATGGGAAAATGGTGTTTAGCCCCCTCAAGCCAATGACTCCACGCCTTCAAAGCCTTGACAACAGCCAAAAGTTTCACTCCGCCGGGCTGAGCTTCCTCAAGAAGAAGGCACAGGGGCGGAGCTTCGGTGGTGTACCCGAGCGCTGAGAGAGCACGGCTCCTATCCCAGCCTTAGACACGTCTACCTCCACTATGAATGCCAAAGAGGGATCCGGATGGGCCAGCACGGGAGCCGAGTTAAGCCCTCAGGTGACCGAAGGCCCTGTCCGCAGTGAGGTAATGGAAGGCGCTACCTGACCAAAAACCCTGGATAAACCTCTGGTAGTAATTGGCAAGCCCTAGAAACCGCTGCACCTCCTTTACCGTGGTGAGAGTCTGCCAATTACGCACGGCTGAGATGCGGTCACTCTCCATCTCCACCCATGGGCTGGAAATGTGGTACCCACTGTTTGAAGAACAGACATTTCTCAGCATACAGGTCATGCTCCAGTCGACCAAGCACCTTTCGCACCAGGGACACATGCTCGGTGAGTGTAGCGGAGTATATCAGAATGTGATCAATATACACCACTACACCCTGCCCGTGCAGGTCCCTGAAAATCTTGTCTACAAAGGCTCTGAAGACTGATGGAGCATTCATCAACCCATATGGCATGAAGAGGTACTCGTAATGACCTGAGGTCGTACTGAACGCAGTCTTCTGCTCGTCTCCCTCCCGGATACGCACCAGATTGTAAGCGCTCCTGAGATCTCGTTTGGTGAAGAGGCGCGCCCCGTGCATTGACTCAATCGCCGTGGTGATAAGAGATAGCGGGTAACTGTACCTCACAGTGATCTGGTTTAGGTCTCAATGGTCAATTAACGGGCGCAGACCTCCTTTTTCACAAAATAAACTCGAGGAGGCGGGGGAAATGGAGGACCGAATATACCCCTGACGCAGGGATTCGGAGACATATGTTTCCATAGCCACCGTCTCCGCTTATGACAGAGGATACACGTGACTCCTGGGAAGTGCAGTGTCTACCAGGAGATTTATCGCACAATCCCCCCACGTCGATGGGGTGGTAATTCAGTCGCCTTCTTTTTGGAGAAGGCAAGAGCCAAATCGGCATATTCGGGGAAATGCGAATGGTGGAGACCTGGTCTGGACTTTCCACCGTAGTTGCACCTACAGAAACCCCTAAACACCTCCCTGAGGACTCTCACGACCACCCCTTGAGAGCCCTCCGTTGCCATGGAACAGTGGGGTCATGACAAGCTAACCAGGGTAGGCCTAGCACCACGGGTAACGCAGGAGAGTCAATGAGAAAGAGACTGATTCTCTCCGTGTGACCCCCCCCCCCCCTGCGTCACCATGCCCAGAGGAGCGGTGGCCTCCCTAATCAACCCTGACCCTAATGGTCGACTCTCTAAGGCAGGAACTGGGAAGGGCATATCCACAGGAACGATGGGTATCCCTAAACTATGGGCAATGATCTGTCAATAAAATTCCCAGCCACGCCTGAATCGACGAGCTCTTTATGCGGGGAAAACTAACTAACAAAAACATGTGTGCAACGGAGGGTGCCTTCTCACCTGGGGTGACGCCAGAGTGCCCTGCCTGATGTCTCGACCCCCAGAGGAACCAACCTGGCACCGACCTGCATTGTGACCTCTGCGGCCACAGATGGTGCACGAGACGGATCCTCCCCCGGTCTCCCTTAGCGCAGCAGGGTGCCTTCTCCAACTCCATGGGCATCGGAGCGGTGGTGTTGGGGGATGGAACCAACAGACCCCGATCTGGACGTCCGCGGGTAGCGGACAAATGACAAATGTCTATCATATTTACAGACTGCAAGACACACCCATTTGTGTACGCTGAACCGAAACCATATTTTCAGTTTGCATTTGATAAACTAGGACAGCAGGTTAGATAAACTAGGACAGTCCTAATTGTACCCCAATGATAATTCAATTTTGTGTGATTAGGAAACATCTTGAGGATTTCAGAAATGTACAAAATATAAACATTAGACTGGCAACTTTTTTTATTTTGATGCACCAGTACATAGAATGCACATACATCACAATTTTTACACGGTGGATTATTTATGACAGTTGTATAGCTTTAACATCGAAACAGGGAAAAAGGCTATGTCACTGATCTATGTGCTTTGAGGATGAACTCCCTGTTTGAAGATTGTTCTGCCAGCCTCTGTCACACCAATGAAGTAATGTGATTTCTCTGCAAGGGCTTAGTAACAATAGTTTTGATTTTCAGAACAAGAAATAAACATCAGATTCAGATTAAGCTGTCCCAGTTTATTTGATGTCCCACGTTTTCTGAACTGACCCTACCTGGCCTGCTGCAGGAAAGTGCCCAGTTGGGGATGTCAGATCTTTACTCTTAAAGTTGCACTATGCAGAAATTCTCTGCTGTTTCTTTGTTGCTAAAATTCAAATAGTTTGCCTAATTTCTGTTTGTGACAAAACAAGAATCATTGTACCAGCTAAACTGCTGTGAAATATGTTTTTCATAACCAAAAATAAGTATTTTCAGCTGTTTGAAGCTGGTGTAGAAAACTAAACTAAATTTAAGAATGGGAAGCATAGAAATAGCACACACAGAAAATATCTACCGCTTCTTAGACTTGCTTTCAGTGAAGAATGACAGATCTATAACTCGCCTTTATGTGAATTTGGTGGTTGCCCAAATTCAGCTGTAAATCACCACCACAGTAAGTCAAGCCTTTTTATTTTTTATCCATTATGAACAATAATAGTTCCTCACAAATCATGTTTCCAGCCAACCTTTTTATGTGCGTAAAGTACATCTTGGATAAAAGAAATTACATGACCGGCCCGATGGAAACAGAAAATATGTCAGTAAACTTTGCAAATGTCGACAAAACAAAATGCCCTCGACAAGGTGGGATCTTTTTGTGTCGGTAAAATGAATTATGTGAGAAATATCGGCGGTAACTCAAGGCACAAATATTGCTATAATAACCCATCATATCGATGTAAACTTGAAGTCACGCGATGACAGGTTGTGTGGTCCTCCCACATAGGCTGGTGAAAGTGCAAGGTGATGAGTTTAAACCCTCCTTTCCAATAAATATTAAGGGTCTTATTCTGTTGACATGATCATCGATGCATTTTTTTTTTGCATTGCTTGGCTCCCATTTGACATAAAAAAATAATTTAGCTCTTTTGTCTATAATAATCTCAGCATGTAGGATATACCCGCACTGTGTCTAATCTCATCGTGTAGGATATACCCGCACGGTGTCTAATCTCATCGTGTAGGATATACCCGCACTGTCTCATCTCATCGTGTAGGATATACCCGCACTGTCTCATCTCATCGTGTAGGATATACCCGCACTGTGTCTCATCTCATCGTGTAGGATATACCCGCACGGTGTCTAATCTCATCGTGTAGGATATACCCGCACTGTCTCATCTCATCGTGTAGGATATACCCGCACTGTGTCTCATCTCATCGTGTAGGATATACCCGCACGGTGTCTAATCTCATCGTGTAGGATATACCCGCACGGTGTCTAATCTCATTGTGTAGGATATACCCGCACGGTGTCTAATCTCATCGTGTAGGATATACCCGCACAGTGTCTAATCTCATCGTGTAGGATATACCCGCACGGTGTCTAATCTCATCGTGTAGGATATACCCGCACGGTGTCTAATCTCATCGTGTAGGATATACCCGCACTGTGTCTCATCTCATTGTGTAGGATATACCCGCACTGTGTCTCATCTCATTGTGTAGGATATACCCGCACGGTGTCTAATCTCATCGTGTAGGATATACCCGCACGGTGTCTAATCTCATCGTGTAGGATATACCCGCACGGTGTCTAATCTCATCGTGTAGGATATACCCGCACGGTGTCTTATCTCATCGTGTAGGATATACCCGCACTGTCTCATCTCATCGTGTAGGATATACCCGCACTGTCTCATCTCATCGTGTAGGATATACCCGCACTGTCTCATCTCATCGTGTAGGATATACCCGCACTGTCTCATCTCATCGTGTAGGATATACCCGCACGGTGTCTCATCTCATCGTGGATATACCCGGATATCTCATCCCGCACTGTCTCATCTCATCGTGTAGGATATACCCGCACTGTGTCTAATCTCATTGTGTAGGATATACCCGCACGGTGTCTAATCTCATCGTGTAGGATATACCCGCACGGTGTCTAATCTCATCGTGTAGGATATACCCGCACTGTGTCTAATCTCATCGTGTAGGATATACCCGCACGGTGTCTAATCTCATCGTGTAGGATATACCCGCACTGTCTCATCTCATCGTGTAGGATATACCCGCACGGTGTCTAATCTCATTGTGTAGGATATACCCGCACTGTGTCTAATCTCATCGTGTAGGATATACCCGCACGGGTGTCTAATCTCATCGTGTAGGATATACCCGCACGGTGTCTAATCTCATCGTGTAGGATATACCCGCACTGTGTCTAATCTCATTGTGTAGGATATACCCGCACGGTGTCTAATCTCATCGTGTAGGATATACCCGCACGGTGTCTAATCTCATTGTGTAGGATATACCCGCACGGTGTCTAATCTCATCGTGTAGGATATACCCGCACGGTGTCTAATCTCATCGTGTAGGATATACCCGCACTGTGTCTAATCTCATCGTGTAGGATATACCCGCACGGTGTCTAATCTCATCGTGTAGGATATACCCGCACGGTGTCTCATCTCATTGTGTAGGATATACCCGCACGGTGTCTAATCTCATTGTGTAGGATATACCCGCACTGTGTCTAATCTCATCGTGTAGGATATACCCGCACGGGTGTCTAATCTCATCGTGTAGGATATACCCGCACGGTGTCTAATCTCATCGTGTAGGATATACCCGCACTGTGTCTAATCTCATCGTGTAGGATATACCCGCACGGTGTCTAATCTCATCGTGTAGGATATACCCGCACGGTGTCTAATCTCATCGTGTAGGATATACCCGCACTGTGTCTCATCTCATCGTGTAGGATATACCCGCACTGTGTCTAATCTCATCGTGTAGGATATACCCGCACGGTGTCTAATCTCATCGTGTAGGATATACCCGCACGGTGTCTCATCTCATCGTGTAGGATATACCCGCACTGTGTCTAATCTCATCGTGTAGGATATACCCGCACTGTGTCTAATCTCATCGTGTAGGATATACCCGCACTGTGTCTAATCTCATCGTGTAGGATATACCCGCACTGTGTCTCATCTCATAGTGTAGGATATACCCGCACTGTGTCTCATCTCATCGTGTAGGATATACCCGCACTGTGTCTCATCTCATCGTGTAGGATATACCCGCACTGTGTCTCATCTCATCGTGTAGGATATACCCGCACGGTGTCTAATCTCATCGTGTAGGATATACCCGCACGGTGTCTAATCTCATCGTGTAGGATATACCCGCACTGTGTCTAATCTCATCGTGTAGGATATACCCGCACGGTGTCTAATCTCATCGTGTAGGATATACCCGCACTGTCTCATCTCATCGTGTAGGATATACCCGCACTGTGTCTAATCTCATCGTGTAGGATATACCCGCACGGTGTCTAATCTCATTGTGTAGGATATACCCGCACGGTGTCTAATCTCATCGTGTAGGATATACCCGCACTGTGTCTAATCTCATTGTGTAGGATATACCCGCACGGTGTCTAATCTCATCGTGTAGGATATACCCGCACTGTGTCTAATCTCATCGTGTAGAATATACCCGCACTGTGTCTAATCTCATCGTGTAGGATATACCCGCACTGTGACCGTGAGCTGTTGGCTAGAGCGCACATGCCAATACCAGAGTGGACACACTGTACATAACACAACATGCTTTGTGAGTAAACCATCAGTAGAGTCAAAAATATGATGGAAATCCATTTAACTTTCTAATGTTTGATTCGGTATATGGGAATTTGTGTTTAAAGTCAATTTGATGGAAATTATTCTGTGGTGGGAAAATGCGCTCATTTCTTTTGCCTACGTAAATTTGAGCATATTTGCATGAAAATCGGTCTCCAATATATACAAAAAAAATGTCCAACACTCCCCCCCTCGATAATCACCAAGCCTCTGTATGAAAGAGGAAAATGTCACGCTCGGAGGATCCCACATATACAGTGGAAACATAAAATACCTGAACTTTTCCTTTGCCCAAAAACAGTTGTGTCCGTCCCAAGCTCACTGGCCCAAGCTCACTGGCGCAGCTGGCCCAAGCTCACTGGCGCAGCTAGTTGTTGTAAGTTCGCTACAGTGACCCCTTTGGGACAGACTCAGTTGATTTGATTCTATACAATGTTGCACTTTACTAGCAAATGCTCAAATCAAGACTGATAGAAAGGGAGGCAGACAGGCAGAGTAGAGAGTTTAATGCAATTGAAAGAACCTGCATTTTCATCCGGATATTTATTAATGTTTTTATTTGTCAGCTTTATGTATTTTTACTTAGTTGGCAATGAAAGTTATAGGCCTACAGCACTGTTGCATTGGCCTATAAGCAATCTGAGTTCCATGTGCTCATTTCTTTAGCCGCCAATAGCTCAGTGTATCAATGTCCATACATATGGCAGAGGCTGGTGATCTCGCATTAGTTGAATTTTAGATTTGTATTTTTATTCATTGTATTATTAACCACGTGACAATGATTTTGAGAAACAAAACGTTATTATCGAAAGGAAACTGTTCCAACTTTATCAAGCATCGCATTATATTGGAAAATGCAGTTTATTTTCTTCTCAGCCATGCTCAGCTTAGAAATTGATGAATAGAGCTAAAAACTTGAAATCGCTCATTATCATGAATAGCTATTGATTTGGAAACACACATATGTAGGCTTAAAAAGTTGCTCATGACATTGTCATACATTTGGTCTGCCTGTAGGCTCCAGAAAAGGCCACTGGGTCTCCCAACCCTCTCTTCAGGCCACTCCAGACATTTCACATTTTTAACTGGAAAACCTGATTTAATTTATTCAACTAATCATCAAGCCTTTGACTAATTGAATCCGGTGTGCCAGTTTAGGGTTAAAACAAACATGTGAAACGTCTGAGGGGCCGAGGAGAGGGTTGGGAAACGCTGGACTAGCCTGCATGATATGTTAGATGACATTGACAGAGCATTGTTGGCGCAGCGTCTCCTGCACCATGAGACTCGATGGGCATGGGCAAGATACATATTTTGCGCCCCTGCCTTTGGCAAAGTGGGCACTTATCATGGCCCTGCATCAGCACTCCCTTTAATAGCCCATATCCCACTGGATGGGAAGTTTTCATTGTTTTGGGGCAGAATTATGTGTGGTGTTATGTTGTTGGTGTGTATTGGTCAGTTTACCTTGGAAAATGACGCCCTCGTCAATCTGCTGCCTAATTGGGGGCCTGCCCTGCACACACATTCACACACCCTCTTTCTCTCTCTCTCGCCTCTCTCTCTCTCTCTCTCTCTCCCTCTCTCTCTCCCCCTAGGTTATACTCCAGCCCTGTCCTGTGCACCTAACAGAGATGTAGCCGACTGTCTCGCTCTCATTCTTAACTCCATGCTGCCCGCCTCTCCCCTGGTCTCCATAGCAACACTTCCTGCTTCCCCTCGTGTCACGATGGCAACGCTTCAATCTGTCAATCACTACTCCAATCACCAATCAAAAGGAGTAGCATTTGAGTCCCCTCCCCCTCTAAGGACTGACCACACCTCCTACTGCAGGCAGGACCGCCTACTCTGCGTTTCCCCCGACGACGATAACGAGTTTAACGACTCTGATTCTGAGACCTACTGAAGACAGGCCTACCTTGGACATACCACCTCCTCTTTGGCAGGATTTTAGGACTCCACTCTCTGAACCACTCACTCCACTACATTCTGTCCTCTCGTCCCTTACCAAGAAGAGGTTTAATACTAAAGTAAAATGAGGACTGTCGTCTTCTGGACTGGGAGGCAAGGGTGGGTAGCTCCAGTCCTCTAGGATTGGTTCTTGCTACCAAACATCTGCCCTATGACAATGAAAGGGCTGGGGCTGTGTACGTATGGAGAGAGCAGAGGGACAATCCTAGCCAAACGGACCAACAGACTTTACATCTCTAATTTCTGTATCTCCAGATCTCTTCCTTTAGGGGTTTTCTTCTAGCCTGGGTACCAGTCTATTCTAGCCTGGGCACCAGTGTGTTTAGTGAATATTCCACTACTTGTATTATTTTATTCATATACCAAAGCTGTTTAGCATGACAGGAGTGGAATGATAGCTAAACAGACTAGTTTTATTCTAGTTAAGTTTAATTTATTATAATGGACAGAGACAGAACTTATCACTGTTCACCTAATGCGGCGTCAATACTGAATTGAGTCACTGAATCTCACAGAAGAGTTCTAATACTAGTTACTACTGTCTGATTCATTACTGTCTGATTCATAGAGTCGATTCCTCCAGGAGAGGAGTTAGTAAGGCCTCAGTCACTAAGGTACCGTCAGTCTTAACACTTCACACCCGGAATGTTTCTGCACTACCTGTGAAAGGAAACGTGTGCATGTGTGAAATGTTGCCTTTTCCAGGGGAGAGAAGTCGAAAGACTACATTTGGTGCAATGTTCTTAATGACTGATAATGAATAAAACAATGATTGATTAATTTGAGTTCTCCAAATGATGGTGGGAATAGATGAAGCACATGTATGCACTACATATGGAATAGAGGGTGTGTGTCCTAATATCTTCTTGTGTGCACTTGTTCACTTTCCTTCAACAATTTGTAAGGAAATGCCTAAACCAAGCCAATGCTTTTAGTAGTGCACACTTCAGGACCAAGGGTGTCATGTAGAGCACTAGGTGGCATTATGTATTCAACTATATTATAGGGAACAGTCATGATGTATTCAACTATATTATAGGGAACGGTCATGATGTATTCAACTATATTATAGGGAACGGTCATGATGGATTCAACTATATTATAGGGAACGGTCATGATGGATTCAACTATATTATAGGGAACGGTCATGATGGATTCAACTATATTATAGAGAACGGTCATGATGGATTCAACTATATTATAGGGAACGGTCATGATGGATTCAACTATATTATAGAGAACGGTCATGATGGATTCAACTATATTATAGAGAACGGTCATGATGGATTCAACTATATTATAGGGAACGGTCATGATGGATTCAACTATATTATAGGGAACGGTCATGATGGATTCAACTATATTATAGAGAACGGTCATGATGGATTCAACTATATTATAGGGAACGGTCATGATGGATTCAACTATATTATAGGGAACGGTCATGATGGATTCAACTATATTATAGGGAACGGTCATGATGGATTCAACTATATTATAGAGAACGGTCATGATGGATTCAACTATATTATAGGGAACGGTCATGATGGATTCAACTATATTATAGGGAACGGTCATGATGGATTCAACTATATTATAGAGAACGGTCATGATGGATTCAACTATATTATAGGGAACGGTCATGATGGATTCAACTATATTATAGAGAACGGTCATGATGGATTCAACTATATTATAGGGAACGGTCATGATGGATTCAACTATATTATAGAGAACGGTCATGATGGATTCAACTATATTATAGAGAACGGTCATGATGGATTCAACTATATTATAGAGAACGGTCATGATGGATTCAACTATATTATAGAGAACGGTCATGATGGATTCAACTATATTATAGGGAACGGTCATGATGGATTCAACTATATTATAGGGAACGGTCATGATGGATTCAACTATATTATAGAGAACGGTCATGATGGATTCAACTATATTATAGAGAACGGTCATGATGGATTCAACTATATTATAGGGAACGGTCATGATGGATTCAACTATATTATAGGGAACGGTCATGATGGATTCAACTATATTATAGGGAACGGTCATGATGGATTCAACTATATTATAGGGAACGGTCATGATGGATTCAACTATATTATAGGGAACGGTCATGATGGATTCAACTATATTATAGGGAACGGTCATGATGGATTCAACTATATTATAGGGAACGGTCATGATGGATTCAACTATATTATAGGGAACGGTCATGATGGATTCAACTATATTATAGAGAACGGTCATGATGTATTCAACTATATTATAGAGAACGGTCATGATGGATTCAACTATATTATAGAGAACGGTCATGATGGATTCAACTATATTATAGGGAACGGTCATGATGGATTCAACTATATTATAGAGAACGGTCATGATGGATTCAACTATATTATAGAGAACGGTCATGATGGATTCAACTATATTATAGGGAACGGTCATGATGGATTCAACTATATTATAGGGAACGGTCATGATGGATTCAACTACATTTGAAGTCAGAAGTTTACATACACTTAGGTTGGAGTCATTAAAACTTGTTTTTCAACCACTTCACAAATTCCTTGTTAACAAACTATAGTTTTGACAAGTCGGTTAGGACGTCTACTTTGTGCATTACAAGTCATTTTTTCAACAATTGTTTAGACATTTCACTTATAATTCACTGTATCACAATTCCAGTGGGTCAGAAGTTTATATACACTAAGTTGACTGTGCCTTTAAACAGCTTGGAAAATTCCAGAAAATTATGTCATGGCTTTAGAAGCTTCTGATAGGCTAATTGACATCATTTGAGTCAATCGGAGGTGTACCTGTGGATGTATTTCAAGGCCTACCTTCAAACTCAGTGCCTCTGCTTGAAATCATGGGGAAATCACATTTAAAAAAATTGACCTCCACAAGTCTGGTTCATCCTTGGGAGCAATTTCCAAACGCCTGAAGGTACCATGTTCATCTGTACAAACAATAATACACATGTGTAAACACCATGGGGACCACGCAACCGTCCTACCGCTCAGGAAGGAGATGCGTTCTGTCTCCTAGAGAACAAAGAGGTTGGAGAACATTGATTTACTTAATTTTCTCTCTCGCAGACTCACACACACACGCACCCTTGTCCTGGTCGTACACCCTGCCGTAGAGACATGCAGTCACCAGTCCAACGGACATCACCGAGTGTTCCATGGTCACTGTGGTCATGGTCATCTGTGCTCTTCTCGATCCGGTCGGGTCCATCTACAACCATGCCACTACCTAGCAACGATGGGTAAACGTAACGCGTTCCAAACTTCCCCTCCAACCGGAAGTCCACTCTAGACTCTGCCTCCTCCACTCCCTTTCCACAGGAGCTGACCTCTGACCCCGAGCACTGGACCAACGCACACACCTGGAGGGGGAGGAGTTAATCATTAATGCCATGAGCCAACTATTGACAAATCTGTCGATGTGCCCTTGAGCAAGGCACTTAACCCTAATTGCTCCTGTAAGTCGCTATGGATAAGAACATCTGCTAAATTACTCAAATGTAAGTGTAAGATCACAGCTGTAGAATAAAAAAATAAAAACATTGCATGCATACATAAACACAGGATCCCTACCAGTTCCAAATGTTAGTTGTAATCAGGGTTGGGGTCAATTTCAATTCAGAAAGTAAACAAAATTCCAATTCTACATTTCCTCATTAAGAAGCATTGAAGAGATTTGGAATTTACATTTCAGTGTACTTCCTGAATTTGAAATGGAATTGACCCTAACCCTGGTTGTAATGCATGCATGTAATGTAAATGTTTCTCCCTACCTGCAAGGTGAAGCGTCCCGCAAACGTGTGATTGCCAGCGAACACCCCTAGAGCATAGAGCTCCGTATTGCCACCCTGTGTGGACCGTTGGTATTGCAGGTGGCAGCAGAGCAGACGTCACACAAAGTCAGCTGGCCCTCTGAATCAAGCAGCAAGACAAAGAAGAACAGGTCACCCACCATAAAGGCATTGAAAGGGGGAGGGAGTGGGAGAGAGGGAAGGAACTGCGGCAGAGGGAGGTTCACCATCTCCTACTGTCTCCCCCTACCCCTTTACCTCACCCTGTCCTCCTGTCTCTCCCTGCCCCTTTTCCTCACCCTGTCCTCCTGTCTCCCCCTACCCCTTTACCTCACCCTGTCCTCTGTCTCCCCCTACCCCTTTACCTCACCCTGTCCTCTGTCTCCCCCTACCTCTTTACCTCACCCTGTCCTCCTGTCTCCCCCTACCCCTTTACCTCACCCTGTCCTCCTCTCTCCCTGCCCCTTTCCCTCACCCTCTCCTCCTGTCTCCCCCTACCCCTTTACCTCACCCTCTCCTCCTGTCTCTCCCTGCCCCTTTACCTCACCCTCTCCTCCTGTCTCTCCCTGCCCCTTTTCCTCACCCTCTCCTCCTGTCTCTCCCTGCCCCTTTTCCTCACCCTCTCCTCCTGTCTCTCCCTGCCCCTTTTCCTCACCCTCTTCTCCTATCTGCCCCTTTGCCTCACCCTCTCCTCCTGTCTCTCCCTGCCCCTTTACCTCACCCTGTCCTCCTGTCTCTCCCTGCCCCTTTACCTCACCCTGTCCTCCTGTCTCTCCCTGCCCCTTTTCCTCTCCCTGCCCCTTTACCTCACCCTGTCCTCCTGTCTCTCCCTGCCCCTTTTCCCACTTTTCCTCTCTCCCTCTTCTCCTGTCTCCCCCTACCCCTTTTCCTCACCCTGTCCTCCTGTCTCTCCCTGCTCCTTTTCCTCACCCTGTCCTCCTGTCTCCCCCGACCCCTTTACCTCACCCTCCTCTCCTCCTGTCTCTCCCTGCCCCTTTACCTCACCCTCTCCTCCTGTCTCTCCCTGCCGTTTTGCCTCACCCTGTCCTCCTGTCTCTCCCTGCCCCTTTTCCTCACCTTCTCCTCCTGTCTCTCCCTGCCCCTTTCCCCCTACCCTCTCCTCCTGTCTCCCCCTACCCCTTTACCTCACCCTGTCCTCCTGTCTCTCCCCTGCCCCTTTACCTCACCCTCTCCTCCTGTCTCTCCCTGCCTTTTACCTCACCCTCTCCTCCTGTCTCTCCCTGCCCCTTTACCTCACCCTCTCCTCCTGTCTCCCCCCCCCCTTTACCTCACCCTCTCCTCCTGTCTCTCCCTGCCCCTTTACCTCACCCTCTCCTCCTGTCTCTCCCTGCCGTTTTGCCTCACCCTGTCCTCCTGTCTCTCCCTGCCCCTTTTCCTCACCTTCTCCTCCTGTCTCTCCCTGCCCCTTTCCCCTTACCCTCTCCTCCTGTCTCCCCCCTCCTTTCCCCTGCCTTTTGCCTCACCCCCTTTACCTCACCCTCTCCTCCTGTCTCTCCCTGCCCCTTTACCTCACCCTGTCCTCCTGTCTCTCCCTGCCCCTTTACCTCACCCTGTCCTCCTGTCTCTCCCCTGCCCCTTTTCCTCTCCCCTCCTGCCCCCCCTTACCTCACCCTGTCCTCCTGTCTCTCCCTGCCCCTTTTCCTCACCCTCTTCTCCTGTCTCTCCCCTTCTGCTTCTTTTCCTCACCCTCTCCTCCTGTCTCCCCTTGCCCCTTTTCCTCACCCTCTTCTCCTATCTGCCCCTTTGCCTCACCCTCTCCTCCTGTCTCTCCCTGCCCCTTTGCCTCACCCTGTCCTCCTGTCTCTCCCTGCCCCTTTCCCTCACCCTGTCCTCCTGTCTCTCCCTGCCCCTTTTCCTCACCCTCTCCTCCTGTCCCACCCTGCCCCTTTTCCTCACCCTCTCCTCCTATCTCTCCCTGCCCCTTTGCCTCACCCTGTCCTCCTGTCTCTCCCTGCCTTTTGCCTCACCCTGTCCTCCTTTCTCTCCCTGCCTTTTGCCTCACCCTGTCCTCCTGTCTCCCCCTACCCCTTTTCCTCGCCCTGTCCTCCTGTCTGCCCCTTTGCCTCACCCTCTCCTCCTGTCTTTCCCTGCCTTTTGCCTCACCCTGTCCTCCTGTCTCTCCCTGCCCCTTTGCCTCACCCTGTCCTCCTGTCTCTCCCTGCCTTTTGCCTCACCCTGTCCTCCTGTCTCCCCCTACCCCTTTTCCTCACCCTGTCCTCCTGTCTCTCCCTGCCCCTTTTCCTCACCCTGTCCTCCTGTCTCCCCCGACCCCTTTACCTCACCCTCTCCTCCTGTCTCTCCCGACCCCTTTACCTCACCCTCTCCTCCTGTCTCTCCCTGCTGTTTTGCCTCACCCTGTCCTCCTGTCTCTCCCTGCCCCTTTTCCTCACCTTCTCCTCCTGTCTCTCCCTGCCCCTTTCCCTTACCCTCTCCTCCTGTCTCTCCCTGCCCCTTTACCTCACCCTCTCCTCCTGTCTCTCCCTGCCTCTTTACCTCACCCTCTCCTCCTGTCTCTCCCTGCCCCTTTACCTCACCCTCTCCTCCTGTCTCTCCCTGCCCCTTTACCTCACCCTCTCCTCCTGTCTCTCCCTGCCCCTTTACCTCACCCTCTCCTCCTGTCTCTCCCTGCCCCTTTACCTCACCCTCTCCTCCTGTCTCTCCCTGCCCCTTTACCTCACCCTGTCCTCCTGTCTCTCCCTGCCCCTTTTCCTCACCCTGTCCTCCTGTCTCTCCCTGTCCTTCTCAGTTACACCCACTGGGATGCCAGGCCCAGCCAATCAGAATGATTTTGCCCCAACAAAAGGGCATTATTACAGACAAACACACCTCAGCACCCCCCTTCAGACAATCCAGCAGGTGAAGAAGCCAGATGTGGAGGTCCTGGGCTGATGTGGTTGCACATGGTCTACAGTTGTGAGGCCGGTTGGATGTACTGCCAAATTCTCTAAAACAACATTGGCTGGTCTGGGGGCGTGTTCTCCTGTGTCAGCCCATGCAGTACTGCAGCATGATCGCTACTTCCGGCGCCGACAGAGATGGCCGCCTCGCTTCGCGTTCCTAGGAAACTATGCAGTTTTTAGTTTTTGTACGTGTTATTTCTTACATTAGTACCCCAGGTCATCTTAGGTTTCATTACATACAGTCGAGAAGAACTACTGAATATAAGATCAGCGTCAACTCACCATCAGTACGACCAAGAATAAGTTTTCCGCGACGCGGATCCTGTGTTCTGCCTTACAAACAGGTCAACGGAATGGATCGCATGCAGCGACCCCCCACCCAAAAAACGACTTCGTAAAAGAGGGAAACGTAGCGGTCTTCTGGTCAGACTCAGGACACGGGCACATCGCGCACCACTACCTAGCATTCTTCTTGCCAATGTCCAGTCTCTTTACAACAAGGTTGATGAAATCCGAGCAAGGGTAGCATTCCAGAGGGACATCAGAGACTGTAACGTCCTCTGCTTCACGGAAACATGGCTCACTGGGAAGACGCTATCCGGGGCGGTGCAGCCAACGGGTTTCTCCACGCATCGCGCCGACAGAAACAAACATCTTTCTGGTAAGAAGAGTGGCGGGGGCGTATGCCTCATGACTGTTTGTTTCCAGAGCGCTAAGAACCTTGGCGTGATCCTGGACAACACCCTGTCGTTCTCAACTAACATCAAGGCGGTGGCCCGTTCCTGTAGGTTCATGCTCTACAACATCCGCAGAGTACGACCCTGCCTCACACAGGAAGCGGCGCAGGTCCTAATCCAGGCACTTGTCATCTCCCGTCTGGATTACTGCAACTCGCTGTTGGCTGGGCTCCCTGCCTGTGCCATTAAACCCCTACAACTCATCCAGAACGCCGCAGCCCGTCTGGTGTTCAACCTTCCCAAGTTCTCTCACGTCACCCCGCTCCTCCGCTCTCTCCACTGGCTTCCAGTTGAAGCTCGCATCCGCTACAAGACCATGGTGCTTGCCTACGGAGCTGTGAGGGGAACGGCACCTCAGTACCTCCAGGCTCTGATCAGGCCCTACACCCAAACAAGGGCACTGCGTTCATCCACCTCTGGCCTGCTCGCCTCCCTACCACTGAGGAAGTACAGTTCCCGCTCAGCCCAGTCAAAACTGTTCGCTGCTCTGGCCCCCCAATGGTGGAACAAACTCCCTCACGACGCCAGGACAGCGGAGTCAATCACCACCTTCCGGAGACACCTGAAACCCCACCTCTTTAAGGAATACCTAGGATAGGATAAAGTAATCCTTCTCCCCCCCCCCCCTTAAAAGATTTAGATGCACTATTGTAAAGTGGCTGTTCCACTGGATGTCATAAGGTGAATGCACCAATTTGTAAGTCGCTCTGGATAAGAGCGTCTGCTAAATGACTTAAATGTAAAATGTTAAATGACTAACGAGACATGGTGTGATGAAAGAAACATACAGGAACTCAAATCCTTCTGTTCACCTGATTTTAGAATTCCTCACAATCAAATTTAGACCGCATTATCTACCAAGAGAATTCTCTTCGATTATAATCACAGCCGTATATATCCCCCCCCAAGCAGACACATCGATGGCTCTGAACGAACTTTATTTAACTCTTTGCAAACTGGAAACCATTTATCCGGAGGCTGCATTCATTGTAGCTGGCGATTTTAACAAAGCTAATCTGAAAACAAGACTCCCTAAATTTTATCAGCATATCGATTGCGCAACCAGGGGTGGTAAAACCTTGGATCATTGTTACTCTAACTTCCGCGACGCATATAAGGCCCTGCCCCGCCCCCCTTTCGGAAAAGCTGACCACGACTCCATTTTGTTGATCCCTGCCTACAGCCAGAAACTTAAACAAGAGGGTCCCACGCTGAGGTCTGTCCGACGCTGGTCCGACCAAGCTGACTCCACACTCCAAGACGGCTTCCATCACGTGGACTGGGACATGTTTCGTATTGCGTCAGATAAAAATATTGACGAATACGCTGATTCGGTGTGCGAGTTCATTAGAACGTGCGTTGAAGATGTCGTTCCCATAGCAACGATAAAAACATTCCCTAACCAGAAACCGTGGATTGATGGCAGCATTCGCGTGAAACTGAAAGCGCGAACCACTGCTTTTAATCAGGGCAAGGTGTCTGGTAACATGACCGAATATAAACAATGCAGCTATTCCCTCCGCAAGGCTATTAAACAAGCTAAGCGTCAGTACAGAGACAAAGTAGAATCTCAATTCAACGGCTCAGACACAAGAGGCATGTGGCAGGGTCTACAGTCAATCACGGACTACAAGAAGAAACCCAGCCCAGTCACGGACCAGGATGTCTTGTTCCCAGGCAGACTAAATAACTTTTTTGCCCGCTTTGAGGACAATACAGTGCCACTGACACGGCCTGCAACGAAAACATATGGTCTCTCCTTCACTGCAGCCGAGGTGAGTAAGACATTTAAACGTGTTAACCCTCGCAAGGCTGCAGGCCCAGACGGCATCCCCAGCCGCGCCCTCAGAGCATGCGCAGACCAGCTGGCCGGTGTGTTTACGGACATATTCAATCAATCCCTATGCCAGTCTGCTGTTCCCACATGCTTCAAGAGGGCCACCATTGTTCCTGTTCCCAAGAAAGCTAAGGTAACTGAGCTAAACGACTACCGCCCCGTAGCACTCACTTCCGTCATCATGAAGTGCTTTGAGAGACTAGTCAAGGACCATATCACCTCCACCCTACCTGACACCCTAGACCCACTCCAATTTGCTTACCGCCCAAATAGGTCCACAGACGACTCAATCTCAACCACACTGCCCTAACCCACCTGGACAAGAGGAATACCTATGTGAGAATGCTGTTCATCGACTACAGCTCGGCATTCAACACCATAGTACCCTCCAAGCTCGTCATCAAGCTCGAGACCCTGGTTTTCGACCCCGCCCTGTGCAACTGGGTACTGGACTTCCTGACGGGCCGCCCCCAGGTGGTGAGGGTAGGCAACAACATCTCCTCCCCGCTGATCCTCAACACGGGGGCCCCCACAAGGGTGCGTTCTGAGCCCTCTCCTGTACTCCCTGTTCACCCACGACTGCGTGGCCACGCACGCCTCCAACTCAATCATCAAGTTTGCGGACGACACAACAGTGGTAGGCTTGATTACCAACAACGACGAGACGGCCTACAGGGAGGAGGTGAGGGCCCTCAGAGTGTGGTGTCAGGAAAATAACCTCACACTCAACGTCAACAAAACTAAGGAGATGATTGTGGACTTCAGGAAACAGCAGAGGGAACACCCCCTATCCACATCGATGGAACAGTAGTGGAGAGGGTAGCAAGTTTTAAGTTCCTCGGCATACACATCACAGACAAACTGAATTGGTCCACTCACACTGACAGCGTCGTGAAGAAGGCGCAGCAGCGCCTCTTCAACCTCAGGAGGCTGAAGAAATTCGGCTTGTCACCAAAAGCACTCACAAACTTCTACAGATGCACAATCGAGAGCATCCTGTCGGGCTGTATCACCGCCTGGTACGGCAACTGCTCCGCCCTCAACCGTAAGGCTCTCCAGAGGGTAGTGAGGTCTGCACAACGCATCACCGGGGGCAAACTACCTGCCCTCCAGGACACCTACACCACCCGATGTTACAGGAAAGCCATAGAGATCATCAAGGACATCAACCACCCGAGCCACTGCCTGTTCCACCCCGCTATCATCCAGAAGGCGAGGTCAGTACAGGTGCATCAAAGCTGGGACCGAGAGACTGAAAAACAGCTTATATCTCAAGGCCATCAGACTGTTAAACAGCCACCACTAACATTGAGTGGCTGCTGCCAACACACTGTCATTGACACTGACCCAACTCCAGCCACTTTAATAATGTGAATTGATGGGAAATGATGTAAATATATCACTAGCCACTTTAAACAATGCTACCTTATATAATGTTACTTACCCTACATTATTAATCTCATATGCATACGTATATACTGTACTCTATATCATTGACTGCATCCTTATGTAATACATGTATCACTAGCCACTTTAACTATGCCACTTTGTTTACTTTGTCTACATACTCATCTCATATGTATATACTGTACTCGATACCATCTACTGTATGCTGCCCTGTACCATCACTCATTCATATATCCTTATGTACATATTCTTTATCCTCTTACACTGTGTATAAGACAGTAGTTTTGGAATTTTTAGTTAGATTACTTGTTGGTTATCACTGCATTGTCGGAACTAGAAGCACAAGCATTTCGCTACACTCGCATTAACATCTGCTAACCATGTGTATGTGACAAATAAAATTTGATTTGATAATTTGATTTGATTTACTGGGCAGCAGTTCACTATTGCCGTAGCTGAATCAGAATTAGTTAGGTAACATAGATACAGTGCCTTGCGAAATTATTCGGCCCCCTTGAACTTTGCGACCTTATGCCACATTTCAGGCTTCAAACATAAAGATATAAAACTGTATTTTTTTGTGAAGAATCAACAACAAGTGGGACACAATCATGAAGTGGAATGACATTTATTGGATATTTCGAACTGTTTTAACAAATCAAAAACTGAAAAATTGGGCGTGCAAAATTATTCAGCCCCTTTACTTTCAGTGCAGCAAACTCTCTCCAGAAGTTCAGTGAGGATCTCTGAATGATCCAATGTTGACCTAAATGACTAATGATGATAAATACAATCCACCTGTGTGTAATCAAGTCTCCGTATAAATGCACCTGCACTGTGATAGTCTCAGAGGTCCGTTAAAAGCGCAGAGAGCATCATGAAGAACAAGGAACACACCAGGCAGGTCCGAGATACTGTTGTGAAGAAGTTTAAAGCCGGATTTGGATACAAAAAGATTTCCCAAGCTTTAAACATCCCAAGGAGCACTGTGCAAGCGATAATATTGAAATGGAAGGAGTATCAGATCACTGAAAATCTACCAAGACCTGGCCGTCCCTCTAAACTTTCAGCTCATACAAGGAGAAGACTGATCAGAGATGCAGCCAAGAGGCCCATGATCACTCTGGATGAACAGCAGAGATCTACAACTGAGGTGGGAGACTCTGTCCATAGGACAACAATCAGTTGTATATTGCACAAATCTGGCCTTTATGGAAGAGTGGCAAGAAGAAAGCCATTTCTTAAAGATATCCATAAAAAGTGTTGTTTAAAGTTTGCCACAAGCCACCTGGGAGACACACCAAACATGTGGAAGAAGGTGCTCTGGTCAGATGAAACCAAAATTGAACTTTTTGGCAACAATGCAAAATGTTATGTTTGGTGTAAAAGCAACACAGCTCATCACCCTGAACACACCATCCCCACTGTCAAACATGGTGGTGGCAGCATCATGGTTTGGGCCTGCTTTTCTTCAGCAGGGACAGGGAAGATGGTTAAAATTGATGGGAAGATGGATGGAGCCAAATACAGGACCATTCTGGAAGAAAACCTGATGGAGTCTGCAAAAGACCTGAGACTGGGATGGAGATTTGTCTTCCAACAAGACAATGATTCAAAACATAAAGCAAAATCTACAATGGAATGGTTCAAAAATAAACATATCCAGGTGTTAGAATGGCCAAGTCAAAGTCCAGACCTGAATCCAATCGAGAATCTGTGGAAAGAACTGAACTGCTGTTCACAAATGCTCTCCATCCAACCTCACTGAGCTCGAGCTGTTTTGCAAGGAGGAATGGGAAAAAATGTCAGTCTCTCGATGTGCAAAACTGATAGAGACATACCCCAAGCGACTTACAGCTGTAATCGCAGCAAAAGGTGGCGCTACAAAGTATTAACTTAAGGGGGCTGAATAATTTTGCACGCCCAATTTTTCAGTTTTTGATTTGTTAAAAAAGTTTGAAATATCCAATAAATGTCGTTCCACTTCATGATTGTGTCCCACTTGTTGTTGATTCTTCACAAAAAAATACAGTTTTATATCTTTGTTTGAAGCCTGAAATGTGGCAAAAGGTCGCAAAGTTCAAGGGGCCGGAATACTTTCGCAAGGCACTGTAAATAAGATGTTTTATTTAGCTTATACTTGTCGTTAGAATGTCTTATTTTGGACTATACTGTTGGCAGTTGCATTTTCCTCTCTCTTCTCTAGGGAAAAGTCACTTGGGGCCCAGTGAGGGGAGAGGGTCAGGCTTGTCTTTTACATGTCTGGTAATAGGCAGAATATCAGAAAGGGAGAAGTCCGGTTTGAACATTGTCTTCATAATGAATATATCTGTGAAACCATGTGAAGGGCTCCACTATGTCTGTACTCCAGTCATTTCCTCCTTTTCCCATTGGGGGGAGGAGTATGGCAGTGTCTGGAACCATTGTATGTCCCCTCTAATGTTGCACTTGTCTTGAGATAGTATAGGACCTAGAGGCTCACTACTCTCCAGGAGTTTGTCCAGGAGGGGGGTTAACTTGAGATGGGAGTATCTCGAATTGACAATTGATATATGCCATTGGATGAGGTAATGTTTTGGTAAATCGAAGTACCAAGAACGAGAAGTAGAACCTTTTCTTAGAGAGCAAACTGAACGATAATTTATAGCTAATGCTGTCCGTCTATGGGATACTTCTCTCTCAAGTAAAAGTCTTTCTTTGTGAACAGTTCCTAAGATCTCAGTTGCCATTATGTTGACACTCTCAGAATTCATTTATAGACACTTAATTGATCTGAGAGTCACAGGGCTATGTTGAAGCTCATATTATTAAAAGATGAAGTTTTAAAGTATAACTCTGACTTGTGTGTGTGGTTTGTAAAATCTCCTTTCACTTAGTAATACAGGAAATGACCATATTATACATATCAGGGAGATAGTTAGAGGATGCGACATTGTGTCTGCCCATTATGGCGTCTGTGAGAGCATGGTGTCGAGGTGTCTAGTATGGGCTATCTCCCTGAAGTTTCTTGTAGGTTCACTCACGCGTGGGTACAGCTAGAGGTGCAGCTGTAAGCTAGCAAGAAATGTGAATCACTTTTCCAGATAGCTATGCTGCACTTGAACGACTTATTCACAGTCAGCACATATCTTAGTTGTCAATAAAAATGTATTTGGCATCACTCAAATGGTAGGGAGGGCAGGCAGGCAAGTTCCCATTCAGTTGTCAAATCGTGGGTTGGGACCAATGATATGTATACACCCTGGATGACTGACAGGGGCACTGTATTGAAGCCACCACTCACCCATCTTGGCACTCCTCAATTGTAAAAAAAAAATACAATATAATTTCCTGTATATGCTATATAAACAGTAGTGTTGTGTGGGTAAAATCACTGGGGAAGCCATGCCAGACAATGTTTATATTACAACCTACTATACGTGTTGTGATAATTGTGGGGTAAATTCAATTGATTGGACATGATTTGGAAAGGCACACACTTGTCTATATAATGTCCCACAGTTGACAGTGCATATCAGAGCAAAAACCAAGGAATTGTCCGTAGAGCTCCGAGACAGGATTGTGTCAAGGCACAGATCTGGGGAAGGGTACCAAAAAAATTCCACAGCAAATCAAATCAAATTCTATTTGCAATATATGAATGAGTGATGGCCGAACGGCATAGGCAAGATGCAGTAGATGGTATCGAGTAAAGTATATACATATGAGATGAGTAATGTAGGGTATGTAAACATTTTTCCTTTGAGAAGTAGCACTGTTCAGAACGAGGGTAGAGAGAAGTGTACTCTTTGTTAGAGGCGCGTGACCTGAAAACTCGCTACACTTTGTTTTCCTCCGGTATTGAACACAGTTTATCCTGTCTTAAATGTTAGTGATTATTTACGTTAAATACCAAAAGGTGTATTAGGAAAGTTGTTTGAAATGTTTGGACAAAGATAACAGGTAACTTATGAGATATTTTGTAGTCATGTTGCGCGAGTTGGAACCGGTGTTTTTCTGGATCAAACGTGCCAAATAAATTGACATTTTGGATATATATCAACGGAATGAATCAAACAAAAGGACCATTTGTGATGTTTATGAGACATATTGGAGTGCCAACAGAAGAAGCTCGTCAAAGGTAAGGCATGAATTATATCTTTATTTCTGCGTTTTGTGTCGCTCCTGGCGGGTTGAAATATGATTGTCTGCGTTTGTTTGCTGGGGTGCTGTACTCCGATAATAGCATCGTTTGCGTAAAGCCTTTTTGAAATCTGACACGTTTGCTGGATTCACAACAAGTGTAGCTTTGATTTGGTGTATTGCGCGCTAGCGTCCAACATATCCCAGAGAAGTTAACATGCCACTCACGACAAAAGCTCCAGCTGAAATGTCATTGCAGAATCCATAAATGAAATTGTGTAATGAAGCATATGTGTAACTGTATGAAGCAAAGGTCTTAAGTTAAAACATTCTACTGCAATGGTTTTACAAGTTGGATTATACAACCCAGAATGAAGGGTTTGAAAGGATGAAAAATGTCTGGTTTTATGTGTTGATTTTGTTTACTACCCAGAATGAAGGGTTTGAAAGGATGAAATGTCTGGTTTTATGTGTTGATTTTGTTTACTACCCAGAATGAAGGGTTTGAAAGGATGAAATGTCTGGTTTTATGTGTTGATTTTGTTTACTACCCAGAATGAAGGGTTTGAAAGGATGAAATGTCTGGTTTTATGTGTTGATTTTGTTTACTACCCAGAATGAAGGGTTTGAAAGTGTCTGGTTTTATGTGTTTATTTTGTTTACTACCCAGAATGAAGGGTTTGAAAGGATGAAATGTCTGGTTTTATGTGTTGATTTTGTTTACTACCCAGAATGAAGGGTTTGAAAGGATGAAATGTCTGGTTTTATGTGTTGATTTTGTTTACTACCCAGAATGAAGGGTTTGAAAGGATGAAATGTCTGGTTTTATGTGTTGATTTTGTTTACTACCCAGAATGAAGGGTTTGAAAGGATGAAAAATGTCTGGTTTTATGTGTTGATTTTGTTTACTACCCAGAATGAAGGGTTTGAAAGGATGAAATGTCTGGTTTTATGTGTTGATTTTGTTTACTACCCAGAATGAAGGGTTTGAAAGTGTCTGGTTTTATGTGTTGATTTTGTTTACTAACCAGAATGAAGGGTTTGAAAGTGTCTGGTTTTATGTGTTGATTTTGTTTACTTGCTTCTTTGATAGTTTAAGTAATAACCAAATGAATCAAATGTAATGATCATTATTACAGAGTAAATGGTAAGAGGAACTTTGTTTGTGCTTTTCTAATAACAAATTTCTCTGTTCATGCAAGTGACTGAATGTTCCTGGGAGTAATCCTCACTATCAGTAGAGCAATTTGGCAGTATGCCCAGAACCTTGTTTTGAAAACAAAAGGGATATCTCAGTTTTAAGGTCTCAGCTTGGAGAGAGGAAGCCTTATGAGGTATTGGTCGGTCACATGCATAAACCAAACGTTAATGATGAATTAATTCTAAATAATGAATAAGCTAAATCATGCAACTATAACTTGTCTGTGTAAGCAGCATATAAGAGATCTACTGGGACTGCCCCGGCAGAGCTCCTGACAGACGTCTTAGTAACATTCAAAGTCGGAAGTTAGCTTGGAGTCATTAAAACTCATTTTTCAAACACTCCACAAATTTCTTGTTAACAAACTATAGTTTTGGCAAGTCGTTTAGGACATCTACTTTACATGACAAGTAATTTTTCCAACAATTGTTTATACTGATTATTTCACTTTATCACAATTCCAGTGAGTCAGATGTTTATATACACTAAGTTGACTGTGCCTTTAAACAGCTTGAAAAATTCCAGAAAAATTATGTCATGGCTTTAGAAGCTTCTGATAGGCTAATTGACATCATGAGTCAATTGGAGGTGTACCTGTGGATGTATTTCAAGGCCTACCTTCAAACTCAATGCCTCTTTGCTTGACATCATGGGGAAATCAATACAAAAATCAGCCAAGACCTCATAACAAAAAATTGTAGACCTCCACAAGTCTGGTTCATCCTTGGGAGCATTTTCCAAAACGCCTGAAGGTACCACGTTCACAAACAATAGTACGCAAGTATAAACACCATGGGACCACGCAGCCATCATACCGCTCAGGAAGGAGACGCGTTCTGTCTCCTAGAGATGAACGTACTTTGGTGCGAAAAGTGCAAATCAATCCCAGAATAACAGCAAAGGACCTTGTGAAGATGCTGGAGGAAACAGGTACAAAAGTATCTATATCCACATCAAAATGAGTCCTATATCGAAATAACCTTCACTTTTCGCACCAAAGTACGTTCATCTTTACAAGACAGAACGCGTCTTCTTCCTGAGCGGTAGGATGGCTTTGTGGTCCCATGGTGTTTATATTTGCGTACTTTTGTTTGTTCAGATGAACGTGGTACCTTCAGGCATTTGGAAATTGCTCCCAGGATGAACCAGACTTGTGGAGGTCTACAAAAAAATGATGTCAAGCAAAGAGTCACTGAGTTAGAAGGTAGGCCTTGAAATACGTCCACAGGTACACCTCCAGTTGACTCAAATTATGTCAATTAGCCTATCAGAAACTTCTAAAGCCATGGCATCATTTTCTGTAAATTTCCAAGCTGTTTAAAGGCAAAGTCAACTTAGTGTATGTAAACTTCTGACCCACTGGAATTGTGATACAGTGAAATAAACTGTCTGTAAACAATTGTTGGAACATTACTTGTGTCATGCACAAAGTAGACGTCCTAACCGACTTGCCAAAATTAATTTGTTAACTTGAAATTTGTGGAGTGGTTGAAAAATGAGTTTTAATGACTCCAACCTAAGTGTAAGTAAACTTCTAACTTCAACTGTATATATATATTTTTTTAAAGTGAATCACATTTTATTTGGGGTACTCCTGTACCCCAGTTTGGGAATAGCTGCTTTAGATGATACAGAAACGGTACAGAGAACAAAGAGGTTGGAGAACATTTATTTACTTTATTCTCTCTCTCTCTCTCTCTCTCTCTCTCTCTCTCTCTCTCTCTCTCTCTCTCTCTCACACACTTTCACACTCACACACGCACCCTAGTCCTGGTCGTACACCCTGCCGTAGAGACATGCAGTCACCAGTCCGACGGACATCCCTGAGTGTTCCATAGTCACTCGACCATCTGTGGTCTTCTCGATCCGGTCGGGTCCATCTACAACCATGCCACTACCTAGCAATGATGGGTAAACGTAACGCGTTCCAAACTTCCCCTCCAACCGGAAGTCCAGTCTTGACTCTGCCTCCTCCACTTCCTTTCCACAGGAGCTGACCTCTGACCCCGAGCACCGGACCAACGCACACACCTGGAGGGTGAAGGATTAATCATTAATCATTGATACCATGAGACGACTAAGTGAAAAATCTGCCAATGTGCCCTTGAGCAAGGCACTAATTGCTAATTGCATCTGTAAGTAGCTCTGCTAAATTACTAAAACTGAAAGGAACTTGTAGAATGGTAGACTTATATAAAAAAAGATGTAAAACATTGCAAGTATGCACAAGGCAGGATCCCTACCAGTTCCAAATGTAAGCTGTGATCAGAGTTGGGTTCAATTCCATTTCAATTCCAGTCAATTCAGAAAGTAAACCAAATTCCGAATTTTCCTCATGAAGACGCATGAAGAAATGTTGAATTTAAATTTCAGTGTACTTCCTGAATTGACTGGAATTGAAATGTAATTGACCCCAACCCTGGTTGTAATGCATGCATGTAATGTAAATGTTTCTCCCTACCTGCAAGGCGAAGTGTCCGTCAGCCGTGTGATTGCCAGCGAATGCCCCTAGAGCATAGAGCTCCGTATTGCCACCCTGTGGGGACCGTCGGTACTGCAGGTGGCAGCAGAGAGGACCGTCACACACAGTCAGCTGGCCCTCTGAACCATGCAGCAGGACGAAGGAGAATGGGTCACACATCATAGAGGAGATGAAGTGAGAGGGGGATGGGGAGGGATTGGGAGAGAGGATAGGAAGAGAAGCGGAGAGAGGTTCACCCTCACCCTCTCCTCCTATCTCCCCCTGCCCCTTTGCCTCACCCTCTTCTCCTATCTGCCCCTTTGCCTCACCCTGTCCTCCTGTCTCTTCCTGCCCCTTTGCCTGCTTCTGTGTTGCCAGCCAGTCACTGTCCAGTACAGGTATCCTCAACACCAGCAGCTTCCCCTCCTCTGGCTCCCCAGGGTGGTGGAAGGCGTGGTGATAGAGGGAAGTACTAGGGGTGAAGATGCCGCTGCCCGTCATAGCCTTGCTGTCATGCCTGAGGTTAGCCGCCAGCAGAGTGACGTTAGCTCCCAGACTGACCCCTCTCTGGATCTGAACCGCTGTTAGTAGAGGAAGTAGATTCATCCAGGCTGTGGGGAAGATCATCTGTCTGATACCCTGAGAGAGATGAAGACAAACATTAAGACTTTGGATGAATTCATTTGCATCCGTATTGAAACATTGTGCGACTTTGTGTACCTTCTCCAGTAGTGTGACAGTAGGGTCGTGAAACAGGATGTCAAAGCAGGTGAACACTCCAAACCGTCCAGCGAACGGCGTGTCAAAGGTCACCACCTCTAGTCTGGGCGGGGTATCGAATTCCTTCTCGAAGAACAGGTTTTGTTTGTGGTAGCGAGCCGCCAGGGAACCATCAGACCTGCAGTGAATGGGAAAACTACATGTATTTTCATCTATATAACCCAAATCCTTTTGTAAAAATAAAACAATTGTTAATTTAAAAAATATATATTTTTAAGACCTATAGAGACTGGTTGATGGTTGAGAATGGTTGAAAGCTCTTCTTAACAGTAAAGCAAAAACATGATTCCAAGTCACTTCTGTATAACACTAAAAAGCTTTAGGAAATCAATACAAATGCAATATCATGTAATTCCCCGTATTCCAAGAGAAGTTTAGAATACCTGTAGTGCTCCCTGTACAATAAATTATTTTCTCACAGGATCAAGAAACGTGTTTAAAACAGAAACAACCCATTTACCACCAACCTGAAGACGACATCAGTGTTGAACTGCCAGCGCCCATCAGGGGGGCAGGGAGTTTGAGAGGGGTCAAGGTGGGGGTGAGAGGTCAGAGGGCAGGGCTGGAGGTCAGGCATGTTTGCCACCAGGTACAGTTGGTGGTGTCGAGCCATGCAGCTCAAACTCTGGAGGACCTGAGAGAGAACAGGGCAGAACACACATTAAAATTGATGACATTAGACAGGGATGGTGGTAAGTAAATAATATAATATAATATGCCATTTAGCAGACGCTTTTATCCAAAGCGACTTACAGTCATGTGTGCATACATTCTACGTATGGGTGGTCCTGGGAATCGAACCCACTACCCTGGCGTTACAAGCGCCATGCTCTACCAACTGAGCTACAGAAGGACCACTAAGTAAAGGTGTGTGTGCATGTGCGTGTGAATACCTCAGTGTGATTGTGTCTGTCAGGTTGTGTACAGGGGTTCCAGTCCTCAGTCAGTGGGTCAGGGATGGTCTCTAGGTAACCAGAGATGGACAGACGGCTGAAGTTGAACCCATGGATACCGTCTTCTGGAAATACTATGATCTGAGCCCCCTGGAAGAGAGTCAGAGAAAGTGTCTATGTTTGCTTTGGCAATGTATAACACTTTCCATGCCAATGAATCCTTTTAAATTAGAAAGACCGAGACGAGGAGAGAGAGCAAGAGAGTGGGACGTGGAGGTTGTTTCTCTATGTGTGTTGTGATGGAACAGTAACGTGCCAGAAAGGGGTAAATGGAGCTGTAAAGCTGTTAACTCAAGAACTTCAGATTGATGTTTATCCTCCTGGTCAAAGGTGTCTGATCCAGTCCTCTAGAGCTTATCTGCAGGGTGTGCAGGCTTTGTTCCAGCCCTGTATTAACAAATCTAGTTGTATTCATTGAAAGAGAAGACCATCTCCCAGTCCCTCCCACAGATGTACCTACCTGTTCCGCTGCCCGCGCGGCCTGCTCCTCATAGACCTTCAGGTTCCTCATCATGTGCTCGAGCGCCGCGGCCCGAGACAGAGGCACATGCGGCTCTGGGTTCAGAATCACCTTGTGCTCGTAGACTGCGGCCACGTAGGATGGACCGGGAGTCCCCTCTGTCCTGTCCCCAGCCCGGGATAACATTACCGGGGACAGATAGAGAACAGCAACCACCACTGCCAGGAAGACACGGAGGGACATGGCGGAATGACCAGTGCCCAGGAACTTCTGACTTTTTATAGAGGACCAATGAGTACAACGATTTCAATGGTCACAGTCCAAATTCTCAACATTCGTACCTTGAGGCGGGTCATCTCTCCTCATCCTTAGGGTTACAGCAGTTCACAACACACTCTCCATTCGATAACAGTTTTACATACACACACACACAGAATAAAACGTGCACATTCACTCACACACACACACAAACTCAAGGTCACAGCTGGCACAACACACACACAGGCTAATGGCTAACCACCCACAGAGTACATATACACCCACAGAATTACATTCACACACACAAACACAAACATTAATTCTTATAAGTTCTTCCAGAGCCTAAATACACACCCGTTTGGGCCAAGATATTACAAGGACAGACACACTTAGAAAAATACACGATCAGAGTACAGAGTGGTTGAGTAGTTGATGGGGAAAGAAAGGAATTGAGAAGTGCTGATGAAATGGATGGAGCTATGACTGTATTGATGAAATAAAAGAACATGCAGAGAGTGTTATTGAAAATGAATAAACTATGACTTTATTGATGAAATAAAAGAACATGCAGAGTTGTTGAAAATGAATAAACTATGACTTTATTGATGAAATAAACATGTTATGGAAAATACTATGAGAGCTAAAAAAATATATATATTTGGTGAAGTTGGGGTATGTACTGAGTAGAGGAGTTTAGTAGGGGTATTGATGTTCAGTTGGGGAATGATGAGCTGTTATTGAAGACTGCGTTTTTAACCATTATTTTTCTATTATTGTAGTTGTATGATTAGATATTTTTAAATACATATATATATTTGTATTCATTTATTACATGTTTCACCTTTTAGAAACATTTAGAAACTATTGTATTGTTTTATGAAGTTAAGACTACTTTTTCTTGTTATTAAAAGTGTTTCTCATAAAATGATATAGACATAGTGAAGTCCTAAGGTTTAGGTGAAAGCCCAGAGGGTATCTTGAATTTACATTTATAATGCTGGCATGAATTTGATAATAAACTAGAAGTTGAATAAACTTTGCTTTGATGTTCCAAACCTGGAGTCGTCAAAGAGTCATACAAGTTGTTGTCTTATCTAATTCATTTGATCAATTGAGGATTTTGAGATTCTGATTAATTCATCTGAAATCATACATTTTAGAATAAAGGGACATGGTACCAGACTATAGTACTAGGACATTGGTAGGAGTCTGTGAAGGATTTCATCTAGGCCTTGCCAGACAGGAGAGATTATCCTTATAATGTCTAAAGTGAAAGCTCTGACCTGAACAGCAGGAAGCATGTTAGGTTGAGGAGTTAGACAGCATAGGTACTAGGCTCTGGGGATTGCCCGCTAAGGCCCTTATCACCGAGGTTGAGATATAGTTCCTAGCTGTGGCCAGCCTGTTGATTAGGTTGTGCAGCCTCTATCAGGCCTTTAAGGACTGGGACAAGGTGTAACTGACTGATTTGGAATAGGCAGATCCGGGTTGGATTCCGGCCCAGAAAAGGACACACACACAGACAGTGAGTCTCAGAGCTCTGACGCAAGTCACGAGATAACACTGCACCAGCTGAGAGTAGCAGGAAGGAAACACTCTCGCCAGTGTGTGTGTGTGTGTGTGTGTGTGTGTGTGTGTGTGTGTGTGTGTGTGTGTGTGTGTGTGTGTGTGTGTGTGTGTGTGTGTGTGTGTGTGTGTGTGTGTGTGTGTGTGTGTGTGTGTGTGTGTGTGTGTGTGTGTGTGTCAGGTAGTGTTTGTTTACATCCATTAGCATTGAGGGAGAGACACAATGGTGACTTTGGGGTTAAAGTGTGTGAGTGTGTTGGGGGGCAGTTTCCTGTTTGTCTGGCTACAGTGTGTCAGTGTCAGACACACACAGACACACACAGACACACACAGACACACACAATGAAGTGTCAGGACGTGTTTTATTCTAAGAACAGATACATAGTGTAGGTCAGAGACATAGAGCATAAATATAGACTCTCTCTACTGAAGTCAGGCTGTACTCTCCCCATACACCATACAGGAGTCATACACCAACACTACAACTGCACTGAAACAGTCTCTACACACACTGTCGCCCTACCTACCACGCATAGCGACACACACAAACACGCACAACACATAGTAATGGCAAACAACCCCAGTCAGTCTATGTGAGGGAGAAAAACTGCAGTAACAACCCCAGTCAGTCTATGTGAGGGAGAAAAACTGCAGTAACAACCCCAGTCAGTCTATGTGAGGGAGAAAAACTGCAGTAACAACCCCAGTCAGTCTATGTGAGGGAGAAAACTGCAGTAACAACCCCAGTCAGTCTATGTGAGGGAGAAAAACTGCAGTAACAACCCCAGTCAGTCTATGTGAGGCAGAAAAACTGCAGTAACAACCCCAGTCAGTCTATGTGAGGCAGAAAAACTGCAGTAACAACCCCAGTCAGTCTATGTGAGGCAGAAAAACTGCAGTAACAACCCCTTTCAGTCTATGTGAGGGAGAAAAACTGCAGTAACAACCCCAGTCAGTCTATGTGAGGCAGAAAAACTGCAGTAACAACCCCAGTCAGTCTATGTGAGGGAGAAAAACTGCAGTAACAACCCCAGTCAGTCTATGTGAGGAAGAAAAACTGCAGTAACAACCCCATTCAGTCTATGTGAGGGAGAAAAACTGCAGTAACAACCCCAGTCAGTCTATGTGAGGCAGAAAAACTGCAGTAACAACCCCAGTCAGTCTATGTGAGGGAGAAAAACTGCAGTAACAACCCCAGTCAGTCTATGTGAGGGAGAAAAACTGCAGTAACAACCCCAGTCAGTCTATGTGAGGCAGAAAAACTGCAGTAACAACCCCAGTCAGTCTATGTGAGGGAGAAAAACTGCAGTAACAACCCCAGTCAGTCTATGTGAGGGAGAAAAACTGCAGTAACATGCTGTTCCTCTGACACACACACACACACACACACACACACACACACACACACACACACACACACACACACACACACACACACACACACACACACACACACACACACACACGCGTGCGCATGCACTGAGACCACAGTAACCTCTGCCGCTCACACACGTTGTGGGATCAGGGGAGCCGGGGGGCTCAACAGCCATTTTTACATATCTCTCTCCAGGATCATTCCAACATGTCACAATAGTGGAAACTCCCCCCAGCTTACACCAATCAATAGCTTTTAAATCCATGACAGTGATTGTGAAAGTCCACCCTTTTTGGAAGATTGGGACACAGCCATAGCAATGTCTCTTTTACACCCTTCCTTGGTTTGGAGTGTTTTAAGGTGTAGACAATAGACTTGCCTGGCTATGATCCCCCACAATCCCCAAGTTTATTTCCCTTTCCAGGTTATTCCAGATCAGTTCTGGGCAAGATCCAAAATGGCACCCTATTGCCACTATTCCTTATTTCCTATGCATGGAATAGGGTGTGATTTCAGATTTGTCCCTGGAGTGAATAAAACACATTGTAATGTTACTGAAGTTCATAGAAACGCTCAGTTAGAGTTTAGGCTTAAAGGTCATGACTCAAGGGTCAAGGGTAAGAGGTGAAGTTGTCTGTCTGTTAGGCGCTGTTGGTCTGGAGGATGGTAAGGTTGGGAATATGTGTTGTAGTGGCGGAGCTGGAGGTCGTCTTGGGGTCATCTTTGGAGTCGTCGTTCCCAGGATGCAGTGGGTGTGTTATTGTTAGGGTCAGCTTACTTAGACCTGCCTCCAACTTCTGCTCCGCGCCCCTGCTCTGTCCCCTACACACACACACACACACACACACACACACACACACACACACACACACACACACACACACACACACACACACACACACACACACACACACACACACACACACACAGCAGAGTTAAAGGTGAATAAACGTATTTTCTAACATACAATCCTATAAACAGTAGCCCAACAATAATCCAAACAGTTAACACATTTATAGACACAAAGTCACCGGAAAAACACATACACACACACCTCTTTCCTGGTCGCAGTCTGGGGAGGAGGCTCCACTGCACTGAGAGCGTGGACCGAGGAGAGGAGAACCACACCTCCACTCTGGGCTTAGCCAGCCGCCTGGACTGTGTCCCTCCATGGCACTGGGACAGGACGAGGACATAAGGGATGGGCAGGGGGAGAGGTAGGCAGAGGGGGTGGAGAATGAGGAGGAGGGCAGGTCCAGAGGGGTGGAGGGGTAGGGATGGAGAGAAGAGGAGGGCATATCGAGGGGAGTGGAAGTGGAGTGTGTTTTTGTCTCTTCCTCTGATCCACCACAGTTACCGCCTTCATCAAACGTCACAGATGCCACTGGAAAACACACACAAATTAACATACACACAAAGATACACACATTAAAGCCTGGCTGTGTGCACGTATGTGTGTGTGTGACACTCACAGGACAGTCCGTCTGACTCCATCTTGAAGTTGGTGATGTCCTCATTTCCCCCCTCCCCCTCAGCCCCCACGCCCCTCCCTCTGGTTCCCATGGTGATGGAGTGTCGCCGGGAGTGGATCTCCTCGGAGATGGTCTCTAGGTGATGCAGCGTTGTGCGGTAGTCTGCCTTGGCAACGGTCAGCTTGGCCTGAAACTTGTCTACATGTCGTCTTAGTTGCTGAGAGAGAAGAAGAGACATTACAACACAGGGTGTTACAACACACAAACAACTTATTGTGTATCTATGGCAACAATAAACACTGTACATACCTCAAGTTGTAGGTAGTATTTTGCCTTCAGTTCAAAATATGGCCTGCAGTTGGAGAGAGAGCGGGGGAGAGAGAGAGAGCAGGGGAGAGAGAGAGAGCGGGGGGGGAGAGCGG
Organism: Oncorhynchus keta; assembly: GCF_023373465.1. Taxonomy (NCBI): domain Eukaryota; kingdom Metazoa; phylum Chordata; class Actinopteri; order Salmoniformes; family Salmonidae; genus Oncorhynchus; species Oncorhynchus keta. The sequence goes on along the minus strand of NC_068440.1, from coordinate 22,796,175 downwards.
GGGGGAGAGAGAGAGCAGGGGAGAGAGAGAGAGCGGGGAGAGAGAGCGGGGGAGAGAGAGAGAGCAGGGGAGAGAGAGAGAGCGGGGGAGAGAGAGAGCGGGGGAGAGAGAGAGAGCAGGGGAGAGAGAGGGAGGGGGGAGAGAGAGAGAGCGGGGGAGAGAGAGAGCGGGGGAGAGAGAGAGAGCAGGGGAGAGAGAGGGAGCGGGGGAGAGAGAGAGCGGGGGAGAGAGAGAGCGGGGGAGAGAGAGAGAGTGGGGGAGAGAGAGAGGGGGGGAGAGAGAGAGCGGGGGAGAGAGAGAGCAGGGGAGAGAGAGAGAGCAGGGGAGAGAGAGGGAGTGGGGGAGAGAGAGAGAGCAGGGGAGAGAGAGAGCGGGGAGAGAGAGAGAGCAGGGGAGAGAGAGAGAGCGGGGGAGAGAGAGAGCGGGGAGAGAGAGAGAGCGGGGGAGAGAGAGAAAGAGAGGGAGCGGGGAGAGAGAGAGCGGGGGGAGAGAGAGAGAGCGGGGGAGAGAACGGGGGAGAGAGAGAGGCGAGAGAGAGAGAGAGAGAGAGAGAGAGAGAGAGAGAGAGAGAGAGAGAGAGAGAGAAGGCAAGAGAGAGGGAGAAGGTGAGAGAGAGAGAAGGCAAGAGAGAGAGATAGAGAGAGAGAAGGTGAGAGAGAGAGAGAAGACGGACGAGAGAGAGAGAGGGAGAGAGAGAGAGAGAGGGGGAGAGAAAGAAGGCGAGAGAGAGAGAGAGAGAGAGAGAGAGAGAGAGAGAGGGGGGGAGAGAAGGCGAGAGAGAGAGAGAGAGAGAGAGAGAGGGGGAGAGAAGGCGAGAGAGAGAGAGAGAGAGAGAGAGAGAGGGGGGAGAGAGAGAAGGTGAGAGAGAGAGAGAGAGAGAGAGAGAGAGAGAGAGAGAGAGAGAGAGAGAGAGAGAGAGAGGGGGGAGAGAGAGAAGGCGAGAGAGAGAGAGAGAGAGGGGGAGAGAGAGAAGGTGAGAGAGAGAGAGAGAGAGAGAGAGAGAGAGAGAGAGAGAGAGAGAGATTTGAATCACTAGTTCTTTCAGAGCGCTGTATAGTCGTTATAGCAACCATGAACCTCTGGAAAAATAACACTCCGCCTCCAACAGCTGCTACATTCCACAGGCCCTTAAGGGAAACACACACTTCGCCCCCAAACTCACACACACACACTACTCCAACACTCACACATAGTACAAACACACACACACTACCCCCAAAAATCTCAAACACACACATACAATCACACACACATATACCTACACTATGCCGAAACTCATACACAACAGGCACAGGCCTACCGGGCCAACATCTGCAGGCCATCACATTCAGCACAGAGAGGCCCAAGATAGGGGCGGCTGAGTGTGTGTATCGTTCCTTTATCTTCTCAGCTAGTCTTCTTCTACTCCCACATTCCCTCTCCCAGTCCTCTCCTCTACTTTCCTCCCTCTCCCAGTCCTCTCCTCTACTTTCCTCACCCCTCCCTGTCCGCTCCTCTGCTTTCCTCCCTCTCCCCAAAGGACCAAAACACACACACACACACACCTGGACTTGTTGATGGTGCGTTTTAGTTTCTTCTCCAGCTGTCTCATATGACTGATGCAGGCGTTGTAGTGGTTCGCCGTCTTTCGGTGCTCTAATTCGCTACGAGTCCTCGCCGTCTCCGCCTCCATCACCTGCAACAGCCAATAGGGTGGCAGAGTCAGTCTAGCAGTGTCAGTCTTTGGTGTGTGTGCTTTGATCTATTCCACCAAGATCAAGCTACTACTACTACTAATAGTGACGTGCATGCCTCGCCCTGAGGATCAGTCTTTTTCAGACATTCATTTCCTGTGTTTGAGGGGAGCAAAATCTACTTGTCTCTTATATCTTGCTGGATTGATTGCTTTCATTTTACTCTGGCAATTCCTTCCCACTCTTCCATGTGCCATTTGTTTTTCCCCTTAACGTTACAATCGCAGAAACGTTTGTAATGACCTGTCAAACACACTGGTAATGGCTAAAATAGGCTCAGTGGAATACATTGTCATTCCGTTGCATCTATATAAGAACGGAAAAGCTTGGTCGGGGATTTAACGCACCGTCTCTACACTCACATCACAAGAAAGAGAAGAAAGATCACTTTATTTTGGTGGCCGTTTTTTGTGCAATTAAAAAAAGACACGTGAATTCCCACCAAAAACTCCATTCACTATTTTTCTGTGCTAGTAAAATGTTTTTATCTGCAATAATTCCGTCAATATCTGATGTATTTTAAAAATTATTTAGTTCGGAGTATCTTCATCCATTGTCCAACTGTTGTATTTATTAGACTTGTTTTAAAACCTTTTAACAATTTTGATGACCATTGCTACTACAAATGCCTAATCAAGCTAAGCAAGCTAACAAACCCAGTCGGTCACAGTCTGCACACACTGTAGCTTTCCAGGACCAAGAGTGTGTGTTTACCCACCCTGTTGGTGGCGTGGTTGAGCATCTCCTGCCAGGCTGAATCAAACTGTCTGCTGTCCTCCTCCAGGAGTCTCTCCTCTGCCAGGGCGATGGTCTCTTTAGCCGCCCCCAGGATCTCCACCGCCCTCTGAAACTCCCCCGTCACCCTCTGGGCCTCCAGCTGGGCCTGGGGGGGTAATGAATGCTTTAACCTACTTTAATGATTACCTGAATACTTTATTTAAAGGGAAATCTACTTTGCACGATCCCTCTTGCAAAAATAGGTTTCTAACCTTCTGGTTATTATTCCTGGTTAAATAATGGTTATATAAAAAACAGACAGGACGAGGAGGAGAGGGGACGATGGTGGAGAGGAGAGGGGATGGTGGTGGGGAGGAGAGGGGACGATGGTGGGGAGGAGAGGGGACGATGGTGGGGAGGAGAGGGGATGATGGTGGGGAGGAGAGGGGACGATGGTGGGGAGGAGAGGGGACGATGGTGGGGAGGAGAGGGGACGATGGTGGGGAGGAGAGGGGACGATGGTGGAGAGGAGAGGGGACGATGGTGGGGAGGAGAGGGGACGATGGTGGGGAGGAGAGGGGACGATGGTGGGGAGGAGAGGGGACGATGGTGGAGAGGAGAGGGGACGATGGTGGGGAGGAGAGGGGATGGTGGTGGGGAGGAGAGGGGACGATGGTGGAGAGGAGAGGGGACGATGGTGGGGAGGAGAGGGGACGGTGGTGGAGAGGAGAGGGGATGATGGTGGTGGAGAGGAGAGGGGACGATGGTGGAGAGGAGAGGGGACGATGGTGGGGAGGAGAGGGGACGATGGTGGGGAGGAGAGGGGACGATGGTGGTGGAGAGGAGAGGGGACAATGGTGGGGAGGAGAGGGGACGATGGTGGAGAGGAGAGGGGATGGTGGTGGGGAGGAGAGGGGACGATGGTGGGGAGGAGAGGGATGGTGGTGGGGAGGAGAGGGAACGATGGTGAGGAGGAGAGGGATGGTGGTGGGGAGGAGAGGGGATGGTGGTGGGGGAGGAGAGGGAACGATGGTGGGGAGGAGAGGGGACGATGGTGGGGAGGAGAGGGGATGGTGGTGGGGAGGAGAGGGAACGATGGTGAGGAGGAGAGGGGACGATGGTGGGGAGGAGAGGGGATGGTGGTGGGGAGGAGAGGGGACGATGGTGGGGAGGAGAGGGGATGATGGTGGGGAGGAGAGGGGATGATGGTGGGGAGGAGAGGGGATGATGGTGGGGAGGAGAGGGGACGATGGTGGGGAGGAGAGGAATGATGGTGGGGAGGAGAGGGGACGATGGTGGGGAGGAGAGGGGATGGTGGTGGGGAGGAGAGGGGACGATGGTGGGGAGGAGAGGGGACGATGGTGGGGAGGAGAGGGGATGATGGTGGGGAGGAGAGGGGACGATGGTGGGGAGGAGAGGGGATGGTTGTGGGGAGGAGAGGGGACGATGGTGGGGAGGAGAGGGAACGATGGTGGGGAGGAGAGGGGACGATGGTGGGGAGGAGAGGGGACGATGGTGGGGAGGAGAGGGGATGGTGGTGGGGAGGAGAGGGGACGATGGTGGGGAGGAGAGGGGATGGTGGTGGGGAGGAGAGGGGATGGTTGTGGGGAGGAGAGGGGACGATGGTGGGGAGGAGAGGGGACGATGGTGGGGAGGAGAGGGAACGATGGTGGGGAGGAGAGGGGACGATGGTGGGGAGGAGAGGGACGATGGTGGGGAGGAGAGGGGATGGTTGTGGGGAGGAGAGGGGACGATGGTGGGGAGGAGAGGGGATGATGGTGGGGAGGAGAGGGGATGGTGGTGGGGAGGAGAGGGGACGATGGTGGGGAGGAGAGGGAATGATGGTGGGGAGGAGAGGGAATGATGGTGGGGAGGAGAGGGAATGATGGTGGGGAGGAGAGGGGACGATGGTGGGGAGGAGAGGGAATGATGGTGGGGAGGAGAGGGAATGATGGTGGGGAGGAGAGGGACGATGGTGGGGAGGAGAGGGACGATGGTGGGGAGGAAAGGGGACGATGGTGGGGAGGAGAGGGACGATGGTGGGGAGGAGAGGGGACGGTGGTGGGGAGGAGAGGGATGATGGTGGGGAGGAGAGGGGAAGGTGGTGGGGAGGAGAGGAGATGATGGTGGGGAGGAGAGGGAATGATGGTGGGGAGGAGAGGGAATGATGGTGGGGAGGAGAGGGAATGATGGTGGGGAGGAGAGGGAATGATGGTGGGGAGGAGAGGGACGATGGTGGGGAGGAGAGGGGACGATGGTGGGGAGGAAAGGGGACGATGGTGGGGAGGAGAGGGGACGATGGTGGGGAGGAGAGGGGACGGTGGTGGGGAGGAGAGGGGATGATGGTGGGGAGGAGAGGGGAAGGTGGTGGGGAGGAGAGGAGATGATGGTGGGGAGGAGAGGGAATGATGGTGGGGAGGAGAGGGAATGATGGTGGGGAGGAGAGGGGACGATGGTGGGGAGGAGAGGGGACGATGGTGGGGAGGAGAGGGGACGATGGTGGGGAGGAGAGGGGACGATGGTGGGGAGGAGAGGGGACGATGGTGGGGAGGAGAGGGGATGATGGTGGGGAGGAGAGGGGATGGTGGTGGGGAGGAGAGGGGATGATGGTGGGGAGGAGAGGGGATGTTGGTGGGGAGGAGAGGGGACGGTGGTGGGGAGGAGAGGGGACGATGGTGGGGAGGAGAGGGGACGATGGTGGGGAGGAGAGGGGACGATGGTGGGGAGGAGAGGGGACGATGGTGGGGAGGAGAGGGGACGATGGTGGGGAGGAGAGGGGACGGTGGTGGGGAGGAGAGGGGATGATGGTGGGGAGGAGAGGGGACGATGGTGGGGAGGAGAGGGGACGGTGGTGGGGAGGAGAGGGGATGATGGTGGGGAGGAGAGGGGAAGGTGGTGGGGAGGAGAGGAGAGATGATGGTGGGGAGGAGAGGGGACGGTGGTGGGGAGGAGAGGGGACGATGGTGGGGAGGAGAGGGGATGATGGTGGGGAGGAGAGGGGATGGTGGTGGGGAGGAGAGGGGACGGTGGTGGGGAGGAGAGGGGACGATGGTGGGGAGGAGAGGGGACGGTGGTGGGGAGGAGAGGGGATGGTGGTGGGGAGGAGAGGGATGGTGGTGGGGAGGAGAGGGATGTTGGTGGGGAGGAGAGGGACGGTGGTGGGGAGGAGAGGGACGATGGTGGGGAGGAGAGGGACGATGGGGGGAGGAGAGGGGACGTTGGTGGGGAGGAGAGGGGACGATGGTGGGGAGGAGAGGGGATGATGGTGGGGAGGAGAGGGGATGTTGGTGGGGAGGAGAGGGGACGGTGGTGGGGAGGAGAGGGGACGATGGTGGGGAGGAGGGATGGTGGTGGGGAGGAGAGGGGACGATGGTGGGGAGGAGAGGGGATGGTGGTGGGGAGGAGAGGGGATGGTGGTGGAGAGGAGAGGGAACAATGGTGTGGAGGAGAGGGGACGATGGGGGAGGAGAGGGGACGATGGTGGGGAGGAGAGGGGACGATGGTGGAGAGGAGAGGAACGATGGTGGGGAGGAGAGGGGACGATGGGGGAGGAGAGGGGGACGATGGTGGGGAGGAGAGGGACGATGGTGGGGAGGAGAGGGGATGGTGGTGGGAGGAGAGGGGATGGTGGTGGAGAGGAGAGGGAACAATGGTGTGGAGGAGAGGGGACGATGGGGGGAGGAGAGGGGACGATGGTGGGGAGGAGAGGGGACGATGGTGGAGAGGAGAGGGAACGATGGTGGGGAGGAGAGGGACGATGGGGGAGGAGAGGGGACGATGGTGGGGAGGAGAGGGACGATGGGGGAGGAGAGGGGACGATGGTGGGGAGGAGAGGGATGGTGGTGGGGAGGAGAGGGGATGGTGGTGGGGAGGAGAGGGGATGGTGGTGGGGAGGAGAGGGAGTGGTGGTGGGGAGGAGAGGGGATGGTGGTGGGGAGGAGAGGGGATGGTGGTGGGGAGGAGAGGGGGTGGTGGTGGGGAGGAGAGGGGATGATGGTGGGGAGGAGAGGGGATGGTGGTGGGGAGGAGAGGGGACGATGGTGGGGAGGAGGGGGACGATGGTGGGGAGGAGAGGGACGATGGTGGGGAGGAGAGGGGATGATGGTGGGGAGGAGAGGGGATGGTGGTGGGGAGGAGAGGGGATGATGGTGGGGAGGAGAGGGGATGTTGGTGGGGAGGAGAGGGAACGATGGTGGGGAGGAGAGGGACGATGGTGGGGAGGAGAGGGAACGATGGTGGGGAGGAGAGGGGACGATGGGGGGGAGGAGAGGGACGATGGTGGGGAGGAGAGGGGACGATGGTGGGGAGGAGAGGGACGATGGTGGGGAGGAGAGGGACGATGGTGGGGAGGAGAGGGACGGTGGTGGGGAGGAGAGGGGATGATGGTGGGGAGGAGAGGGATGATGGTGGGGAGGAGAGGGATGGTGGTGGGGAGGAGAGGGGACGATGGTGGGGAGGAGGGGGACGATGGTGGGGAGGAGAGGGGATGGTTGGGGGAGGAGAGGGGACGATGGTGGGGAGGAGAGGGATGGTGGTGGGGAGGAGAGGGGATGGTTGTGGGGAGGAGAGGGACGATTGTGGGGAGGAGAGGGAACGATGGTGGGGAGGAGAGGGAACGATGGTGGGGAGGAGAGGGGACGATGGTGGGGAGGAGAGGGGACGATGGTGGGGAGGAGAGGGATGGTTGTGGGGAGGAGAGGGACGATGGTGGGGAGGAGAGGGAATGATGGTGGGGAGGAGAGGGATGGTGGTGGGGAGGAGAGGGGACGATGGTGGGGAGGAGAGGGAATGATGGTGGGGAGGAGAGGAATGATGGTGGGGAGGAGAGGGAATGATGGTGGGGAGGAGAGGGGACGATGGTGGGGAGGAGAGGGAATGATGGTGGGGAGGAGAGGGAATGATGGTGGGGAGGAGAGGGGACGATGGTGGGGAGGAGAGGGGACGATGGTGGGGAGGAAAGGGGACGATGGTGGGGAGGAGAGGGGACGATGGTGGGGAGGAGAGGGACGGTGGTGGGGAGGAGAGGGGATGATGGTGGGGAGGAGAGGGAAGGTGGTGGGGAGGAGAGGAGATGATGGTGGGGAGGAGAGGGAATGATGGTGGGGAGGAGAGGGAATGATGGTGGGGAGGAGAGGGAATGATGGTGGGGAGGAGAGGGAATGATGGTGGGGAGGAGAGGGGACGATGGTGGGGAGGAGAGGGGACGATGGTGGGGAGGAAAGGGGACGATGGTGGGGAGGAGAGGGGACGATGGTGGGGAGGAGAGGGGACGGTGGTGGGGAGGAGAGGGATGATGGTGGGGAGGAGAGGGGAAGGTGGTGGGGAGGAGAGGAGATGATGGTGGGGAGGAGAGGGAATGATGGTGGGGAGGAGAGGAATGATGGTGGGGAGGAGAGGGACGATGGTGGGGAGGAGAGGGACGATGGTGGGGAGGAAAGGGGACGATGGTGGGGAGGAGAGGGGACGATGGTGGGGAGGAGAGGGGACGGTGGTGGGGAGGAGAGGGATGATGGTGGGGAGGAGAGGGAAGGTGGTGGGGAGGAGAGGAGATGATGGTGGGGAGGAGAGGGATGTTGGTGGGGAGGAGAGGGGACGGTGGTGGGGAGGAGAGGGGACGATGGTGGGGAGGAGAGGGGACGATGGTGGGGGAGGAGAGGGGACGATGGTGGGGAGGAAAGGGGACGATGGTGGGGAGGAGAGGGGACGATGGTGGGGAGGAGAGGGGACGGTGGTGGGGAGGAGAGGGATGATGGTGGGGAGGAGAGGGGACGATGGTGGGGAGGAGAGGGGACGGTGGTGGGGAGGAGAGGGGATGATGGTGGGGAGGAGAGGGGAAGGTGGTGGGGAGGAGAGGAGATGATGGTGGGGGAGGAGGGGACGGTTGTGGGGAGGAGAGGGACGATGGTGGGGAGGAGAGGGGATGATGGTGGGGAGGAGAGGGGATGTTGGTGGGGGAGGAGAGGGGACGGTGGTGGGGAGGAGAGGGGACGATGGTGGGGAGGAGAGGGACGGTGGTGGGGAGGAGAGGGATGGTGGTGGGGAGGAGAGGATGGTGGTGGGGAGGAGAGGGGATGGGGTCGGGGGAGGGGGATGGGGTCGGGAGGAGAGGGGATGATGGTGGGGAGGAGAGGGGACGGTGGTGGGGAGGAGAGGGGATGATGGTGGGGAGGAAAGGGAGGGGGAGGAAAGTAGAGGAGAGGACTGGGAGAGGGAGGAAAGCAGAGGAGAGGACTGGGAGGGGGAGGAAAGCAGAGGAGAGGACTGGGAGGGGGAGGAAAGCAGAGGAGAGGACTGGGAGGGGGAGGAAAGCAGAGGAGAGGACTGGGAGGGGGAGGAAAGCAGAGGAGAGGACTGGGAGGGGGAAGCAGAGGAGAGGACTGGGAGGGGGAGGAAAGCAGAGGAGAGGACTGGGAGGGGGGAGGAAAGCAGAGGAGAGGACTGGGAGGGGGAGGAAAGTAGAGGAGAGGACAGGGAGGGGGGAGGAAAGTAGAGGAGAGGACTGGGAGAGGGAGGAAAGCAGAGGAGAGGACAGGGAGGGGGGAGGAAAGTAGAGGAGAGGACTGGGAGGGGGAGGAAAGTAGAGGAGAGGACTGGCAGAGGGAGGAAAGTAGAGGAGAGGACAGGGAGGGGGGAGGAAAGTAGAGGAGAGGACTGGCAGAGGGAGGAAAGTAGAGGAGAGGACTGGGAGGGGGAAGCAGAGGAGAGGACAGGGAGAGGGAGGAAAGCAGAGGAGAGGACTGGGAGAGGGAGGAAAGCAGAGGAGAGGACTGGGAGGAGGAGGAGAGCAGAGGAGAGGACTGGGAGGGGGAGGAGAGCAGAGGAGACGAGAGGGAGGGGGAGGAAAGCAGAGGAGAGGACTGGGAGGGGGAGGAAAGCAGAGGAGAGGACTGGGAGGCGGGAGGAAAGTAGACGAGAGGAGAGGGAGGGGGGAGGAAAGCAGAGGAGAGGACTGGGAGGGGGAGGAAAGCAGAGGAGAGGACTGGGAGGGGAGGAAAGCAGAGGAGAGGACTGGGAGGGGGAGGAAAGCAGAGGAGAGGACTGGGAGGGGGAGGAAAGCAGAGGAGAGGACTGGGAGAGGGAGGAAAGCAGAGGAGAGGACTGGGAGGAGGAGGAGAGCAGAGGAGAGGACTGGGAGGGGGAGGAGAGCAGAGGAGAGGAGAGGGAGGGGGAGGAAAGCAGAGGAGAGGACTGGGAGGGGGGGAGGAAAGCAGAGGAGAGGACTGGGAGGCGGGAGGAAAGTAGAGGAGAGGAGAGGGAGGGGGAGGAAAGCAGAGGAGAGGACTGGGAGAGGGAGGAAAGCAGAGGAGAGGACTGGGAGGAGGAGGAAAGCAGAGGAGAGGACTGGGAGGGGGAGGAAAGCAGAGGAGAGGACTGGGAGGGGGAGGAGAGCAGGGGAGAGGACTGGGAGGGGGAGGAAAGCAGAGGAGAGGACTGGGAGGGGGAGGAAAGCAGAGGAGAGGACTGGGAGGGGGAGGAAAGCAGAGGAGAGGACTGGGAGGGGGAGGAAAGCAGAGGAGAGGACTGGGAGGGGGAGGAAAGCAGAGGAGAGGACTGGGAGGGGGAGGAAAGCAGAGGAGAGGACTGGGAGGGGGGAGGAAAGCAGAGGAGAGGACTGGGAGGGGGAGGAAAGCAGAGGAGAGGACTGGGAGGGGGGAATAAAGTAGAGGAGAGGACTGGGAGGGGGAAGAAAGTAGAGGAGAGGACAGGGAGGGGGAGGAAAGTAGAGGAGAGGACTGGCAGAGGGAGGAAAGTAGAGGAGAGGACTGGGAGGGGGAAGCAGAGGAGAGGACAGGGAGGGGGAAGCAGAGGAGAGGACTGGGAGGGGGAGGAGAGCAGGGAGAGGACTGGGAGGGGGAGGAAAGCAGAGGAGAGGACTGGGAGGGGAGGAAAGCAGAGGAGAGGACTGGGAGGGGGAGGAAAGCAGAGGAGAGGACTGGGAGGGGGGAGGAAAGCAGAGGAGAGGACTGGGAGGGGAGGAAAGCAGAGGAGAGGACTGGGAGGGGGAATAAAGTAGAGGAGAGGACAGGGAGGGGGAGGAAAGCAGAGGAGAGGACTGGGAGGGGAGGAAAGCAGAGGAGACGACTGGGAGGGGGAGGAAAGCAGAGGAGAGGACTGGGAGGGGGAGGAAAGTAGAGGAGAGGACTGGGAGGGGGAGGAAAGTAGAGGAGAGGACTGGGAGGGGGAATAAAGCAGAGGAGAGGACTGGGAGGGGGGAGGAAAGTAGAGGAGAGGACTGGGAGGGGGAATAAAGTAGAGGAGAGGACAGGGAGGGGGAGGAAAGCAGAGGAGACGACTGGGAGGGGGAGGAAAGCAGAGGAGAGGACTGGGAGGGGGAGGAAAGTAGAGGAGAGGACTGGGAGGGGAGGAAAGTAGAGGAGAGGACTGGGAGGGGGAATAAAGTAGAGGAGAGGACAGGGAGGGGGAGGAAAGTAGAGGAGAGGACTGGCAGAGGGAGGAAAGTAGAGGAGAGGACTGGGAGGGGAAGCAGAGGAGAGGACAGGGAGGGGGAAGCAGAGGAGAGGACTGGGAGGGGGGAGGAAAGCAGAGGAGAGGACTGGGAGGGGGGAGGAAAGCAGAGGAGAGGACAGGGAGAGGGAGGAAAGCAGAGGAGAGGACAGGGAGGGGGAGGAAAGTAGAGGAGAGGACAGGGAGGGGGAGGAAAGTAGAGGAGAGGACAGGGAGAGGGAGGAAAGCAGAGGAGAGGACAGGGAGGCGGAGGAAAGTAGAGGAGAGGACAGGGAGAGGGAGGAAAGCAGAGGAGAGGACTGGGAGGGGGAAGCAGAGGAGAGGACTGGGAGGGGGAAGCAGAGGAGAGGACAGGGAGAGAAAGGAAAGTAGAGGAGAGGACAGGGACAGGGAGGAAAGCAGAGGAGAGGACTGGGAGGGGAAGCAGAGGAGAGGACTGGGAGGGGGAAGCAGAGGAGAGGACAGGGAGAGGGAGGAAAGCAGAGGAGAGGACAGGCAGAGGGAGGAAAGCAGAGGAGAGGACTGGGAGGGGTGAGGAAAGTAGAGGAGAGGACTGGGAGAGGGAGGAAAGTAGAGGAGAGGACAGGGAGAGGGAGGAAAGCAGAGGAGAGGACAGGGAGGGGGGAGGAAAGTAGGGGAGAGGACAGGGAGAGGGAGGAAAGGGGAGGACTGGGAGGGGGAAGCAGAGGAGAGGACTGGGAGGGGGAAGCAGAGGAGAGGACAGGCAGAGGGAGGAAAGCAGAGGAGAGGACTGGGAGGGGAGGAAAGTAGAGGAGAGGACAGGGAGAGGGAGGAAAGCAGAGGAGAGGACAGGGAGGGGGAGGAAAGTAGGGGAGAGGACAGGGAGAGGGAGGAAAGCAGAGGAGAGGACAGGCAGAGGGAGGAAAGCAGAGGAGAGGACTGGGAGGGGTGAGGAAAGTAAAGGAGAGGACTGGGAGAGGGAGGAAAGTAGAGGAGAGGACAGGGAGAGGGAGGAAAGCAGAGGAGAGGACAGGGAGGGGGGGGCAGAGGAGAGGACAGGGAGAGGGAGGAAAGCAGAGGAGAGGACAGGGAGGGGTGAGGAAAGTAGAGGAGAGGACTGGGAGAGGGAGGAAAGTAGAGGAGAGGACAGGGAGGGGGAGGAAAGCAGAGGAGAGGACAGGGAGGGGGAAGCAGAGGAGAGGACTGGGAGGGGGAAGCAGAGGAGAGGACAGGGAGAGGGAGGAAAGTAGAGGAGAGGACAGGGAGAGGGAGGAAAGCAGAGGAGAGGACTGGGAGGGGGAAGCAGAGGAGAGGACAGGGAGAGGGAGGAAAGCAGAGGAGAGGACAGGCAGAGGGAGGAAAGCAGAGGAGAGGACTGGGAGGGGTGAGGAAAGTAGAGGAGAGGACTGGGAGAGGGAGGAAAGTAGAGGAGAGGACAGGGAGAGGGAGGAAAGCAGAGGAGAGGACAGGGAGGGGGGAGGAAAGTAGGGGAGAGGACAGGGAGAGGGAGGAAAGGAGAGGACTGGGAGGGGGAAGCAGAGGAGAGGACTGGGAGGGGGAAGCAGAGGAGAGGACTGGGAGGGGTGAGGAAAGTAGAGGAGAGGACTGGGAGAGGGAGGAAAGTAGAGGAGAGGACAGGGAGAGGGAGGAAAGCAGAGGAGAGGACAGGGAGGGGGAGGAAAGTAGGGGAGAGGACAGGGAGAGGGAGGAAAGGAGAGGACTGGGAGGGGGAAGCAGAGGAGAGAGGACTGGGAGGGGGAAGCAGAGGAGAGGACTGGGAGGGGTGAGGAAAGTAGAGGAGAGGACTGGGAGAGGGAGGAAAGTAGAGGAGAGGACAGGGAGAGGGAGGAAAGCAGAGGAGAGGACAGGGAGGGGGGAGGAAAGTAGGGGAGAGGACAGGGAGAGGGAGGAAAGCAGAGGAGAGGACAGGCAGAGGGAGGAAAGCAGAGGAGAGGACTGGGAGGGGTGAGGAAAGTAAAGGAGAGGACTGGGAGAGGGAGGAAAGTAGAGGAGAGGACAGGGAGAGGGAGGAAAGCAGAGGAGAGGACAGGGAGGGGGGGGTAGAGGAGAGGACAGGGAGAGGGAGGAAAGCAGAGGAGAGGACAGGGAGGGGTGAGGAAAGTAGAGGAGAGGACTGGGAGAGGGAGGAAAGTAGAGGAGAGGACAGGGAGAGGGAGGAAAGCAGAGGAGAGGACAGGGAGGGGGAAGCAGAGGAGAGGACTGGGAGGGGGAAGCAGAGGAGAGGACAGGGAGAGGGAGGAAAGTAGAGGAGAGGACAGGGAGAGGGAGGAAAGCAGAGGAGAGGACTGGGAGGGGGAAGCAGAGGAGAGG